>NC_051254.2:37094729-37396240 GCF_015237465.2 Chelonia mydas | reverse complement strand
GCCATTTTCAGCAGTTAACAAGAACATCTGAGGAACAGTGGGCAGGGCTGGGGGGGGGAATAAACATGGGGAAATAGTTTCACTTTGTGTAATGACCCATCCACTCCCAGTCTCTATTCAAGCCTAAGTTAATTGTATCCAGTTTGCAAATTAATTCCAATTCAGCAGTCTCTCCTTGGAGTCTGGTTTTTGAAGTTTATTGTTGTTGAAGAATTGCCACTTTAGGTCTGAGTTCGAGTGACCAGAGAGATTGAAGTGTTCTCCGACTGGTTTTTGAATGTTATAATACTTGACGTCTGATTTGTGTCCATTTATTCTTTTACGTAGAGACTGTCCAGTTTGGCCAATGTACATAGCAGAGGGGCATTGCTGGCACATGATAACATATATCACAATGGTAGATGTGCGGGTGAACGAGCCTCTGATAGTGTGGCTGATGTGATTAGGCCCTATGATGGTGTCCCCTGAATAGATATGTGGACACAGTTGGCAACGGGCTTTGTTTCAAGGATAGGTTCCTGGGTTAGTGGTTCTGTTGTGTGGTGTGTGGTTGCTGGTGAGTATTTGCTTCAGGTTGGGGGGCTGTCTGTAAGCAAAGACTGGCCTGTCTCCCAAGATCTGTGAGAGTGATGGGTCGTCCTTCAGGATAGGTTGTAGATCCTTGATGATGCGTTGGAGAGGTTTTAGTTGGGGGCTGAAGGTGATGGCTAGTGGCGTTCTGTTATTTTCTTTGTTGGGCCTGTCCTGTAGTAGGTGGCTTCTGGGTACTCTTCTGGCTCTGTCAATCTGTTTCTTCACTTCAGCAGGTGGGTATTGTAGTTGTAAGAATGCTTGATAGAGCTCTTGTAGGTGTTTCTCTCTGTCTGAGGGGTTGGAGCAAATGCGGTTGTATTGTAGAGCTTGGCTGTAGACAATGGATCGTGTGGTCTGATCTGGGTGAAAGCTGGAGGCATTTAGGTAAGTGTAGCGGTCAGTAGGTTTCCGGTATAGGGTGGTGTTTATGTGACCGTCGCTTATTAGCACCGTAGAGTCCAGGAAGTGGATCTCTTGTGTGGACTGGTCCAGGCTGAGGTTGATGGTGGGATGGAAATTGTTGAAATCATGGTGGAATTCCTCAAGGGCTTCTTTTCCATGGGTCCAGATGATGAAAATGTCATCAATGTAGCACAAGTAGAGTAGGGGCATTAGGGGACGAGAGCTGAGGAAGCGTTGTTCTAAGTCAGCCATAAAAATGTTGGCATACTGTGGTGCCATGCGGGTACCCATAGAAATCCCGCTGACTTGAAGGTATAAATTGTCCCCAAATCTGAAATAGTTATGGGTGAGGACAAAGTCACGAACTTCAGCCACCAGGTTTGCCATGATAGTATCGGGGATGCTATTCCTGAGGGCTTGTAGTCCATCTATGTGTGGAATGTTGGTGTAGAGGGCTTCTACATCCATCGTGGCTAGGATGGTGTTTTCTGGAAGATTACCGAAGGATTGTAGTTTCCTCAGGAAGTCAGTAGTGTCTCAAAGATAGCTGGGAGTGTTGGTAGCATAGGGCCTGAGGAGAGAGTCTACATAGCCAGACAATCCTGCTCTCAGGGTGCCAATGCCTGAGATGATGGGGCGTCCAGGATTCCCAGGATTATGGATTTTGGGTAGCAGATAGAATACCCCTGATCGGGGCTCTAGGGGTGTGTCACTGTAGATTTGTTCCTGTGATTCTTTAGGGAGTTTCTTGAGCAGATGGTGTAGTTTCTTTTGGTAACCCTCAGTGGGGTCAGTGGGTAATGGCCTGTAGAATGTGGTGTCAGAGAGTTGTCTAGCAGCCTCTCGTTCATATTCTGACCTATTCATGATGATGACAGCACCTCCTTTGTCAGCCTTTTTGATTATGTCAGAGTTGTTTCTGAGGCTGTGGTTGGCATTGTGTTCGGCACGGCTGAGGTTATGGGGCAAGTGATGCTGCTTTTCCACAATTTCAGCCCATGCACGTCAGCGGAAGCACTCTACGTAGAAGTCCAATCTGTTGTTTCCACCTTCAGGAGGAGTCCACGCAGAATCTTTTTGTAGTGTTGGTAGGAAGCTTTCTATGGGTTAGTGTGTAGTTAGAATTCCCTGGGAATGGTGGGTAGACCTAGACATTAACTAGGGTGTCTTGATAACTTTTCCCCTTAATTTTGAAATGCAACTTTTCTCCCTTGTTCTCACTGGACTGAGTCTATTTTCTTGGAAAAAAATAATGTGGCCAGAAGCCGCTGCCCCATTCTGGGAGTATGAGATGCCTATCTCCCACCTAAGCCCACAAGTGAGTCATGGACCAGGGAAGATTGGCATTCAGCTGCCGATCTTGCATGTGGGGCCTGATCCTCCCAGCATGGCTACCAGATTGGGTCCCATTCAAACAGCTGTCCAATGGAAGAGGTAGTGGAGCCCACCTTATAACTTCAAGCCCAGTGGTTAAAGCCCTGAGCTGGAATATGGGGAACCCAAGTTCAGTCCCACCTCCCTACCAGGAAGTATTTGAACTGTGTGTCTCCCACCAGTCAGATGGGCGTGTTAATCACTGTGACGGGGTCCCCAGACTATGGGACTGCTGAGCCCTCTGTCCCACCAACCTGAGCTTCCCCTCACACTGTGATGCTGATGAGAAGCTACTAACCTCTGGCAGGTGCTGCCCTTACTCTGCCATCCACCGGCAGGGACTCACCCAACCGAGTTACATGAATGCTTTTGCGAGCAACTCATGAACCAACAATAGAGAGGCTCCAGCTGATTCCCCCAGCTCCTCAGCCTTGCACTGCAGAACTTTACCATCTTGCACAGAAGCCTGGCCAGTGTCAGTTCATTTCACCCAGTCCACCTCCCCCTTGATGTGGAGAGGACACACACTAGCCTTTGTAAACTGAACTGAGATTTCCCAAGCACTTCAACCAAAACTCACTGTTTTAGGTAAAATATAAAAGAGATTTATTAGCTACAGAAAGATTATTTTAAGGGATTATAAGTAGCAAGCGTAGAGATCAAAGTTGGTTTCTCAAGAAATAAAAATAAATTTGCAGTCTGAGTTCTACAAACTAAATAGGATTTCAGTCAAGCAGTGTCTCACCCTGACAGATGGTACAAGCAGGCTATGGATCCTCACTACACAGGCTGGAATTGCCTTCCAGCCCGGGACCCTCTTCCCCCATTCAAAGTCTTTGCTCTTCAAACGTTCCTCCAGGTGTCCAGTTGTTTGGGGGGTGGGGGTGGGGGGGGAGGGAAGAAAAGCCAAGTATTAAGATCCTTCAGCCTCTCCTGTTATAGGTGTTCCACTTGGGATAAATAATGACAGAGTGATGGGAACAGAGGGGTTGGATCTGGGGTCTCCCCCTGCTCAGGTGGGTGCCCCAACCATTGGACTACAGAGACATTCTCTTTCTCTCTCTGTCCCAGTGACTGTTCCACTGTAGATAAACACTTAAATGGATACTGGCCAGAAAGTGAGAATGACTCTGGGGTCCTGTGGTCAGGGAGCCCATCTGAGGGGCGGGAGCTCCTGGGGCCAGACCCCCAGCTCCAGTCGCTCCTTCATTATTTACCCACAGTGAGCCAGCTGCAATAGGGGAGACTGAAGAATCCCACCTTCAGACTGTACCATAGCTCAGTGGTTGCAGCACCCACCTAGAAACTGAGTAGCCCCAGTTTAAATCCTTTCTCCTTCTGTAGCAAAGAGGGGGGCATTGAACCTGGGTCTCCCACGTCCCAGGCAAGTGTGCTGTCACTGGCTTAAAGTTATGAGGTGGCCAGCAGCACCAAAACAACCCCCCCTCCCCACCCACAGGTTGTGTGCAGCGCAGCAGGGGCCTAACTCATTCCCAGAAGTAATGCCTCAGGCGGTGGGTTCCCATTCGTGGACTGCTAAGCAGAGGTGGGGGCCCCCCAGCAATGCAGACTTAGGCACTTATCTTTGCGAGGGGGGCGGGGCTTAGGACACACCCCTGTTGTTCGCATCTCCCATTGGCTAGTTTAGATGGCTCCCCACCTAGCAGGCCGGCTCTTGTGGATGGCATTGTAAGGTATCTGTCTGTCTCCATTCATTGTATAGGGAGACTAGGTCCCTAAGTCAGGCTTTGTGGGTCATAGTGTTGTTCCTGTGATCTTCTAGGCACCTAAAGATGACATCCAGTGACGCCCAGGGTTGCAACATCTAAGTCCCTTCATGGATGCCACCCCTAGTCATTGAAATTAGAAGCTCACAGAACACAAAGTCACAGCCCTGGCCGAGAGTGGGGTGTCTCCCTTTAGATCCCATCTTTGTGCTGCGGGGAAGGAGGGGGGAGGAGGTTCCAGGGGACATAGAATTAAGAGGCCATAGGACTGGGTGGACAGGATGATGCCAAGATCATAGATACTTGGGTGTGTGAGGCTAGACAGGCTGATTTCAGGGTCCCCAGTGGGATATACCCCCCGTCTCTCAGGGACACAGTTTGAGCTGGCTTTCCATCCCCAGCCAGAGCCAAGGGCGGATTCTCTCCCCAGGGACGGAGCCCGGCGGGAAAGTGAAGATCGGGGCCTCATCTCCAGCATTGATAAATGTCACCTGCCCCTGTTCACAGTCCAGACAAACCCGGATCCTGCTGGGGGCCTGGCTCAGGTCTAGGGGGGTCACAGGGGAGGTGAGAGCCTGGTACTGGCCCTGCCTCTGATCCACAGCCCAGATCCCCTCCTCAGGGCTAAGGCTGATCCCTCCCTTCCTCCTCACAGACTCTCTGGCCACCCCCACAGCCCAGAGTAGCCCCACCCCCACCTCCACCTCCCAGTAATGTCTCCCTGAGGTGAACCCCTCACAGCCCAGCACACAGCGCTCAATGTCAAATCTCTCAGGATTCTTGTGGTGGGGCACATCCTGCCATGTGTCTGCCCATCTCACACTTTTCCGATCCTTAGACAGGACAAGTTCTGGATGAGCCGTGTCTGGATCCAGAGTCACATTTGCTAGGGAGAGACAGAATCAGAGCGTTAGGGGCACAGCTCCGCCCTGGGGGAGTGTCTCATCATATCAGTGACAGAATCTGTCCCCGCTGGAGTGTGAACCAGGAAATCTCCTTCCTCCAGGATTTACCCGGCTCTGAATGGGGAGCAGCTCTGAGATCTCAGCATTCACTCCTGAGTTTCACTCCGCAGTCAGAGACAGGTCAGTGACAGAGCATAAAGATTTACTGACCCAGTCCTGAGACAGAATCTTTCCCCTCGTGCACCCATCTATCCCCAGAGTGGGGATTAGAGACCCTGGAATCACAGGGAAGCCCTAGGAGATTTCCCCTCACATCATTCACATGGTCACAACTATCTTTTCTCTGATGTACCCTCCCTCCCTTGTATGTAAAGTCCTGGAGCTTGGACGTCTCTTGTTGACACCAGCCTGACGCCTGCTCCATCCTGCCACAGGCCGGAGATCTGTCGATAGTGACATGATTCCATAGATTCCCTAATTAAAACTCTGTAACTAGTCATCAGGGCCAGACAAAGAGAATTATCGCTCTAGATTTTATTTCTAACAAAGAGATTTTTATTTATGAGCAAGGGGCTTCTACAAGAGAAGAGAGTTAGTGGTGGAGGGGCTGATATAAATGAATGAACGGAGAACGTGGATGAGATGGTTAAAAACAGCAGAAAGTTGGGATCTGATGGAGAGAACAGAAAGGGGAGATCACTATGGATGGAGAAAAGAAGCACAAGCTGAACACTGATCACAGGGACTCCTTGGTTTGAACTCGTGTGTCTGGTCAGGGCTCTTGTTCCTCTACCTGACACTAGGGCGGGGATCCTAAGAAACAGTAAGTGCTCAGGTTTCAGAGTAGCAGCCGTGTTAGTCTGTATCCGTAAAAAGAAAAGGAGTACTTGTGGCACCTTAGAGACTAACAAATTTATTAGAGCATAAGCTTTTGTGAGCTACAGCTCCGATGCATCCGATGAAGTCAGCTGTAGCTCACGAAAGCTTATGCTCTAATAAATTGGTTAGTCTCTAAGGTGCCACAAGTACTCCTTTTCTTTTTAGTAAGTGCTCAGTCACTCAGAGCAGGGACGTTTCCAAAGTTATGGGAGCAATGTGTAAGGAGGACATGTGAGGATGGTCCATTCCTCTCCCTCCTTTGAACCTCAGCACCCTCCCTTCTTCCACCTGGGAAATATTATAGTTTTCTCCTTGTTTATTTGCACAACGAAAGGGAGCAGGATCCCCCATTGACTAAATATGATTTTTAATTACCTGCATCACCCAGGGATCTCCTCCACTCTGGAAGCAAACACATAGATGGGGATGAGAATTAAGCCAGGCAAATGCAGTATCAATAGGATTCATTATCATAGAAAAGGCTGTATCAGTGAGAGAAACAAATAATAATAATAAAAAACCACCCTTACCTAGCTCTGTTTGAAGTTTACCTAAATAATAAACAAAAAAAAAATGCCACATTCAAGACACATGTACAGTCCTGGCTTCCTACCCGTTACCGATGTAACAAGTTATGCAATTAGTATTGGTTGTATTGCTTATGATTTTCAAGTTGACATTGTCACAGTCATTCAAAAATCTTTCATAACATAACATTGGTTCTGCCAGGAGAAAAACTGAACTTACTGATAGTGTTGAGATGTTTCCCTAAAAGAAGAAAACATAAGTACAATTATTAAGAGACTTTTTCAGTGACTCCAGATTTAAAAGGATCTTTTCATTATGAGTCCTCAAGTAATAATAATGTTGCCCCTCTACCAAGCTGTTGCAGCTCTTCAGGGACTTGCATGTTGGGTTCCCAGTGGAAGAGAAATCAGTGACACAGAGTCTGGGTACCTTCTTAGTGTAATTTGATTATTTACACACATAGACCTGTCCTAGAACAGAGATGGTCATAAACAGCACACAGGCAATCAAAAACCCCCATAAGGCAGGGATTTTCATAGGAGCCGAGGGGAGTTAAGAGCCAAAGCATATTGAATTCCAATGGGAGTTGGGAACCTAACTACCTCAGGCCCCACGGAAAATCTAGTTAAACTAGTGCAAACCTAGTTTTAGGCTTATCTTAAGATGAATAGGAACAGTTTTAAACTAAACTGAAGTAAGGTCTTCTTAAATTGATATGTGTCCACATAGGAGCTTGCTCTGGCTTAAAAAAAATCTATTTAAATTTACACCTTAAGCTGGTGTAACTTTCTCATGTAGAAAAGTCTAAGCTGTCTGTTCTAAGGAGAAAGCTCATTCTGATTACACGGTATTTCCCCCTTTGGAGCTTTACCTTTTAATTTGAACAGAAAAAGAGTAAGGCAGACGAACACCAACAAAATCACCAAAGTCACACTCCAACCCACCATCCAGGGAGATGCTCTGGGGAAAAAGAATCTGAAACACAAAGCCCACCATTAGTTTGAAAACAGTAATAACCAACAGTACACTTTTATTGTAGGAAAATGCATCACATCAGGATTTGTGTCAAATACGTGTGGAAAAATTTGCTCCCTGCAATATAAAAACTGGCAGAAACCAATTTTAAAAAGAGGTTCCCCTCACACTCTTTTGGTAGTACTGAATGATGTATTAAATACTAACAAAAGTAATACCACCCTACACCTCATCCCCTCCTCTCTCTCTCTCTCTCTCTCTCTAGGTGGAGCTAGTCACATCACTTGTTATTAAAGTTGCTCGACACTTCCCATTATAGGGTCTTCTTTTCCTTTGCTCATTACTTTGCCAAACTTTACCATTTGGGGAGAAAATTTCCATGCTGGGTGTCTGCCTCAGGCTGAACTTTTCTTTTTGAAAAGTTTCAGCCAAAATGGTTCCACTATTTCTGAGAATGGGGTTAGGGAACAGCACATTGTTCTGATCCTTAAAAAAAGAAAAGTCAGTGTGTGTGCGCACACGGGTGTGTGTGTGAATAATTATACATATAATTAGTAGTGGGCTTGTTTATATTTTAATTCTGCTTCCCTTACACACGTTCTTAATTTTGTTGACTAACCGGGGCTTCTGACCCCATCACCTAACCCAGGAGCCAATTCAGGGAAAAGTGATTCCTTCTTTTTATGAAATTAATACTACAGTTAAAACATGTAGGAAGAGAAATTATAATTACTCATCAAATTTCCCAACAGAAAACTTACACGTAAGTAAAATTTAAACTTTTGTAACACCAGGGAATTTCAGAGTAAAAGAAAATCTGAGGCTTTACGAGTGGAAATCAATAATTAAGGGAGAGCAGATAAATATCCAGATACTCTTCACTTCAGCACAGGAATTCCTGGCATAGGAACTGATCCGCTAAATGGGGGCATAGGAACTGATCCAAATCCTACTGATGTCTTTAACGGGCTTTGGATCACGCCCACTGGGTTTTGTTGTTATGGCAACCCCTTTCCCTGTGAAGTTTGCTAAAGGGTGAGAAATCAAACTTTATATTAAAACATGGACCTTTTAGTGAGTGACACACTCAAATGATTGTTCCCGGGGCTCCAGACTTTCATGGCCCTGCCTTGCTTCTGACCTGCCATGAGCAGAGACTCAACAAATTTCCTCTGTGTTGAAGAGATCACAGCATATCACTTCTCCCTCTGCATATTCACTGGGGCAAGAAGCCTAGTCCTTGATCCATCAATCCACTAGGAAGCAGAAAGTCCAACCAATCAGTAGGGCCCCCAATATACCTGACCACTGCCCTGTGGTGACTGGATGAGAATGAAAATCTAATGTGACTTTAAATATCCATTTCATGTAATATGGGACTACAAACACTAATCATCCTGTTTGAATCACAATAACATACATCTATAGTGTTACTACAGGGCACTTCCATGCATTAACATGTTTGGATTTCTTTTAAATTTCACCTTAACCCTGAATCTACTGGGTTTAAAATGCTTGTTTTGGGGAGAACTACAATATCCCTGGAATGCATTTTACCCTAAACTGTGCTCTCCACCTAAACTTTATCTTAACGTAGCTTTTTGTGAGGGAATATTTTAACTTGTGTATTATTTAACCATCTGATTTCTTCCTGTTGGA
Organism: Chelonia mydas; assembly: GCF_015237465.2. NCBI lineage: Eukaryota > Metazoa > Chordata > Testudines > Cheloniidae > Chelonia > Chelonia mydas. Next base: position 37,387,218 of record NC_051254.2, on the reverse strand, counting down.
TATTACAGTGTGGGGTTTTGGTGGTCACTGACCTGATATATAAAATGTTATTGATTCTTTTTCTCGGTTCAGGTGGGTGTTCCTTATGGCACAGGACAAATTCTTGTTTGAATTTTCTGTTATAACAATAGAATTTTTTATTTCAAAGAGACCATGTTGCTCTTCAGATTTGGTTTCAGTTGATGAAGATAAAGGCTGCCCTTTGAGATTTCTCCACAGCGCCTTGGGCTCTGGGTACCATCCGGCCGACTGACACACCACTTGGATCCCTCCATCCTGGTGACCCTCAACAGAGATGCGAGGTGCAGAGCCTGAAGCTAAAATGAATCCGTGTTAAATCAGATAAATATACAGCCCAGCATATAAAAGTTTACATTTTCAACAAAAGGATTGAATACACTTTCTTTATGGCTGATATTCATGGAAACATGTCTTCAACGGGACTTCAGCACTTGTTAAACCTTTGCTTAACTGTGCTGCAGTCCTGGGGCCTCCGAGGTGGAAGCGAAAGCCTTACAGAACGTTGGAGCGTGTTATCGGCAGTGTTGTCGGTGATGTGAAGGGGGCAAGGAATTCAAGAGGTTTTCCCCTTGATTTCTGATTTTATAATGTTGGAGGCATGTTTGTTATGCTTATGACCTCCGGGTGGCCAATGTGAGGTAGCTACTTGCTCTGAGACGCCTTAATGGTGCTCCAGGGAGTTGTGGAGCACGTGAAGGAGTTTCTCAAGATGGCAGCTCGGTTAGCTGTCACTGTGAACATGTACCAGAATAAAAGATCCCCTTTTTTAGTTCTAATCTCTTTTGGGTCTCCATGTCCACTGAAGGCAGGAGAAGGAATGGGCTTAATCTGCAGCAAGGGAGATTGAGGTTCGATATTAGGAAAAGCTTTCTAACTGGAAGGAAACTCCAGAACAGGCTTCCAAGGTCGACTGTAGAATCTCCGTCATTGGAGGGGTTTTTTAGACCAGGCTGGACAAACCCCTGTCAGGGACGGTCTAGAGTTACTTGGTCCTGTGTCAGCAGAAGGGGGCTGGCTTGATGACTTCTCAAGACCCCTTCCAGCCCTACAAAGGCGATGAGGATAAAATGAAAACAACAGGCACCAAGTTCTACACATTGCGTGAGTAAGTGAAAACCTCTTTTTTTTATTGTAAAGGAAAAATGGCTGCATATGGAAAAAATGAAAGGGCATAATGTATTCCAGGAGGACTGGATTCAGTACTCAGAGACAGACTCTCTCAGTACTTCATCACAAATGATACAGACGATAACAAGAAACACGCCATTTTATTGAGCGTTTGTGGAGCAAAAACCTATAAACAAATCCTTTCGAGGCCTTTTAAATTCTTATGGTAAATTTTTTCCCAACTGGACATCTATATTGGCTCCATTACACAAACTGTTATAGAATGGAAGAAATTCCAGTGGGGTCAAAAAATAGCTTTTGCAGAAGCAAGGAAATTACTAAAGTCATAAGACTGGCCATACTGGATCAGACCAATAGTCCATTTAGCTCAGTAACCTGTCTTCCAACAGTGGCCAATGCCAGGTGCTTCAGAGAGAATGCACAGAATAGGTGATCATCAAGTGATAAATCCCCTGTCACCCATTCCCAGATTCTGGCAAACAGAGGCTAGGAACACTTCAGAGCATGGTTTTACATCCCTGCCCATCCAGGCTAATAGCCATTGATGGACCGATCCTCCATGAACTCACCTAGTTCTTTTTTGAACCCTGTTATAGTCTTGGCCTTTACAACATCCTCTGGCAAAGAGTTCCACGGGTTGACTGTGTGTTGTGTGAAGAAATATTTCCTTTTGTTTGTTTTAAACTGCTGCCTATTAATTTCATTTGGTGACCCCTAGTTCTTGTGTTATGAGAAGGAGTAAATAACTCTCCCTTATTTACTTTCTCCACACCTGTCATGATTATATAGACCTCTATCATATCTCCCCTTAGTCGTCTCTTTTCCAAGCTGAAAAGTCCCAGTCTTATTAATCTCTCCTCATACAGAAGCCGTTCCATACCCCTAATCATTTTGGTTGCCCTTTTCTGAATCTTTTCCAAGTCCAATGTATCTTTTTTGAGATGGGGCAACCACATCTGCATGCAGTGTTCAAGATGTGGGCATACCAGGGATTTATATACAGGCAATATGATATTTTCTGCCTTATTATCTTTCCCTTTCCTAACGATTCCCAACATTCTGTTAGGTTTTTTGACTGCTGCTGCACACTGAGTGGATATTTTCAGAGAACTATCCACCATGACTCCAAGATCTCTTTCTTGAGTGGTAACAGGTAATTTAGACCCCATCATTTTATATGTAAAGTTAAGATTTAGTTCATTATGATAGTCAGAAAGGACTAGTATTGTCTGGTGACACGTCATCATATGAGGTAGGTGCGGTACTAGCCCACCAAATGCCAGCTGAATCTGAGCGTCCCATCAGTTATGCACCAAGGTCACCAGCTCCAGCAGAAAAAAAAATACTATTCCCAACTAAAATGAGAAGGGCTAGCTGTGGTTTGTGGGGTAAAGAAGTTCCACTCTTACCTATATGCCAGGCATTTTTTTATACACTTAGACCATTAACCTCTGAAAGGTCTGTATGGTGAGAGCAAAGCTGTACCCCAATGGCATCTGCCAGAATCCAGAGATGGACTCGCTTATCAGCTTATGACTATGAGTTTGAGTATAAACCTGGGAAAGCATTCACTAATGTGGATGCTCTGAGTAGATACGGAATAGCCTGGCCAAAGTACCTCAGCCTACAGAAACCCTCCTGCTTATTGCACTGCTATTCACTTCTCTAATTGATGCAGCGCAGCTAAGAAAGACAGAGAGGGACTGTAGTGGGGTGGCTGCCCCACTCCTATGCTAGATGGGGCTTCAGCAGGCCAGAGAGGCTGCGCAGATGGGAGGCCAATCAGAGAAGGCCAATCAGAGAACTTTAAAAGTTTTGCTTTCAGAGAGTCATAGATTGTAATGCCAGACAGGACCACTGTGATCATCTGGTCTGACGTTCTACCTAACACAGGCCATAGGGCTTCCATTAATTCATTCTGTTTGCCAGAAGCTGGGAATGGGCGACACGGGATGGACCACCTGATGATTGCCTGTTCTGTTCATTCCCTCTGGGGGCCCCTGGCATTGGCCACTGTCGGAAGACAGGACACTGGGCTAGATGGACCTTTGGTCTGACCCAGTAGGGCAATTCTTGTGTTCTAACTGTTCAAGTCCATAAGCTGGGATTCAGGTAGAGCACATTTGATAACCACAGGCACTAGAGCTGGTGCAGTGTGTCTTGATGCAAATGTATCAGTCACTGAACAAAGATTTTTTTTTTAATTATTTTAATGCAATTGAGGTGAGAATATGTGCTCTCTTCACTACTGTCCCAGCCGAGACCAATTGCAGATCAGCTGATACCTGCAGCAAAGAGTGGCATATTTTGGGAGCAAAGTCATCTTTAGGCCTGCCAGAAGCCTGCTGTGGATTTTCAGAGTTTGTTCTGATAACGTTTAACAGCTCAAGCAGAACTGCATATGTGTAGTAATCATTTTTGTGAGGAGGAAAAAAAGATAAAAGTAACAAAGCAAGAAAAGATTGGTTTGAAGTAACCCTAAACCTGTACTGACAGATGAAGAGAGAACATGGAAATGGGAGACTAATTGTCAAGGCTAATTCCCCACTCTGGCACTTCGAGTGCAGAGGGTGGGGGCCCGCAATGACTCTAAAAATTAATACTTGCCACTCCAGGCTTGTACTATTTCAAAGGTTACAACATTTCTCTGTCCTTGGATTGGTAGATGCTGCCACCACCCAAGTGCAGAACCCCTTTGAGAGCCCAGGAAGGCGCACTTGGGAATTCCTTCCTGTAGGGTACCCTTAAGCCCTTTCTCACACACACACACACACACACACACACAAACACACACACAAACACACCCCCGGGAAGAGCTGAGAAAGAAAAAAATAAAAAATCAGCTGTTGCCACCAGCTAATTAAAAAAAAGTGCACAAATCTCTTAAGACACAAAAATCCAATCCTGTTCTTAAAAAAGGTAAATTTTATTTAAAAAAAAGAGACAAAATATATATGGGAACTCAGGCTATTGCTAGATTTTAAAAGAGCAACTACAAGGATTAAGTACCAAGAATAGCTTTCTTGAGGTCCAGCTTAAAGGTTACAAGCAAAACAAAAGCACTTGGGGTTAGCACAGGGGAATCCACAAGCCATAAAGAAATAAAAGGGATAAACCTAATCACGTCTTCCTAGACATTTCCTGCTCTACTTACGTATCTGGGGTTTCAAATGAGTAGTTTCTAGGTATGATACTGATTTTCATACCTGGCCCAAGCTTCTTACGGCATAGCTGCTGCCCTGTCCGCCTCTCCCTGGGAGAGCAACGACAGACAGACAAAAGGGGAGTCTTTTCTCCCTATTAAAAAGTTCTAGCCTTCCCATTGGCTCTTCTGTCCAGGTGCCCACTCACTTCCTGTTACCTGGGCATAGCAGTGAGACTTTTTAATCCTTTACAGGTAGAGCAATTAGAGAACAGCTACTAAGAGGGATTTTATAGCGATTGGCTGGCTGGGTGTCCATAAAAGGGAGCTACCAAGCCCCGCCCCCCCTCATTTATCACACTGATACATACATATAATATAGCAAAGTTATAAATAAGCTTGGTTAATAAAGGGAGGTTGAAGCTGTATTGTCCATTGTTGGAGGTGACTGACGAGATCATCGCAATGAGCTTCCAGCCTGTGAGTAATTGATTGCTACTTGCTGAGTGTTTTGCCTTAAAGATTTGTTAGAGACCCACCTGCTGAGTAAGTGAATCTCAATCCAACAACATGAACTGTTTATCTGTTCGTACTAAAACATTTCAATTAAATTTAAGGATAATGGCCTAGAAAAATCTTGCCTCTCTCTCTCTGGCCCAATAACTTTTCTACTATTTATAAATATTTAAATAGTCATTGGGCCAGAGAGAGAAAGAGACTAGTCCAGTGGTTAGGGTACAGCCATGGGAGGTGCGAAAACCCCAGTCCAGACCCCCTCCTCCAATGGTTTGTCCAGATTGGATAAATAATCCAAGATTAATTAGAGCAGGAGGACTAGCCCTTGGGTCTCCCACCTACCAGGTGGGTACCCTAACCACTGGACTACAGAGAGTCTCTCTCTCTCTCTCTCTCGCCTAATGACTATTTAATTTAATGACTACTTTGAGGATCTCAGGGGCACCTAAATTTTGGACTGAAGAGGGGAGTTAGGTGCCCAAGTGCTTTTTTGGGTCTGGGTCTAAGAGCCATCTAAAAAGAGACAACAGACACATGTTACTGACCTGCTACCTTCAATTCCAATACAGCTTCTTCATGAAAGACACCATCTTGAACAAAACAGCGGTACTGTCCTTCATCAGAAAGTCTGATATTGACAATTCCCAAGGCAACATTCCCATCCACAATGCCAGCTTTCAAAAGCTCTGTCCTTCCATGATATTCTGGCATCTGCTGCCCATACTCATCCTTTCCATGCTGATACAGGTGCACAAACGAAGTGAACTCAGATCGGAACCATCTCACTTCCATGTTCTCAGCGCTCATCTTGGGGGACAGGTGACAGGGTAAGATAATGTCCTCACCCATGATGGCAGTGACAGGGTGATCAGGTCCAATCACTGTGAACCGGGCTGTAAAATGCACCAGGGCACAGAAAAGATAAAATAAATATATTCAATATTCTGTGCATCTATTGCAGTGCTCTGTCATTGAATAGGATGTGTCCTGAATTTATATATATGAATTTTACAACAAACAATGCATTTGGATAACCATAATTTGTATATCCATAATTTATATTAGTTTAAATCAGTGGTTCTTAACCTGGGGTGCACACACCCCCTGGGGATGCGAGATGCCCTTTCTGGGGGTGCGAGACATGCCAGATTTTTTTAGAAGGTAAATCATCAAAAACACAAATTAAGCACAGGCATGTAAGTACAACTACTTTGTTTCATCAAACCTATGTATTTATTAACGATTACTGTAATATACAAACAAAAAATCTATTTTCAAGTTTTTAAGCTAATGGTAGTGAAATTATCTCGCTACAAAATACAGCGTACCGCCACGTTGTGGGGTGTTTCTTGACGCATGCACAGATGATGATGTGGCAGCTCCACGGCTTTGTTTGAATTCAGTTAGCCGCTGTTAGCGCGCCGGTTACAGTTTACTTCCACAGCAAAACTCCAACATCTCTGGGTCGTACTTGTGGATTTGTGTGTGCCCACTGTACTATTTGTGGTGAGTAATAACATAAAACTACTTTACATATATTTAATATGCATTTAAAAGTGTATAGGCCCCCCCATCTCCATTTATATATTTTTTCATTTCAGTAACCCTTGCCATGTTGAAGAAACGCAAATGGAACGACGACTATGTTCGTTACGGGTTCACTTGTACGACAGAGAAGGATGGAAATCAATGACCGCAATGTGTACTGTGCAGCTCGTTATTTTCAAATGCCAATCTCAAACCATCGAAGCTGTCTGAACATTTCAACAAACAGCATGGTGGTGAAAGCTGCTGGACATGACATTGACACCCCGAAGTCTACAAGGGCACGATTTGAACATAGCGGAACCTTGAGGACGTTTGGGTTTGTGTCACTTGAGAAGCCCTTGTTACAAGCATCCTATCAAGTGGCATATTTGCGTGCCAAGGACAAGAAGCCCCCAACAGTAGCTGAGGAATTAGTGAAACCTTGTGCATTGGGAATGGCAAAAATAGTATTGGGACGAGATGCACAAAAGAAGCTTCAGCAGGTTCCCTTGTCAAATGACGTGATCCGTTCTAGAATTCATGCGATGAGCCAGGATATCTTGCTGCAAGTTCTAGAAGATATCAAAGCCAGTCCTCTTAAAGTGGGTATTCAGCTTGATGAGTCAACTGACGTTGATGGCTGCAGTCAGCTGTTGGTGTTCGAGCAGTACGGAGTAAAGGAGAAAAGGAGAAACTGTAAAGGAGAAAAATCTTAGAAGAATTCTTGTTCTGTGAACCATTGCAATTAACTACGAAAGGAATCGATGTGTTCAGTCTCGTCAAAGACTTCTTTTTGAAGCATAAGATAATGTTTGACGTGTGTGGATCAATTTGCACCGATGGTGCCTCTGCCATGCTAGGAAAAAATTCAGGATTTGTTGCCTACGTAAAGAAAGAAGTACCTCGTATCATGATCACACATTGTATGTTGCACCGTCGTGCCCTTGCCGCAAAGACTTTGCCTACAGAATTGAAGGATACTTTGTCTACTGCGGTGAGCGCAGTAAACTTCATCAGAGGACATGCTCTAAATCATCGCCTCTTCCATGCTTTTTGTGAAGAAATTGGGGCCGAGCACACTGTCCTCCTTTTCCATACAGAAGTGAGGTGGCTTTCCCGTGGCCGAATGCTTACTCATATTTTTGAAATGTGCGAAGAAATAAGTCAGTTTCTTTTAATCAAAGCAGTAATTTAGTTGATGACTTTGAAAATAGAGTTTAATCCTTTGCCTAGCGTACATGGCAGATGTATTCACACACCTAAATGAACTCAACACATCTATGCAAGGAACTGGGATGAACACGGTAACGACCAGAGAGAAGTTATCTGCTTTTATTCGGAAACTTCCAGTTTGGATAAAGCCTGTTGAGAAGAAATTTCACTAACTTTCCTTTTCTTGAAGAAACAGTTGTTTTGGAAAATGAAGGAATGACCATCGCAACTGAAGTGACAAAGCATTTGCAACAGCTGAGTGACTCTTTCCAAGGATATTTTTCCACCGGAGATCTTGATGTGGCAAAGAAATGGATACTGGATCCATTTCTTTTTAACCTGGATTCCATCAATGATAGTGATTTCATGAAAGATGATCTCATTGAATCACGAGCCAATGCTCAAATCCGAATAGAGTTTGAGACAATGAAGCTTGAGAATTTCCAGTGTGCTAAACTAGCACCGTTTCCACAACTGGCGAAGACAGCGCTGGAGATCCTTGTGCCATTTGCGACTACATACGTGTGTGAGAGGATTTTCATCACTCTTGCACACCAAAACAAAGGCCAGAAACCACCTAAATGTGAGTGATGACATGCGTGTGGCTATTTCAAAAAAAGTTCCTAGTTTCTTGAACATCATTGAACAAAAGCAACAGCAGAAGAGTCACTGAGCCGGTAAACTTTAAAAAAAAAAGTGTAATTTTTCATGTCTTCTTAATTTTACTGCGAAATTAAAATAAATATAATCTTTCTTTCTATAGTTATGATCTATCTAGGTTTAAAGAACTGACCTACTTCAACAATTTTTGAGAACCAAAGGGGTGCAGGCTGCAGTAAAAGTTAAGAACCACTGGTTTAAATGGAAGCTGAAATATGTTTTGCCATTACCCTTACAAGCGGCTCCTGACAGATTTAACTTGCATAGCATTAGCAAACATTTCAAATCACTGCTTTCTGTTGGAGATTGTTTTAAAGTTTTTTGACTGTTATAAAAATATTTAAACTAATTTAAAGAACATTATTAGGGTACCATTCAGGAAATAATTTTTCTTCAGGAAGGGAGCTAAAACACATGTTTAATTTTATGGAGATGCTTAAATGCTTTACTGAGTTAAGGCCTTAGGTTGCCAAATAAAGCACTAAATATGTTAAGAACCGACAGATTTAATGTTGCTTGTGCTGCTTTATTTCTCTCCACTTGTATGTACTGATGCAGTCTTCAGTTACGTGATCTTACCAGCCTTGCCCCAGAACCCCCGCTTCATTCAGAGCCTGTTCAACTGGCATCCATGGAGAGGAAGAGGAGAAGGTTTCCTACAGCCAACCGCTTCGCTTGACTTGCTGCTCACAGGGCGCACTTTGCACTTGAGCTCTGTGAACTCAGCTTGGGGTGTTTGAGCTAATACTTTCCCTCCTCTCTCTCAGTTTTTAATGTTAAGTATCCTCACACCTTCTTGTCAACTGTCTAAATGAGGCCATCTTGATTATCACTAAAGTTTGTTTTTTTTTCTCCTGCTGATAATAGCTCATCTTAATTAATTAGCCTCTTACAGTTTGTATGGCAACTTCCACCTTCTGTGTGTGTGTGTGTGTATATATATACACATACACACATACATCTCTTCTTACTATATGTTCCATTCTATGCATCCTGATGAAGTGGGCTGTAGCCCACAAAAGCTTATGGTCTAATAATTTGTTAGTCTCTAAGGTGCCACAAGTACTCCTGTTCTTTCTTCATCCACCCATGGAGAAGTATGTGCAGGAGGCCTTGTCCCATTGCTTGGAAAGCTGGAAGAGGGAAATAATGTAGCTGACATGAAGATCCCCAGGGGTTATCTCCTGGGTCCACCCTGAAAGACACTTTGAATGGGCAGATCTTTATAACGCTGTCACTCTTAGGATTAAGATGGTAACTCATTTGTGTATATGTTCGCTTCTTTTAACCTATAAATAATTCATTTCTTTTTCTTAGCTAATAAGCCTTTTGATAGCTTATTACAGGATTGGCTTCAGGCATTGTCTTTGGTGTAAGATCTAGGGTACCAATTCATCTGGGGTAAGTGACTGGTCTCTTGGGACTGGAAGCAACCAGTGCATGATTTATGGTGTAAGTGACCATTTATCACTAAGTCCAGTTTGTCTGGGTGACAAGATAGGCTGGAGAGTCTGAGGGGACTGTCTGTGACTCCATGGTAAGACTGGTATAGTGACCCAGGAGTTCACATTTGTTACTGGCTTGGTGAAATCTAATTACAGACCACACCGCCAGCTTGAGGCGTCTGCCTTGTTTGACAGTCTGCCCTGAGGAAGGCACTCATGGCCGTGAGTCACTCCAGAAGCATGACAGTGGCTGAAGAGTTATTAATCCTGAAGTCAGGGGGAGACATTTTAATGTTACCTCATTTCAACCTCATCAGCTAGTCAAATTTTGGAGCCTCAGGGATGTTCCTGTGGGATGTACGCCAGATCTACACTACAGAGTTAGGCCGATTCAGGGCAGCTGACGTTAGCCTAACTATGGAAGTGCTACACTTACATTTTGTGCCTTCTGACATAACTACCCCGCTACGCTGACTTAATAACTCCACCTCCCCAAGCGGCATAGAGTCAAGGTTGATGTAGTTGGGTCAACGCAGTGTCCGTGTAGACACTGCATTGCCTACATTGACTGTTTCCAGCTCTCAGGAGCCTTCTTACAATGCCCTACACTGACAGTCCAGTCGATACAAGCACTCCTGGTGAGGATGCACACCGCCGATACAAGGAGCAAAGCGCAGACACGCACAAGTATGCCGGTGTACGTTAGGTTGATGTAATTTCGTAGTGTAGACATGCCTCAACAAATTGGCATAGCCTGGTATTCTCTTTGATGCAATCTCGTTTATTGAAAAGGAATGTACCAAGTCCTGCTTTTCCAAGTGCAGGAGGAACCAAGAACACATGGAACAGTTTCGTAGCTTACACTCCCAACCTTCCCTAACCAACAGACCCAGAAGTTCTCTCTCTCTAGCTTTTCCCAGGGTCGCACTGTGCTCACAGGCTCCTGCCTGGCTTCCTTGTCTCCACCTCTCTCTCCTTGTCTGTTCTCAGTTCTGTGTGTTCGTGCTCTCACACCCACATTTGGTCAAAATACCCAGAGGATTCCTCCCTGCCCATGTCCTTTCACCCTTCACATCATTGGTGCTAGTCTCTGGGCAGCCTCTATTAAGCCTTGTTTTAGGTGTGGCCCCTTTTATTGCCTCTTACAACTATCTTAAGTGAAAGGGTGCATTCACACGTCAGTTTGAATAAGATTTTAACTCAACCCATAACAAAGTTTCACCCAGCTCATAACAATTGTTATTTATATTTTCTTGGTGTTGATACACTTGGGGATTTGTGCTAATTTTTGTTCACTTTGGAATAAACTAGTGAAACAGAGAAATTTTATAAATCAAAACAAATAAATCAATACTGTAAGAAGCAGCAGAAGCCATGGACATTCCTACCTGATTCCAGCTTGTGAACATAAAATGTAATGAAGAAAATGATAAAATGGGGTAGAAGGGTTCTGGCTCTGGAGCTGTGGCAGATTGAGAGAACTTTCATCTCACTGTTACTTGATCCAGATGACAAGAGAAAAGAGAGAAAACAAACAGTGTATCGAATGCAACATAGTTGCAATGATTTAAGACAAAAATGATACATGCAAACAGATAGCATAACCCTAACCAGCAAACCATAACCTTGTTTTAGACACTTTATTTGACCCCTTTATACAAGATTTGGTGCCACTACAGGGCCTTGGTTGTAACAATGATCTATACGGTCCCAGTTCATGTCAATAACGTCACAACAGGTTAGACCAGTGGTGGGCAACCTGCGGGCCACACGTGGCCTGTCAGGCTAATCCACTGGTGGGCTGCCAGTTTGTTTACATTTGCACGGCCGCCTGCAGCTCCCAGTGACTGCAGTTAAAAAATGTTTAAACAAAATGATGTTTTCATTAGAAAATGAATTTTAAAAAAAACATTAAAAATGAATTTTCCTACAATTGGAATGTTTCTAATTTTTCAATGAAATGATGCTAAATGAGAATATATAGTTCAAATTGATTCAAAAAAGAAATTCTAATCAAATTGATCAAAACAATTTATTGACCCCTCCCCTATTCTTGCTAAAAGAAGAGTAACAATGGTTGAAAAAAAAATTGTTTCAATAATATTTGATGAAAAATGAAAAAGTCTATAAAATATTAAACAAAACAAAAGTGAATTATTGTTGTAAATGTGTTTTAAAATTATTTTTTTACTACCTTTAGTCCTATAGATTTCCTCAGGAAATCTCCCCTCCACACCGTTCACACACTAGGAGATGATCTGTCAACCGCTGTGTAAATATGCCTCTTTTTAAATTATGTCATGAAGCCCCTATTCAGCAGCACACTTGAGCTCATGGTCTGCTTTAGGCACATGCTTAATTCCCCCTCACTTCAGAAGGAGAACAGGATGCAAGTTTCTGTCTTGATTGATTGTGGAAATATTTTCAAGGGAAAAAAGGAAAATGATCAGAAACAACAGGATTCAGCCCCACAGGCAGAGGTAGAAACTGTCACGTTAAGAGGCAGAAGGACAGAACAGCTGGGGGTGGCACAGTAAGTCTCGTCCGGTATTCTCAATACAGGAAGTTACTTGTTACAAATCGCCCCGGGACGTCACTGAGAACAAGGTCGGGCCCAGGGTTCTTGAATGAAACGTACCCGCAAAAGAAACAAATTTCGAACCCAGCCTGCCGCACAAATCCCGAGTTACGCCGCTCGGACAAGGCTCTGAAAGGCATCGGGGTGTCAATCATTGTGAACGTCCTTGTACTGCAGTGTTTACAGAACGTGTAAATCAAATTGCACAGGGTTAGTTAATCTTTGTGTTAGTAACAATCTGGCCAGGCAATGAGCAGGACACACGAGGGGACGTGAGGAATCATTTTGAAGCAAAATTAACCTGCCTGATTGGTCCTTCTGAGAAATTTTACAATCTCCAGGGTGGGATCAGACTCCGCGGGGTTTGGTGCGATGATTTCCACGGTCAGTGACTCTTTCAGCTGATCCCATTGCAGGGCTGAGTCCCTGGCTACCAAATCGCTGCAGTTTCCCAGCTTCTCCTCGCCCTTTAGGGAAGAAACCTCTGGGCTCCGAGCAGAGCCCGGGGCTTCCCTCCGGCAGCGCTGCCCGAAATTGAAAGCGAAAGTCAAGTCACCCAGGCGGTCACGTGACGAGATTAGCATTTTCGCTTAAAGAAACAGCCACCGCCCGGCTGAGCTGGAGGGGCCCGGCCAGGCCAGCAGCCTCCAGCATTCAGGGGGGCCAAGACACCCAGACCCAGGGCAGTTCCCTGCAGTCCTCTGCCGAAGGTTTCCAGGGCGGGCTGCTTTATTTCTTCCCCCCTGGCAGGACCCTTTCCCGCACCCCTCAGGATAACTAAATTCAGCAGCCCCCTTGCAGCGCACAAGCCAGCCGCGCCCAGAGCCGGGCGGGTTCCGGGTGCCAGAAGCAGCTGTCTCTGCCTTTGTTTGTTAGCTTGTTTTGGCCATTCCATTTACTCCAGTTCAGAGAAAAGCAGGAAGAACACTCTCTTCAGTGTCATTCCCGGATTCAGATCACTTGGGACACCAGATTGCTGGAGTCTGCTGGGACAGACCCTTCCCCCTCAGCAGGACTGGAGCTGTTTCTTTTAGAGAAGACTCTAAGGGCCTGGCTACACTGGCAGATGCAGAGCGCTGGGAGTTAAACCAGCCTTCGGAGAGCGCGGCAGGGAAAGCGCTGCAGTGTGTTCACACGGTCAGCTGCACGTGCACTGGCATGGCCACATTTGCGGCACTTGCAGTGGCATTGGGAGCGGTGCATTATGGGCAGCTATCCCACAGAGCACCCTTCCCATTCTGGGGCTGTGGCTTGTGGGAAGGGGGCATGCGGTGCGGGGCATTCTGGGTCCTGTCCCAACGCTCCATGATGCATCGGTTCACATCCCAGCAATCCCTGTGCTTCTGTCCACATTTGGCGCCATCTTTCAACATTTCTTGTACTGCACGCTCTGTCTTCCCTTTCAGTCCGCGGGAATGGAGCCTGAACTGCTGAGGAATGCCAATTTGAATGCTGCCCCTGCGACCTGCTGTTTCTACAACGAGCTGGCCCCAATACTGGGGGGAAGTCGAAATGCCCATTGTGATCCTTGGAGACCCCGCTTATCCTTTAATGCCGTGGCTCATGAAACCCTACACAGGGAGCCTTGACAGCAGAAAGGAGCAGTTCAGCAACAGGCTGAGCTGGTGCAGAATGACTCTGGAGTGTGCTTTTGGCAGTTTAAAGGGCCGCTGGTGCTGCCTGTATGGGAAGCTGGACCTGGCCGATGACAGCATCCCCGCGGTTATATCCGCGTGCTGTACCCTCCATAATATTTGTGAAGGGAAGGGTGAAAGATTCACTCAGGCATGGAACTCGGAGGTTCAACACCTGGAGGCTGAATTTGAACAGCCAGAGAGCAGGGCTATTCGAGGGGCCCAGCGCGGGGCTGCAAGGATTAGGGATGCCTTGAGGGAGCAATTTGAGGCTGAAAGCCACCAGTAATGTTTGGTGCCCTGCACGAGAGTGAAGTGCAGTGGTTCCAATGTTAGTAGGAATCTGTGCTTGCGACACTGACTTGCAGTGCCTGTTGCTTTCATGGGCTAAGGTATCTTTTACTTAATGCAATAATAAAGAATGTTTTCAAAGCCAAAAAAGCCATTTATTGAAAATAAAATTCAGTTATTGAAAAGGAACACAATTGCTTGGGAAACAGAAAGGGCAAGGGAGTGGGGTGGGGAATGGTTCAATCACAGATTGCATATGTCCTGTTCTCATACTCAGTCTTCCTGTCTGGAGTGCTGTGCGATGAGTGTTGCACTTCTGGCTGGCTAAAATGCATGGTGATGGGGGTTGAGTGCAGTGGGTAAGGGTTGTAGTTTGCAGGGCTGGGTGGTGTGGTGAAGCTACAGGTGTTGAAGGCAGCTGGTGGCGATAAGAAAAGACAGCTACCTTTTCCGTAACTGCTGTCCTTTGAGATATGTTGCTCATGTCTATTCCACAATAGGTGTGTGTGCTTGCCATGTGAGCTGGTGCTGGAAGTGTTTCCCTTAGCAGTACCCGTAGGGGGAGCACCCCTGCGACCCCTGGAGTGGCGCTTCCATGGCGCGGTATAGGGGGAGCTGCGTGCTCCCCCCACCCTCAGTTCCTTCTTGCCAGACATCTCCGACAGAGGGGAAGGAGGGCAGGATGTGGAATAGACATGAGCAACACATCTCGAAGAACACCAGTTACGGAAAAGGTAACTGTCTTTTCTTCTTCAAGTGATTGCTTATGTGTATTCCACAATAGGTGATTCCAAGCTATGTCTGTTGGAGGTGGGTAGGAGTTCACAGATTCCCGGGATGGAATACGGCCCTGCCGAACCCGGCGTCATCCCTGGTTTGGGAGACAATTGCATAGGGCGAAGTAAACGTGTGAATTAAAGACCAAGTAGTGGCCCTACAAATGTCCTGGATAGGGACGTGGGCCACGAAGTCAGCCGATGAGGCCTGGGCCCAAGTCGAGTATGCCTTCACAATCGGTGGTGGAGGAACACTCGCCAGATCATAACAGGTGTGAATGCACGAGGTGATCCAATGGGAGAGGCGCTGGGTGGAAATCGACCGACCCCTTATGTACTCAGCCGAGGCAACAAACAGTTGAGATGACTTTCTGAACGGCTTAGTCTGTTCCAGGTAGAAGGCCAGTGCCCTACGCACGTCAAGCATGTGGAGCAGTGTTCCTCATTGGACGAGTGAGGCTTGGGACAGAGGACAGGCAGGAAAATGTCCTGGCCCATGTGATAGGCGGAGACCACCTTAGGGAGGAATGCGGGGTTTGGGCGAAGCGGAACCTTATCCTTATGGAAAACTATGTACGGGGGTTCGGAGGTCAGAGCCCTGAGCTCCGAGACCCGCCTGGCTGACGTGATAGCAACCAGGAAGGCCACCTTCCATGAGAGGTGAGACCAAGAGCACGTGGCCAGAGGTTCAAACGGGGGCCCCGTGAGATGGGATAACACCAAGTTCGGGTCCCACTGTGGGACAGGGGGCCTAGCATATGGAAAAAGACGGTCCAATCCCTTAAGGAAACGTCCAGTCGTAGCATGGGAGAACACCATGTGTCCCTGCACCGGAGGATGGAAGGCCGATATGGCCGCCAGGTGCACCTTGACTGATGAGGGTGCCAGGCCCTAGGTTGTCTAGGATAAGCTGGATTGGGGCGGCCACTGGGGAAACACCCTGCTCAGCAGCCCATCTAGAGAACCTGGACCACTTCACCAAGTAGGTGCGGTGTGTGGAGGGCTGTCTGCTTTCCAGGAGGATGCACTGGACCCCCTCCGAACATGTCCGCTCCTCCCCGCCTAGCCACTGAGCAGCCACACCGTGAGGTGGAGAGCCGCTAGGTTGGGATGGAGGAGATGGCCCCGGTCCTGGGAGAGCAGGTCCCGGCGGAGCAGCAGTGGCCTCAGCATGGCCACTGCCAGGCCCATGAGGGTCCTGTACCAATGCTGCTGGGGCCATGCTGGGGCAATTAGAGGACTGGTTCCTTGTCCATTTTTACTTTCTCCAGGACCCTGCTGATGAGAGGGAATGTGGGGAAGGCATAGAGAAGCTGATCTGACCAGGACAGGAGGAGGGCATCTGAGATAGCGCCCCATCCCAGACCCCCCCAGAACAGAACCGGGGGCAACGCCTGTTCTGCGTCGTCACGAACAGGTCCACCTGGGGTGTTCCCCATGCTTGGAAGAGCTGGTGAGCCACTTCTGGGTGGAGAGACCACTCGTGTTGGGAGGAGAAGTCCCTGCTCAAATGATCGGCCCGCGTGTTGCGGGCACCCGGCAGGTGGAAGGCCCTCTGGGAGATGTCATGGGCTATGCAGAAGTCCCACAGTCTGAGGTATAAACTGTTCAGGAAGGACAGGTACGGGAGGAAAGGTGGAGGAGTTTCACTGTATGTAAGAGAGCGGTATGATTCCTCAGAGCTCCAGTATGAAACTGGAGAAAAGCCTGTTGAGAGTCTTTGGGTTAAGTTTAGAGGCAAGCGCAACAAGGGTGATGTCATGGTGGGTGTGTGCTATAGACCACCAGATCAGAAGGATGAGGTAAACAAGGCTTTCTTCGGACAACTAGCTGAAATCTCCAAATCACAGGCCCTGGTTCTAATGGGGGACTTCAATCACCCTGACATCTACTGGGAGAGAAATACAGCAGTGCATAGACAATCCAGGAAGTTTTTGAAGAGTGTTGGGAACAACTTCCTGGTACAAGTGCTGGAGGAACCGTCTAGGGGCCGTGCTCCTCTACAGCTTACAAACTGGGAAGAATTGGTAGGGGAAGTAGAAGTGGGTGGCAACCTGGGCAGCAGTGACCATGAGATGGTTGAGTTCAGGATCCTGAAGAAAGGAGAGTAGCAAAATACGGACCCTAACCTTCAGAAAAGCAGACTTACACTCCCTTCGGGAACTGATAGGCAGGATCCCCTGGGAGGCTAATATGAGGGAGCAAGGAGTCTAGGAGAGCTGGCTGTATTTTAAAGACACCTTATTAAGGGCCCAGGAACAAACCATCCCAAAGTACAGAAAGAATAGCAAATATGGCAGGCGACTAGCTTGACTTAACAGTGAAATCTTCGGTGAGCTTAAACTCAAAAAGGAAGCTTACAAGAAGTGGAAATTTGGACAGATGACTAGGGAGGAGTATAAAAATATTGCTAGAGCATGCAGGGGTGTAATCAGGAAGGCCAAGGCACAATTGGAGTTGCAGCTAGCAAGGGATGTGAAGGGTAACAAGAAGGGTTTCTACAGGTATGTTAGCAACAAGAAGAAGGTCAGTGAAAGTGTGGGACCCTTAATGAATGGGGGAGGCAACATAGTGAAAGATGATGTGGAAGAAGCTGAAGTACTCAATGCTTGTTTTGCCTCGGTCTTCACAGAGAAGGGCAGCTCCCAGACTGCTGCACTGGGCAACACAGCATGGGGAGTAGGTGAGCAGCCCTCAGTGGTGAAAGAACAGGTTAAGGACTATTTAGAAAAGCTGGACATGCACAAGTGCATGGGTCCAGATCTAATGCATCCAAGGGTGCTGAGGAAGTTGGCTAATGTGATTGCAGAGCCATTGGCCATTATTTTTGAAAATTCGTGGCGATCGGGGGAGGTCCTGGACTATTGGAGTGCCTAACTTTAAAAAAGGGAAAAAGAACCCGAGGAACTACACACTGGTCAGCCTCACTTCAGTCCCCGGCAAAATCATGGAGCAGGTCCTCAGGGAATCCATTCTGAAGCACTTGGAGGAAAGGAAGGTGATCAGGAACAGTCAACATGGATTCACCAAGGGCAAGTCATGCCTGACCAACCTGATTGCCTTCTATGATGAGATAACTGGCTCTGTGGATATGGGGAAAGCGGTGGATGTGATATATCTTGACTTTAGCAAAGCTTTTGATACAGCCTCCAACAGTTTTCCTGCGAGCAAGTTAAAAAAGTATGGATTGGATGAATGGACTATAAGGTGGATAGAAAGCTGGCTAGATCATCGGGCTCAAAGAGTAGTGATCAATGGCTCCATGTCTAGTTGGCAGCCGGTATCAAGGGGAGTGCCCCAGGGGTCGGTCCTGGGGCCGGTTTTGTTCAACATCTTTATGAATGATCTGGATGATGGGATGAATTGCACCCGCATAGAAAGGTCTATGCTTTAACCTTCAGTTCTCTGTGCTAACCTAAGGACTTCCTGTGCTGTTTCCAGATGATTAATAAATCCTACTCTTTGGACAATGTTGTTTGAGTGTCACTGCAAATGCCAGATGAGGTGCATTAGTCTTTGAAGAGTGGACGAGTCTCCCCCAGGAGTCTATCTCAGCTGGACTCGCTGAACAGAGCTCCTCGTGTGAAGCAGGAGTGCTGGAGCTCAGAGGCTCAGTGTAAGGAGGCGGTGAGGCCACGTGGCTTACCCTGGAGGAGGAGTGAGACCCCCAAGGGGGTCTGGCACACTGAACTGATTCCTCTTAGAGACTGCTTCAAAGCTGGGGACATAGCACGGATCCTGTGGATCTGTGACACCTCCTAAGGTAGCCAATGGGAGATGCTGATGAGAAGGATGTGTCCTAAGCCCTGCCCCTCTCACAGAAATAGGTGTCACAGTTCAGGGCAACTGCACCTGTATCTCCCCTCAGTGATTCAGCAAGGGCACCCACTCTCAGGCTCCCAGCTCCCCAGCCATTGCTTCTGTTGGGTGGAGACCCACGTCATTCTCCCTTCTGACCAGGGTAAGTCCAGGCTGCGCAGTGCCCTGCCTTCACTGTGTAATTCCCAGCCCAGACAGGTTGCCCTCGGACACCTGCTTGCTTTCCCTTCAGAGATGGATACAGTGTAATTGCTACAGGAATAAACAACCACCCAGCTCTTTCTAAGCAAGCTTAGCTTTATTCTTAAGGTAAAAAGATGACATTAAAAACAATAGAAGGACCTACACACATGCTAATAAGCTTATCGGGCATCCCCCCACCCTAGGGGTTTCCTTGTGGTTCAAGCTCCTCAGAGCTTCAGCTCAGAACAAGCACCCAATGTTATGAGGCCTCAGCAGGCCAAGTCCTTCCAGTCCTCCCCTAAGGACTGGGGCCCTCGGGGGACCAGGGTTCTGTCCATTTGCTGGACCAGGAAGGAGGCCCTGTGTCATTTTAAACTCAGGCTTTTATCCAAAAAGCTTTTCTTTGTCTCTGGGTCTCTACAGAATCCAGTTCCAACTAGCATATGCAGACGTGGGGGGTGGGGGAAAGAGCGACTTCAGGGGTTGATAATGGGGGAAGTTCATTAGCATCCCCCCTCCCTACATACAATGCAACAACAACACTCACACAACTGCAATTTTAAGACAGTGGACCCCAAAAGTATTAACCCTAATTCAATGAGGTCTAACTTAATTCAAGAAAGTTTATCCTAATTCCATAAGGTGTGTTCAGATAACAAACATTCTGCTAGTAAGCCAGCAGACATCCTTCCAAAATCCATAGAGTCGCTTGTCAACCATCTTGAATAAGTTCTCAGTTCAGATCCCATGGGGCTGAACTTTCTCACGCCAATTCTTACCCCTGCTCAATCCCCAAACCTTTGCATATAAACTTGACCTGGTTCTCCCCCTCTCTCCTCCCATGCAATGCCTAGGCTGCCCCAATGCTGGATGGAGGTTCCCCGACCCCTGAGTCAAGGTGAGCTGAATTCCCTCTCCCCTCTGGCTCAGGATCTTTCACCATCTCCCAAGCAGCTTCTGATCCACCGCTTGGGCATTTCCCCCCTGGCTGGGTGCCATAGATTGGCAGTGCTCTGCAGCTGCCTCCGTGTCCCTCCTTGTGGCCTGAGACACTGCCAACCTCATGGTCTGTACAGCTCCTGGGTCCCTCCGATGGGTTAGCAGAGAGCTTAATTCCCTGAGCTGAGCTGTAGGGCCCAGCGGATTTCCCTTTCAGTCAGTAGGTCTGTCCCTTCTCCGGAGCAGCAGGGATCTCACCCACTTGCCTGCAAACCTGGGGGTGTCACCTAATTGCTCTGGGACATGGGCGGTGGGTGAGCGACTGGCTCAGGGAGGCTAGGCCCCTGGCCACCACTTCCACCTGAGGCCATGGTCTCCACTTCCACTTGCCCCCAAGGCCAGATCCCCCTGCAGCCGTGAGCAGCACCCAGAGCGCTGATTGCCCCCCCCCAAACCGCGAAGCACTGGGCTGGCAGATGGCATGCAGCCCCCCCAGAGCACAAAACGGTACCCAGCCTCAGAGCAGCAGCCCCCCAGAGCACGGGGCAGGTGCAGACACACACCCCCTCCCCAGCCCTGGAGTGGCAGGTGGCAGGCAGCCCCCCTTTGCCCCCAGCTCTGGAGCGCTGGGTGGCATGATCCCAGTGCCAGGGCCCCCCCGGCACTGGGCAGCCCCAGCTACGCCAAGTCCCAGCCACCCTACCCCCAGCCCCAGCCGGCTTCCCTTCCTGGGAGAGGAGAAGCCTGCCTGGGCTGGGGCCAAGTAGCAGCGGAGGGAGGGGGCCTCTGGGCGGAGCATGGGTGGGGCCAGGCGGGGCTGGTTGGGCAGGCTCAGCCTTCCCCTGCCTATTGAACGCGCCGCCCATGCGCTGGGAGTCTAACCAGGGGAATGTGACCCCCCCTTTCCCCATCAGCTGTTCTGTCTGCGGTTTTGCTCACATCCTTTTGCCTGTCTGGAGCTACCTGAGGGGGCTGATTCAGCCCTTCCGTGTTCACAGCCAGAACATCATTCCCCACAAGCAAAGACGGTGGCAAACCGGACAGCACAGCTACAGCCCGCAGCCCCGACCCTTCCTGGGGTGGGTAGAAATCTGTGACACAGGCAGCAGGAAGGCTTGTACACCCGGAGCCTCCATCCATAGTTCACACCCTGGGAGCGTCTGACGGTGTGGGGTTTCCCTGCGTGGGGCTTATCTATGGTCTTAGAAATCCCGGTATCTCTCCTTCCAGTGTATGTATGTCTCCCCATTAACCTTCCGCCACTCCGGTCTCCAGAGCCTGTACTCCGTCGCTGAGGGCCAGGGGTTGCTTGCACCTAATGCCCACATACGCCACCTGCCCACAGGGGAGGTAATAACACACGCTGCATTCAGTGTAATGACTGGAGAGCTCCCATCCTGCTGCTGGACTTCTGCCTGCATTACTTTGATTCTCGTAAGGGGGGTTGTATGTTTGCTCCTTTTATCTGTTTTTCTTTCTTGAGGGCTGGAGGGAGTTTAGAGACTGTTTGTTAGGTGTATCTGGCTACACGCTCCCTTTCTAAATTCCCTCACAGAACTCCCTTGTTTGCTGCTTCTCTTCACTAGCTCCTCTGGTGGTTTATGAGCTGGCTTTTTAACCCCCTGATCTCCCTGAATTAGACCTGCCCCCTCATCAAGGGATCCTAAAGGGATCAGGGGAGACGTACACGTGCTGGCTTTGGTCAAAGTACAACACCTAAAATAGCAGAGTAGCCGTGACGGTGCGGGTGGTGCGATAGGCCAGACACCCAAGTACGATCCCGTCCCAGACTCTAGGTAGATACTTGAGCATCCAGCCTCTCCCGCTGCCCCCACTGCCACAGCGACACTGGTCTTTTTAGCTCACAAGCTCAGTCAAAGCTTACGGGGTACGTCTACCCCAGCTGGAAATTCCACCTTCAGCTGCAATGTAGACGTCCCCAGAGAGAGAGCTGGGGCTGTGTGTGGGATTCAGTGCGAGGGCAGAAGCAGAGCCGCTGAGCAAGGCAGCTGGCAGGGCAGTAGCAGGAGAGAGAGACAGTTTGTAGTGAAGGAAACTCACATGGTCACCGGGCTTCCTCCGGAAAGCTCCATTGCATGGGAGCAGGCAGGAGGGAGCAGATGCTGACTGTCAGCCGGGGCCTTAAGCAACAGTGGCAGGATTCTCCCCTGCCCTGCCCCTCCTGCTGCCATTTCCACCTGGGCAGAGTGGGGGGGGGGTGTAAACCCTGCCAGCCAGAGTTCTCCTCTCACTGACACCAACAGTGGCATTAAAACCAAGTTAGCCCTCACTTTGCACAGGTGTGAACGCCGACGCAAGGGGACAGGCAGGGGAGAATCAGGCCTGATGTGCACTAGAGGGAACACGGTGGTGGCCAGAGGCACTAAAAGGGCTGCCACCCCTTCCTCCTGCCCCAGCTTTCAACCACTGCCAGGGACTGCTGCCCTTAGCTCCACTTTGTTCTAGTCACTAATGTTTTGGCCACTTAATTTCTGTCTTTCCTACTGGTTTCTGCTCCCCGCAGGACACCTTGTGGGCTGTTGTCATCAGTCTGGGATCACAGAATTATTGAAATACAGGGTTGGAAGGGGCCACAAGACCTCATCAGTCCAGGCCCTGAGCTGTGGCAGGACCAAGTAAACCCTAGACCATCCCTGCCAGGTGTTTGTCCAACCTGTTCTTAAACCCCCCCGGTGATGGGATTCCACAACCTCCCTTGGAAGCCTATTTACAGTCCTCTCTGGAGCAGCCCTTAACAGATTGGAAGGCTGTTTTCAGATCCCCTCTCAGCTTTCTTTTCTCAGGACTAAACATGCCTAGTTGTTTTTTAACCTTTCCTCAGAGGTCAGGTTTTCTCAACCTTTGATCATTTTTTGTTGCTCACCTCTGGACTCATCTTTCCTAAATAGGGGCACCCAGAATTGCACTCAGTACTCCAGCTGAGGCTTCAGTGCGGGACAATTACATCCCGTGTCTTACACAGAACACTCCTGTTAATACTTCCCAGACTATTGGCCTTCTTCACAGTTCTGTTACATTGTTGACTCCTATTATTATTTGTGATCTACTATGACCCCCAGATCCTTTGCAGCCGTACTACCTCCTAGCCAGCTATTCCCCATTCTGTAGTTATGCATTTGATTTGTCCTTCCTAAATGAAATACTTTGCACTTGTCTTAATTGAATTTCATTTCATTGAACTCAGACCAATTCTTAGCCTTGGCGTCTTAGAAACTGAAGCTGCAGAGGAAGCAAAGGCCGGCTGTAGTCAGAGCGTGAGCCGCACAGCTGTAACTTCTCTTTCAGCCTTGTCACATCCTGTGCAAGGGCTTCGGAAACAAACGCAACAATTCTACAGTTAAAAACAGCCACCACCCAAAATCCCCTTGAAACTGCACTTATGGTGCAAAGTCACTTTAACTGGCTGAGAGTGATCTGGAAGAGCTGGAGATCAGTGACACAGACAGTCACTGCAGCCGAGTGCAATGAGACCTTCAGCCTTGATACTCTCAGGGAGAACCCAGGCCCCACTTAAGTCAGCGGCAGAATTCCCCTTTGCCCTCAATACTGTGCTGCGATAGGCAGCTGGAGGAGAGGCATTGGTGTAGGCATATTCTTAATATTTGTGATTCTGTTCATAATAAATTGTAAACCTGCAATATTGATTTATAATATTTGTAAATCTGCATTTAGAACATTTATAATTCTTCTATTTGACATAATTGTAAATCTGCAATATTGATTTACAATTCTGTATTAAAGCTTGCAAAAACCGTACCTTGCAAACCGCTCAATTGGCTCTGCTTTCTCTGAAGTGATACTTTCTCTCACTTGTTATTAAGATTGACGCTTGTAAAACTAAACCGCTCAATTGATTCTGCTTTCTCTGTATTGACGCTTTCCCTTGATTGTAATTGAGACTGACGCTTATAAATGTAAATCAATCAATTAACGTGACTTTCTTAAATGGTTATGTTCAATTGGCTTTACTTTGCAAACGGATACTTTGTGATGGAGATTGACAGGCTTTTTTGTAACACCGGGGAAGAGCCGCGAATTGGAGCGGCGCTCATAGAAATGCCACATAGAGACTCCCACCCTCTATAGTTTGGATCAGGAATGTTAAAAAACGGGGAGTCTTAAATAAATAACACCTTTGTATGATAAAAGAAAGTCAATACCGAAGGAATGTTAAGAGACAGGGAGTCTCAAATAAAATAACAATACTCGGTGAAATGAGAAATGTGTTTTTATTAAAGTAAGGAATGTATGTGAATGAATGGTGGGTTTTGAATAATCAGGAAAGTGCCAGCCTAGGAATTTAACATCAATTAGCCAAAGAAGACGCCAGGTGGAGACAACCAGAAAACCCCACCAGAGGGCAAACTGGGATCCACCCGACCAATTCAAAGGATGAAGAAAGCTGATGAGCACCTAACAGCTGTCCTGGAGCCGTTATGACTAACAATATGACAAAGCAAATTCCACGGACTGGCACAGGAAGAAATTCCTATAAAAATGGACACTAAGGACTGAGAACTTTGAGTCTCCAGTTCTGCCACTACCCTTCAGGAGCATCGGATGCGCATCTGACACGGACTCGGCTCCACTCTCGTGTACAGGTTACCTGGCCAGTGCTCTGTCACGAGCAACTTCTAGGTTGGTAACTATAACCCCTATGCAGAACTGGTATGAATGAATGAATGAATGAATATATATATATATATATATATATATATATATATATATATATATATATATATATATATATAGTTAAGTAAGGAATAAGTAACAATACGACAGTGTGAGTTTTATATTTCTTTTTATTATATTTACAATAAATGTGGCATTTTGCCTTGTCCCTTTAATAAGATCCTGCTGGTTTTTATTTTATTGGTATAACATTGGCTCATCCCAGTGGTGTCCCCAATGCATCTCTGGAAGGACCTAGCCACAAGCATCCCATGCTCTGTTTGTTCTGGTTTTGTACAGCACCTAGCGCAATGAGGCCCTGGTCTATGAGTGGGGTCCCTAGGCACTACTGTAAAACTATTACTCCTCCTCTTCCCCTGCTCACAGTCTATGCTCCTCAGCTTCACTCCACACCTCCCCTCCTCCCTTCTGCCTCTGCACCTTATCTCTGGGCAATCTCATTAAAAACCATGGCTTTCATTATCATCTTTATGCTGACAACTCCTAGATCAGCCTATCCACTCTGGGCCTGTTTCTGTCAGTCCAAACTAAAACCTCCAGTCTGTCTCCCTGTCTCTGTCCTCACTGGTATCCCACCATCAGCTTAAACGCAACACGGTTGAAACAAAGTGTCACAGAGTGTGGGGGAGTCATGGCCCTGCACCCCCCACTTCCTGCGATTCACCGAGACTCTCAGCCAGCCAGTAAAACAGAAGGTTTATTAGATGACAGGAACACGATCTAAAACAGAGCTTGTAGGTACAGAGAACAGGACCCCTCAGTCAGGTCCATCTTGGGGTATAGGGAGCCCAGACCCCGGATCTGGGCCTCCCTCCATTTCCCCGGCCAGCTCCAAACTGAGACTTCCTCCAGCCCCGCCTCTGGCCTTTGTCTCCTTCCCTGGGCCAGGAGGCCACCTCTCTTTGTTCTCCAACACCGTCAGTTGGCACCTGGCAGGGGAGGGGCCCAGGCCATCAGTTGCCAGGAGACAGGGTGTCGGCCATTCTCTGTGCAGACCGCACCACCCCTGCCCTCTATGGCTCTACAACAAACACACACCCGTATCCCACCACTTAGATACTTAAGAAGTGCATAGGGGAAACTGAGGAACACACACAGTATTCAGAGAAAACATTAAGAACATTCCCACTTCGTGACACAAAGCTCCTAATCTCCCCACATCCACCCTCCCACTCACCCTCCTTTCTCAGTCACCATGGGCAGCGCCTTGGGGGTGGTCACTCAGGCCATGAACTGGGCTTTGCCTTCAATTCAGCCCTCTCTGTAGCCCCACACTTCCGAGTCATGTCTGAATCTTACCACTTCGTCCTTTACAAATGTCTTCAAGACCTGGCCTTTCCAATCTGGTAATACAGTTGACAGAGTTCAGCAGAAAAATAGAAGTCTGAACTCGCCCCTTGCCTAACCGTTGCCAGATGGTAATGGCTGGATGGGTCTGTGGCACAGGTAGATGAACTATGCAAATCCAGGGGACTGTCAGACTTTAAGGTTTCTGCAACCAGAGACCATGTCTACACTAAGAACACTACAGCAGCACAGTAGGAAATCCAGCTCCCGAGGTCGACAGAAGCAATGTACCGTGGACCTAGCGCTGTCTTCGCCGGGGGCTAGGTTGGCTTAGCTGCATCTCTCAGGGGTGTGGATTTTTCACACCCCTCAGCAACGTAGCTGGGTCGACCTAATTTTTCAAGTGCAGACCTGGCCTGTGGCTGCGGGCCTGTTCGAGCTCCCGCCAACCTGGAAACTCCGTGAACAAACACTCATTTAGAAAGAGTCCTCCCCCATAAAAGACCACTCCTTGCCCAGGGCATACAAATGGTCCACTGGGGTGGGGGTGAGAGGCTGGTGCTGGCACAGGACAGAACCTGGGTTCTTTGGTGACCTAACTGTGCATTGGCAGACTGTCCAATATTGGGGTTTGTTTTGAAAGTGTCGCCTTAACTTAGAATCTCCAGGCTTTTGAACCTTAGTGGTTTTGAGAAAACTACAATATTCTCTTAGTACGGGGAGTTTTCCCCTCCAGTGATACTTCTCTCCCCTGCCACCGTTAGCTCCAGTTTAACAAAAGCGCTCCCCTCCCCCATATATGAATTTCCTCAGGTCTTTGAGGATGGCAGGGGGTGGGCGGGGGGTGGAGCTTTTCAAAGTTCGTTCTGTGGCAGGAATTTTTGCAGGGTTTTAGTCTCCAGATCAGGCCCAGATGGGGCTTAAAATGTCTCCACTGGACTCTGCCCTGGTCCCTTCAGGTCCTGCTGAAATGGCAGCTCAGCCTGGCCCAAGACTCTGGCCCTTTGTGCTCCAGAGTGGGAGGTGGGTGAGTTAGTCTCTGCAGCAGCTGAAGGGTTAAAGGAAACCATCTCTCATGTCTGGGGAGCTGCAGCCCCAGCACTTCCGCAGGGAGGGTGTTTGTGAGAAGAGGGGAAGTGCTCCAGCCGCAGAGAACAGCACAGCAAGATCTAGGACTGGCAGAGTCTTTTTCCATGTCGAATTAACTTATGGGCTCAAAGTTTCAGAACTGGAGGATGGAGCTTCGTGCTCTGAAAATGGGAGCTCAGCTCTATACCTGCTTCTGCCCTGGAGACTGCAGAATGTGCTTGCGAAGGGCCTTGCTGCACGGGCTGGTTGTGGGCATAATCCCCCCGTGTGCCCCATCCTGCAGCCCTGGTTCACGTGAGCCATCTCACTGGTGCTCTGACATCAATGGGGCTCCTCCAATGAGTGAGGGAAGAGGAGCCAGGACTTAGTGTATGTGTGTGTGTGTGTGGGGGGGGGGGGGGGGGTTCTGGTAGCTGTGCATGCAAATGTCTGTGCGCTTCTGCATGTGTATTTCCAGTGCACTCAGATGGGCCTCTACCCTTTGAAACACCAACCGAGATGTTTCCCCTCATCACCATTCGCCCTTATGCCTGGCATCTGCCCGAACAATAAACTGTCACCACATTGATGCTCTGGACACATTTAACTATGTGAATAATGCTGAATATGGGGCCCAGGAGCTACCACTGATCTCCAAGCATGGGTCAGCTCCCCAGGACACTCACACCCCACTGGCTTTAGGTTGTCTTAGCAAACAGGAATCCTGCAAATGCTCAATGCTCCCCACGGCCACAGTAATTCTTGTTATTTACAATGTTGGTAATGTAGCTTTTGGTAAGTCATTTCCTACTGTTTAAAACATAAAAGTTATTTTCAATATAATTGGAATATCCCCTACATCATCACGAGGGTTTGAACGCTGGTCTTTCATAACTGCAGCGCAGCTCTTCACCACTTGAACTAAAGAACTAGTTACAATAGCTGGCAGCAGCAGTAGGCTGTTACCGTCCACACAACATCCACAAAAAATAGTGGGTTACATATGCATGAGTAGCCCCATATTGCAGACAGCTTAGTCAAGCACATAGATGGGACACTGTGACATTCCCCTGGTGTTGTCTAGACCGGTGATCTGCTAGGTCACTCCAATCCTTGACTCTGGGAGCCAGCCTTACCCTGCTGTGCTGTGGGAACCCCCACTCCTGGGCTGTTCACACACAGCCTCTAGCATGTAAGCTGCTCCCAGCTACATGAGTGAGCACTTTTGGCCAGTCGCTGCTTGCATTTTGCAATCAAAGGACACTAGCCAATATCTCCGGTCCCAGACACAACCCTAGGAACCTCCGTCTTGCAGTGTCCAGTTAGGCCTGCTGGACGCTGCAAGCTTATATGAGTTTGTCAATTTAACAAAGAAATTGATATGTACCAGGCTTGTTATCCCAAGGGGAGGCTCTGACATGCTTCAAACCAAACGCACTGCTTCAGGTAGAATAAACAAACAAATTTATTAACTGCAAAAGATAGATTTTAAGTGATTATAAGTCAAAGCACAAGAAGTCAGATTTGGTCAAATGAAAGAAAAACAAAACACATTCTAAGCTGATCTTAACACTTTCAGTTCCCTTACAAACTTAGATACGCCTCACCACAGCTGGCTGGCTGCCCTTCAACCAGGCTCTCCCCTTTGATCAGCGCTTCAGTCACTCGGTGGTGGTGTCTGTAGATGTAGGTGGAAGAGAAAGAGCACGTCAAAGTTCTCTCCCTTTTATCATGTTCTTTCTTCCCTCTTGGCTTTGCCCCCACCCCCCGCTTCAGAGTCAGGTGAGCATTACCTCACTGTAGTCCCAAACTGACCAAGGGAAGGGGGGTGACTCACTTGAGAGTCCAATAGATCCTTTGTTGCTGCCTAGGCCAGTGTCCTTTGTTCCTGTGAAGCTGGGCTGGGTTTGTCCCATACATACCCTGATGAGGTGTGTACTGCCACTCTGCTCCTGGAGAGTTTTGCCTGAGCTTCTTTTAAGCCATGAGGACACATTTTCAGCCTCATAACTATATACCTGAAATTACAACCTATAACATTACTATAACAACAATGCTCAGTGCATCATGAGCCTTCCAAAGACACCCAAGATGACAAACTTTGCATTGGATACCACACAATCATATTATAAGGATGAACATGGGGGTGCAGGGTGTTCCCCTAAGGTACAGAGTGTCACAACATGACGAGTGGCAGTGGAGTTATTCCTTAAGCTACAAAGGCAAGAGGAGTGCAACATTCATCTTCCCATGTGTAGTAGCTACGACACGTGATTGCTTGTGGCATTCATGGAGGTGCTGACCACAGTGGAACACCGCTTTTGGGCTCAGAAAACAAGCACTGAGTGGTGGGATCACATTGTCATGCACGTCTGGGATGACGAGCAATGGCTGCAAAACTTTCAGATGAGGAAAGCCACATTCGTGGGACCGTGTGATGAGTTTGCCCCAGCCTTGCAGCCCAAAGACATGAGAATGAGAGCTGCCATGTCGTTGGAGAAGCACATGGTGATTGCACTGTGGAAGCGAGCTACTCCAGACTGCTACTGATCGGCCGCTTACCAGTGTGGAGTGGGAAAGTTGACCATTGGACTCTGAAAGGCCATGACTCTGGGCAACATGCGTGACATCGTGGGTGGCTTTGCACAAATGGGCTTCCCTAACGACCACTTCACTCAGCCACTGCCTCTTCCTCCTCCTCCTCAGACCAACCACAACAGCACCTTCTGCCTCAGCACCGCAGCCCCAATCCCAGCCAAGTGCCAAGGGGAGGCCAGAGGGCAGGGGGCTGGAGAGTGAGCCCAGCCCACACTCGTCTGTAGTGGTGTGTCCTGTCCCATGGGGCTGTGCCTGGCTCCCCATTGCAGGCTGAGTGATGGGTAGGCTCACTCTATAGCCCCTCCCCCCATTGCCCCTTTCACAAGACTGGGTTTAGGGTCACAGTGCAGAGGTGGAAGGTGTTGCTGCAAGTGGTCAGAGCCCCCAGGTCACAACACCCACAGCAGGGAGCCAGGCCCAGCCCTGTGGGTCAGAAGACACCACTGCAGGGTTTTTGCGGGCGTCAGTGCGCCCATGAACCCCTGATCAAACCACCCTGGTATGAACTTCTCCTCATGTCTGTGCTCCTCCCATGTCTCTTTCTTTACAACCCACTAGATGGGCTCTCTGGCCTGTGAGCCAGACATCAGCAACGACTTGCTGTTAATGGTCAGGATGCTCTTAGCAGGTAGCTGAAGAGATGTGCAGCTTTCCGAGTCATAGCAGACACTGTAAATTCCTCCAACCAAGCCGAAGAGCTCTGGGATCTGCGTGCCCCCAGGAGCGGGTCATGGGGCTCCCAGAGGGGAACGTCCCCAAGGCATTTCCTTCCCATGTCCCCCTGAGGTGTGCAGCTCTGAGCATGCTGAGATCCACGGCTACAGCTGCATAAACTACGAGGGGCAGGGGTCAAAGATAAAACCCGAATCCTCCTACAGCCTGACAATGTGTGTCCCCAGACTGTGCCATCAAAACGGAGACACTCAGGCTGTACCTTCAAAATGAGATCAACTCTAGCTTGTCAGAGTAAGCCAAAAAGTCTGGACACCAATGGCTTCTGGGAAAACAATGCAGCAGAAACCAAGGTGCAGCACCTGGACCTTTCTAGCAGTTGGCCCCAAGCCCCCAGGTTGCCTATATAGGGCTTGATCTTGCTTCTATCAGAGTCAATGTCAACACTCCCATGGAGCCCACAGAGAAATAAAGCTACTGTGACTGCACTAAAAATCCTGCCTCTGATGCTCTTACCTGAGCTGTCGACTCTTGATGCTGGTGATCTGGCTGTTCAGGCACCTTAATTCTGGCATTTCGCAGTGTTTACATGCTTGACTTCGCCACCGGAACTTTTTTTTAATGTCGTTCTCTGCATGGAATTGAATCTCAGCTGTGCCCTCACGCAGTGCCAGCCTGCGCTGTACGGCCTGCCTGCAGAGTGCCCTCACTGTGGGCAAGGCAGAGTTCAGGGGCTGTAGCTTAGGCTACACTTGCAACTGAACGACAAAAGTTTTGCTGTGGCAAGTGCAAGTGTAAACAGCGCTTTGTCGACACAGCCTTGTCGCGAACAGCTGCGCAGTGTAGACATAGCTGAAATGGTCTCCGGTTTACACTGTCTAAAGGACAGGAGAATTTGGCCAAAGCTTGCCACACAAAGCAAAGTGAGGTTCAAAATGGCAGGGGCTTTGAATCCTTAGTGTCCTGTAGCATTTATATTTACAGAAATTTCAAAAGCATCCATAACCCTGACTTTCTACCTGAGCTTTGTGAAACCCCCTCCTCTCCTGAAGGAGCCGAAAAATCCTTCAGTGCACTTGTAACCCTCTGGTGAGTGTGTGTCATTCACACCCCCCTTGATGGCTGACCCACAGGGTTTGTGGGTTTTTACAGCTCTGAACTTCACAAACTGACTCTTTAGCTCCAGCTGTAGAGACTTGTGCTAAGCGCTGTAGGTCCCCACTTCAATCCCCAGTGAGTGCTGGGATGGGTTAAGCAGTTCCTGCCTGTGGGGCAGAGGATATGCTCTCCCTTCCAGCCTATGTGACAAGCAATACACTTCAGATTGGTTCATATTCTTCCCCCTCTCTTCATTGCCCCCCGTTCTCCCATCCCTTCTCCCCACCTCCATCCATTCCTTCTCTCCTGCCCTCTCCCTGACCTTCCCCCTCTTTTACTCTCTTTCAGTTTCACTTTCCTGTTTTCTCCCCCTCCCCGTCCTGGCTCCTCCTTTTTCTTCTTCTCCTTCTGTGGCTGGGACTAGCAGATACTTGCAGGCGGCCCCTCCCAGTGTCAGCACAAGCCCACACTGCACAGCCGAGGGCAGAGAAAACAGATACTCACCCAGCTGCCATGGCCGCTGCAGCTACAGCAGGGGAAATACAAGATGAAGCTATTTGCTCCATCTGCCTGGGGTATCTGACGGAGCCGGTGACTATCGCCTGTGGGCACAACTTCTGCCGAGCCTGCCTCACCCGGTACAGTGAGGAGAAGGGAAGGGGGACACCCCTGACCTGTCCCCAGTGCAGAGCCCGGTTCCAAAAAGGGGAGTTCAAGCCCAACGCCCAGCTGAACAACATCCTACAAAGGATCAAACAACTGGGGTTAAAACCAGGAAAAGGGCAAAAGGAGGATCTGTGTGAGAGACACGAGGAACGTCTCAAACTCTTCTGTGAGGAGGATGGAGAAACTATTTGCTTGGTGTGTGAGAAATCCCGGGACCACAAGTCTCACACTGTGGTTCCCATTGAGGAGGCTGCCCAGGAGTACAAGGTAGGAAATGCTGTTGACTTTGCTTAATTAAACCCCTTAAGGACACCAGGTTTATCCCCCATCAATACAAGAACAAACATTCACCCCTGGCTGCCTATGGTTAGGCACCTAAATGAAAGGGGCCTGGTTTTCAGAGGGGATGAGCACTGGGGGTTGCGGATAATGGGAAAAGATCCGAACTTTTTTTTCTCCAACACTGCAAGTTCCAACACGTAATAGAGAGAACAGGGCTGACGGCTCTTTGTGCACCTGCAACCCGTCTGCCAGGTGGAGAGGGCAGCAAGAACATAAGACCACAAGAACAGCCATCCCCTATCGGAGCAAAGGTCCATCTAGCCCAGTGTCCTGTCTTCCGACAGTGGCCAATGCCAGGTGCCCCAGAGGGAGTGAACAGAACAGGTGATCATCCAGTGATCCATCCCCTGTCGCCCATTCCCAGCTTCTGGGAACAGCTTCTGAACAGCTGATCCGTGGCAGGTGGGAGGCGCTGGGAGGTCGGGGGAGGGGCTGGTCTCCGGGCCGCCAGCGGGCAGGAAGCATTGCGGGGCAGGGCAGAGCTGATCGGCGGGGCTGCCAGTAGATTCTGAGCACCCACTACTTTTATTCCATGGTTGCTCCAGCCCTGGAGCAACCACAGAGTCGGTGCCGATGGCAGAAAAGAAACTTTAAATGAGAGGAGGGAAGTCACCCGGCATTAATTAAGGAAAATGCCACACGCAGGATTCATAAACATAAAACCGTGAGCAAAACACCCTCTCCAGTGTACGTTGGTCAGTGTCTTCTGCCTCATGTTCTGGAGTTCCACAACCAAAAGTTCCTTTGCTCTGCCCCTCTCTGCTCCCTCACCCCACCCCACTCACAGTGGTTGTCCTTGGTCAGTGAAGACTCAGAGTTCAGAGGTGCATCTGTGTGAGCTCACCTCCCACCCTGGTTCGGGGCGGGGGGAGGATGAAGATGGTACCTTGCTTGCTGCAGTGTCCAAGCCAGGGCCGTCCTTAGGCATACGCAGCTGCGTAGGGCACCATGAAATTTGGGGCACCAAATTGCCCCAAATTTAATGGTGCCCTAGGCAGCTGCATGCTGCATACGTGGCAGCACCAGCCCCGGCGACCAGCCCTATCCCTCAGCCAGCCCCCCCGCGGGCTGCGCCCACTGCAAGGGGCAGGGCCATTCCTACGGGGGTGTGGGGCCCCGGACAACTCCCTCCACCCTGCCTCTTACCCTTCCCCCCTGCTCTGCCCCCGGCCTGCCCCCATTCCACCTCTTCCCCCAGCAACCCCACACTCACCAGCAGCGGCGGGAAGTGGAGCAGACGGGTCGCAGCCCGATCTACTCCGCCAGATCCCAGCCGAGGCGCTCCGCTTCCCGCCGCCGGTGAGAGCGGGAGGCGGTCCTTTCCCCAACCCGAGCGACATGGCCAGGACCGGGTCAAGGGAAGCAGGGCGGGCTCCTCCCGGCCCCCTGCTAATCCCCAGGGCCACTCTGGGCCTGTGGGGCCCCCAAAAGTGGCCCCCCACAGCTCCTGCCATCCATACCCTGGGGGGGGTGGCCTGGGGCCCCACACAGCACCCCCCCACAGGGGGGCTGCGTAGGGCACCCAAATGGCTAGGGACGGCCCTGGTCCAAGCACTTGCTCTAAGTGTCACCACCCTACCTCACACCCCACTGTCCCACTCCACCGGCCGCCCTGCCAGCCATCACCTGCTTCTCTGCTGTAACCTCTGCAGATCAGGGCATGTCTACACTTGCAATTTGAAGCAGAAAAAGTCCCCTTTTTGCGCAAAAACCTAGTCTCTCGAGGTTCTACGCTGCTCTTAGTGATTTTCAACTCTTAGTGGGGGAACGTCCTTGCTGAAGCAGGCTGGGCGGAAACGCTGTCCCACATCAAGTGATTTCAGCTCTAGTGATCACTTAACAAAACAGAAGACTCCGAATGGAGCCTTAATTAGTTCTGTCTGTGAACAGTGGAGAGGAGCAAGTTAAACCACGCCTAGGACTCTTGGGTAAAGTCCACACTGCCCAGCAAGCACACCTGTCCCCACCTCCTCTTAACCTTCACAGGGGTCTGGCATCCAAGCCCCCTGCTTAGCGAGTTCAGTTCAGTGGAGGGTGACCCCCTCAATCAGGACAGGCTAAGCCGGGGGTGGCCAACCTGAGCCTGAGAAGGAGCCAGAATTTACCAATGTACATTGCCAAAGAGCCACAGTAATATGTCAGCAGCCCCCGATCAGCTCCCCCATCCCACTCCCAGAGCCTCCCACCCACCAGCAGCCCTGCCGGTCAGAGCCTCCCCCTCCTCCCTGCACCTCCCGATCAGCTGTTCCGTGGCGTGCAGGAGGGTCTGGGGGGGAGGAGCGAGGGCACGGCGGGCTCAGGGGAGGGGGCGGGAAGGGGTGAAGTGGGGGCAGGGCCCATGGCAGAGCCAGGGGTTGAGCAGTGAGCACCCCCCGGGCACCTTGGAAGGTTGGTGTCTGTAGTTCCAGCCCCGGAGTCGGTGCCTATACAAGGAACCGCATCTTAACTTCTAAAGATCTGCATGTGGCTCCGGAGCCACAGGTTGGCCACCCCTGGGCTAAATGCTACTCCGCTGCCCTTTACTCACACAGTAAAGAGAACCCTATTTCATTACCCCCACATTCCAGACTGAAGTGATCTGTAATCCAGCACCAGCCACAGCTGATCACTTTGGCAACACAGCCCTGTCTGCTGGATACCTAGGCAAAGTCGGTGTATTCATGTAAATACAGTCTGCACCTGAAGCCTTTTCCCCTCCCCAGCGAGCTGTCAGGGGAGAGCTCATTCAGACCCTGCTTGCACACGAAACAGTCTGGACCCTGACTCATCCCTGCATGTCAGTGGCACAGAAAGCCACAGCAGGTACCTGTGTCCTGCTCTTCTTTCTTTCTTTCCCCATGTCCTGTTCTTCTCTCCTCCTTCAGCTCTTCCCCGTCCAGCAGCCCTGCTCCACTCATATTGACTCCTGCAGCCATTAGCCCAGATAACATTAGTAGGATGAGGGGGGGTCTTACAGCTTAGGTACACCATGGATGTACACACCAGGGTATTATAATTGTCTGACAAAGTTGGGGCCACCTGTGTCCTGACACGGTTGGGTTTTGACAGCGTGGGTGGGACAACACGGTTCTGGAACCACATTAAAGAAACGTGTTATTGCTCCCATCCCATCTGGGGCTGTGTCTGGGCTGGAGAGTGGGAGGCCGGGGATGAGACGCTGCTGAGGTTCCCTGCCCTCACCCCGGGAGAGACGGGAGGACATGGGCTGATGTTAGGGCCCTGCCCAGGGTTGCAGAAGGAAGGGAGGGAAATGGCCTGAATTCCCTCCCCACAGGGACCAGACTCACTGACACACTCAGTTTGGCCTGGACTGTCCCAAATTTCTGCTCCAAGTCCCTTCTTCACTGAGCTGCTTCTCTGCCCCAGGAACTCGCAGGCCACGTCGACACTGCAGGGGCTTCAGCAGCGCAGCTACAGCCCGGCAGCAAAGAAGCCAGGGCGACCGAAGTGTCACGTTAAGATCAGGCCCAAGCCTCTGTGCTCACTGACAGGGCTCAGAGACAGCCGGGAAGTGCTGGCACTTCTCCCGCGAAGCACCTGCCTTGTTCTCTGGGATCTCAGCTTTCACTTTGCTTTAAACTGAGTCTCCAGCTGTTTTGGTTGTGAAGAAAACCTCAAAACTGTGACCCAGATGTAGGGGATGCAGAGAGCTGGGCACAGCGGCTCTGAGAGGTGTGAACGGCCCCATTGCCTCAGTGAGGGGTGAGCTCAGGGATGATCATTTAAATATCAACACTGTTAATTATTTTCAAAAAAAGAAAAGGAGTACTTGTGGCACCTTAGAGACTAACCAATTTATTTGAGCATGAGCTTTCGTGAGCTACAGCTCACTTCATCGGATGCATACTGTGGAAATTGCAGAATATCATTATTATATACACAGACACCATGAAACAATACCTCCTCCCACCCCACTCTCCTGCTGGTAATAGCTTATCTAAAGTGATCATCAAGATGGGCCATTTCCAGCACAAATCCAGGTTTTCTCACCCTCCGCCCCCCCACAGACAAACTCACTCTCTTGCTGGTAATAGCCCATCCAAAGTGACCACTCTTTTCACAATGTGTATGATAATCAAGGTGGGCCATTTCCTGCAGAAATCCAGGTTCTCTCACCCCCTCACCCCCCAAAAACCACACACACAAACTCACTCTCCTGCTGGTAATAGCCTATCCAAAGTGACCACTCTCCTTACAACATGCAAGAAAATCAAGGTGGGCCACAAATACAAGGTGTGCTGGAAATGGCCCACCTTGATTTTCATGCATCCGATGAAGTGAGCTGTAGCTCACGAAAGCTCATGCTCAAATAAATTGGTTAGTCTCTAAGGTGCCACAAGTACTCCTTTTCTTTTTGCGAATACAGACTAACACGGCTGTTACTCTGAAACCTGTTAATTATTTTGTTCCCCTGTGAGAGCGGAGAGGGAAAATTGCAGCTCGGCACCATTTATTGCCTGTGACGCCTCCTTCCTGTGCCACAAGCGGGTGATCTTTGGGAGATGCCACCTCTTCTGTTCCCCCCAGTAAAGAAGGACCCGGCCCAGAGAGTCCAGCAGAGCCCAGGGGTATATTCTAGCCCCAGGAGGGGAGCCGAGCCCTTGGAGCCCATCAGCAACTCCATCCTGTTCTGAACATTGCACCATCTACTGTGAACAGATCATGGTGTCTCCTTTTGGTGACTCACATGGGCGGAGCTTATTTGTGGGTGGAGCTTCAAAGAATCCAGCCACATTTCCGCGCCCTCCCCCGCTCCGCCTTCTGATCCCTGCTCATTTATGAAGCTGTTTTGCTGGATGCAAAGGCTGCTTTTCCACCTCCTGTCTCTCACTGCCCCCTGCTGGCTCCCTCCCTCCCTCCCTCCCTGCTTCCCTGCAGCAGCACCCCAGGGGTGTCAGCTGAACAGCACCCCAGGAGCTCTCGGCACCAGCTGCAGCCTGGGCCCTTGGGCAGGGAGGAGGAGAGAACTCCAGGGCTCTGAGAAAAGACAGAGAGTGAAATGGGGAGATCTCTGGCGGGGGCTCAGGAGGGGACTCTAGGGCACTGCCAGGGGTGTTGCACAGAGCGGGGCTGATGGGGCAGGAGCACGTTGCTGTGCTGTGTGAATGAATCACACGCTGTCAAAGGGGAAGGGAGCCCTGGGTTATTACAGCTCTGGAGCCGTTATAATTATGGGGAGCCCATTCCCCCAGACCGAGGGTGTTCCCTGTTCCTCACTGACCTCCAGCCACAAAACAGCTTCACCCTGCACAGTTAACGGGACTGCACTGGCTCAGGTGCTCAGCTGCTGCCTGAGGGAGGCCACATGGGCGCCTGGACAGACGAGAGCACAGTGGGGTCTTGTTCCTGGCCTGAGTCTGGGGCAGAGTGGAGCGAGGTGCTGTCCCAGCCTCTTCACTCTCACTGGCAGGAGGGATCGTTCAGAACCTTCCCAGCTATTTCCCCTCTGGCCTGTGCTCAGGGATGGGAAACTTTAGCTAAAACACAGGCTTTGAGAAGTCCTGAGTGACTGCACGAAGCAGAGCCCCCGCTCTGAGACTGGCCTCTCTGCTCCCACGAGGCCGTTGGGGCCGGCAGAGACGAGTCTGCTGCTCGCTTCCAGGGTATTTTACTGCTCCTGTATGAAATGCCAATATGGATAGTGCTGTCCATCGGACAGGCAGACTAATGGCCGTTTATCGCACATGATGCCCTTGCAGGTGAAACTCCAGGGAGCCCTGGGCCCTCTGAGGAAGGAGCTGGAAGAGGCCCTGGCTCTGATGTCGAAAGAGGAGGAGAAAACCACAGAGTGGCAGGTGGGTGTCTGGGTTTATTCCTCCCTGACCCCTTCCCCCAGCAGCGTTCCCAGGAATGCCGGGGCCCCTGAAACTCCAGGATGAGGCTATGAACTTGCTCTGGTTGTTTACTCCATTGCAGAGGCTTGGTGCCGGCCATGGGCAGCGCATGCCTCCGGCATTTGGGGAGGCTGGGCGTGAGTGCCAGAACCTCCCCGGTGCCCAGATCATCGCCCTGCCTAGTGCTCCACCCCCATTTGGCCTCCTCTCCCCGAGGCTCTGACCACACTCCCTTCCTGCTCTGCCCCATGCCCGGCCCCACTCCCTTTCAGCCCCCTCCCCAGGGGCTCCCCGTTCACTGTTGCAGCTCGCTCCTCTCCCCCACCCCCTCCCCCAAGGTCCCCATCACCTGCCGCTTGCTCCTTTCTGCCCCCTCCTGCCTTAAGGGCAAGTGACAGGGGAGAGGCAGAGAGGAGCAAGTGGCGGGGCCCCCCACACAGCTGACGGGCGGCAAGCGGCGGGTGCTGTGGGGTTCGGGGGAAGAGTGGGAGCGAGGGCTCAGGGCGGAGCGCAGGCAGGACTCCAAAGGCGGCAGGTCTGCAGCCTGCCTCCAAAGGGAGGGGCGCTGCATCCTGTTTGGGGAGGCTCTGGTCAGGTGATGAACCCATGGGACAAAATGTCTGTTCCGGTTCACCTGCCTTTTCCAGTGAAATCCCTGCAGAGAGCGTGGGGGGTGTGAGGAAGACGCCAGCAGCAGGGAGGAGAGGAGAAGCAGGTGTCCCACTAGTCAGATAAAAATGGCCATTTACAAGAGCTGAAATGCTCAGAGCTGGGTGCCTCTGGTTCTGCATCTGACGCCGTATTTAGAGCCCGGCAGAAGTGGGCTGGTTTTCAGAGGACAGAACCGCAGCAGCTCCCACTCCCCTCACCGGAAGCAGTTGGTGCTCAGTTCCTCAGACAAAAGGGATTTAGGTGCATAACAATTAACAGCCGTGTTGAATGTGTCCGGCAAAGTTCCCAACGGGCGCCATGGAGGCAGCTGCACCTTGGGACAGTCGCTGGGGTGGTTCTGAAACCCTTGATTATCGCCCAGTGAGAGCGAGTTACATCCTACAGCACCAGAGGTCAGGGCCCAATGATCAGTGTCACTCGGTGCAGAGTAACTGCAGCCCCAGGGACTGTGAGATGAGGCCCAGCAGGGGTGGCCAGTCCCCCACTGAGAGGGGCCGTCATGGGCCTGAGCCAGGTGGGGAGTATCCCCATGGGCGGGAGCAGGGCCCGGGAGGTGACAGGACGCCATGAAGGATGCGCTGTCTGTGTCTGATGGGGGGAGACATTAGTGGATATCATAATACTGCACGATTTGGATTAGCTGTAACTCAACAGCTCCCAGGGGGCAGGAGGGGAAGGAGGCTGCAGGCCCACGGCCCTTTGCAGGGTCCAGGCCACATGCACAAAGCCTTGGGCAGGTGCCCACAGGGGCTCCGGAGGGAGCCGAGGCTTGTCAGGGCTGTACCCGAGTTGTCTGAGTGCCCTGTGGCTGCAGTGCTCCCAGGGGCGGGGTGGGGGTTGGTCTGGGGGATGGGTCGGTGTCCAAAACCCATTGGCAGATGGGCCCAGGGGTGCTGGAGGGTTGTGCTGGGGACTTGGGTCACCCAGGGCAGAGGTAGGAGGTGGAAGTTACAGCGCTCAAGCAGCTGCATCTTCAGACACAGACACTGAGCACGGCCCTTCCCCCACCACACAGGTGAGCTGGACAGACAGACGGGTTAGAGCCCTGCACAGGGAAGGGGAGGGAGGTCAGCACAGGGCACGGACTGGTGGGGGGAAGGGCTGGGGCTCACATACTGGGGTTTCAGGGAGGAGGGCTCTGGGGGCAGGGTGCAGGGGCTGGGGAAGCTGCTGAAGCCCCTGGCCATGTTAGTATCTCAGGGAGAGTGAGGACTTTCCCCAACATCACTGTGGCCCGAGTCACACTGGGGGGCAGGCTCACCCCAGGGTCACCCAGCACCTCTGTGCTGAGCTGCAGGGGAGCTAGAGAGGCCAGTGCAGAGCAGCCAGCCCCTCCCCCTGCCAGGATCAGCACCGGCTCAGCATCGTTCCCACGGCTCCTTTCAGAGAGCAGGTGGGGACACAGCTGGCATCAGCAACCCGCTGCTCTGTGAGCCTGGAGGGCTCCCTAAAGGCTGCGATCCCAGGGGCACTGGGCACATGGGCATGGGGCACTTGGCCAGGCTGGGTGAGGCCAAAGCCAGCCCTGACAATGCCGTGGGTGCCCAACACCCATGTGAGCTCCAGGATGGCACCAAAAGGAATATTAGCACCAGCCCTAGGTCGTGAACATTGCAGCCCTGGGAGCTGGTTGTCAAAGAAGGAACATTGCCCACATCCCGCTGTGACGGGTCCCCTGGGTGTCTAAGTTCCCGGCACTTGGCACCCAAATCCCCCCACGGATGCCCTGTGCAGCCCCCTGTAAATCTTTACTGTCCCCTCAGTTTCTCCCCACTCCACTTTGTCCATCCCATGCCATCTGCAATAACATACTGCGTCTTTACAAAGCACCCTAGACAACCCCACTACGGAACTGGCCATATGTAGTAAATAACCTTAAAAACTGATACTGGTCGAATATCACCTGCTTCCTGGACAGAGGCCCAGGCTGTGTAACTCAACATCTGGCTCACGTTTTCTCTGTGCCTTTCCTATTTTTCTATCTCAAGGGGAAAGTGAAGAATAAGAGAGAGATGATTTCAGGTGAATTTAAGAAACTGCACACACTGCTGAGAGAGGAGGAGCAGCTGCTTCTGCAGAGCCTGGAGCAGGAGGAGAGGGAGACTCTGCAGAGACTACAGGAAAATGTCACCAAACTTTCCCAGCAAAGCTCCTCTCTGCAGCAGCTGATCACAGAGATAGAGAAGAAATGTCAGAAACCGGTTGCAGAGCTGCTGAAGGTGAGATGGCATCAAAATTCTCCACCCATCCAGAATTATAACTCAGCTCCATGGGTCTGGATTCCAACAATTAGAGTCAATGTGTTCTGTGGTTTACTGACAAACAGAACATGAGGCTAAGGGCTCCATCAGTTCCAAAATATCGCAGTTCATGTTAGAGGGGAATTCCCCTCATGGAGATCCAGTGAGGCCATGGGAGATTAAATGGATAATACAAAAATGATACTGAGCTGAACCCATCCTTGCTCTGACCCCAGAACATTGGACCCAACACAGTCGATAAACACAGATACTGATGGGTTGTGTCCCTACAAGGGAGAACCCTTTAGCTAAATTCCTGTCTCCCCTATATATATGAAACAAGTGTTCAAAACAGTGAAGCCTAAGAGGGTTGATCTATTTTCTAGATGAAAGTTTGATGCCCAGAGTGAGACTCATACAGTTTCATGCACATTGTGTTAATACAGGACATTGATTCTCTTTTTCCTTTCAGGATGTGAAAAGCACATTGAGCAGGTGCGTTTCCTATGTTCATTGCTCTTATATTCTTGCTGGTGGTTCTGGGATGACGTGTGTACAGAGCAGCTGAGTGATGATGGGACGTTTTCTTCATAGGAGTGAGAATGTGAAACTCCAGGAACCAGAAGCTGTTTCTACTGACCTGAAGAACGTGTATAAAATTTCCCTTGACATGAGGGAAGCGCTGAAGAGATTCGGAGGTGAGTGGTGTCGACTGGGACATTCAGCTGTATTGTGCCTGGGGATCTGGACAGAGCCTGGGACCCCAGGACACGTTTGCACCCAGCTGACAGGCTTGGAGCTGTGTGAGAGCTGGAGGCTGATGCGCTGAGTGCTGGGCAGTTTGCCTGCTACTTACAGCCACCTGCTGGTACTTGCCCAGGTGTCTGACCAGGCCCCATGACTCTGACATCCTGACCCCTCCGTGGCTGCGTTAATGGGTGTCCCTGAGCCAGGTGCTGTGGGGCCTGGACTGGGCCCATTGTGCTGGGAGCTGCACAGACTGGTAACGGATGACATGTCTGTGCCTCTCTCCTGGGACATGTGAGGGCTGCGTTGTGTGGCCACCGCTCAGCACTGCCCCAGCCCCCATTAGCCAAGGCTGGTTGAGCTTCCTGAGCTGGAGGAGGGGCTGGTCTGGCTGCTTTTGTCTGACCTGGGCCGTGTGTTACTGGGTAACAAGCTGAATCCTACGGGCCCCTCGTCTGCTCTGAGCACAGCCCAGTGTGAGGTTGGGTCAGTGGTTTCCTGCTCAGTGAGTGAGACTCACACACAAGAGTGTGATCCTGTCACAATGGCTGAGCGTGAGCTGCCCCCATCCAAACCCCTCCCCACAACCCCAGCACGGAGACCGGGGGCAAAGGCAGAAACCTGACCGCGAGGAGGGACAGAGAGGAAACTAAGGCCGAGGAGAGGGGGAGTGGGAAGGTTCAGTGA
The DNA here is from genome assembly GCF_015237465.2 of Chelonia mydas. Classification (NCBI taxonomy): domain Eukaryota; kingdom Metazoa; phylum Chordata; order Testudines; family Cheloniidae; genus Chelonia; species Chelonia mydas. The sequence goes on along the minus strand of NC_051254.2, from coordinate 37,344,723 downwards.
GATCGGTCTGTGATAGTTGAACTGGCCCTTTCATCCTACCCCCGCCCTCCTCTCTTCCCACGCCCCACCCCCAGCAGGGGGCAGTCGAAGGGGCCAAGCTGGGTGTGTCTGTCCCGGCCGATGGAGGCTGCGCAGTGGGTGCCGGCTGCAGGGCCAGGATCTCAGGGCTCCGGGGAGCAGGAACCCCAGGCTGTGGGGGAAGCAGCTTCCTCTCTGTGGCTGGCTGGAGCCAGCACATCCCTGCTCCCCTCCCCCCTCGCTGCCCCCAGCCCAGCACAGTCTGTGCCCACTGGACCCTGAACACGGCTGGGCTCTGGGCCATTCCACACCCCTGGCCCCTGAGCCTGTCGGGATCCTGAGCCAGTCACCTCAGTGCCTCCTTCTAGGGGATCACCAGCCCCTGGGGAGCCTCCTGTCACCCCCCCGGAAACCCCGTCCTGGGCAGGGTCCCAGGCCCTGAGTCACTCGCTGGCTGCTCCCGGCTGGCCAGGCCCAGGGTCTCCAGCAGGGCCCTTGGTGCTGGCACCGCGCTGGCTGCCAGAGCTCCCAGCCCCTGGCCCAGCCCGGCCTGTTGTCCCAGCCTGACCCCTCCCCTGGGGGTGGTGGGGGGACCCTGCTGCTCTCAATGGCTGAGCCCCCCCCGCCCCCCGCCACGGCCTCTGGTGCTGCGCTCGCAGGCTCAGCCCGTGCCAGGGCCAATGCGGCACTGCTGGGGCTGCTCCTCCCTCGGCACCTGGGTTCTCTGTGTCTGGGGCAAGTGGCCGGGCGAGTGGGCAGGGACCTGCTCAGAGACACACGCCCTGTGCTGCACCCAGAGGGCAGAGACCAACCAGGGCCGGGCAGCAAAGCGCCACCGCACTGGGATTAACCCTTTCCTTCCACCCACCCCAGCAGCCCCGTCCGGTCACTGCCACTCGACTGCCCGCGCTCTGACCCCAGGGACCCGGGTCCGGCAGCTCGGGGGAGTCGCTGGGTGAATGTGTGGGGCAGAGTAACCAGGGATCCCTGTGCCCCAGGGTCCCCGTGTGTGATGGGGAAGGCCCCGCACTGTCCTGCAGCCCTTAGGGGCTGGGCAGTGAGCGTTATTATTGGTATAGCGCCCACGAGTGAGCCAGGCACTGCAGAGACAGAACAAGGGGCTGCCAGCCCCACAGGGCTCCTGGTCTGAGTGCAGACAAGGCCCAGCAAGGGCAGCAGCAAGAACTGAGGTGGTGCAAGAATCCCAATGTACCCTTGGGCCTGTCTGGCTGGGTCTGACAGAGTATTGTAGCGACCCAGCTGGCTCCGTGCTGGGCCCTGGGTCACCCGCAGTTCAATATCCAGCCATCAGGGGGCTCAGTACCCCCAGGGCACAGGGCAGGGCGGGGCAGCCAGAGGGCAGGGGCAGCAGGCTCAGAGACAGTCGCAGGCTGCAGGGAAGAGGGAACAGCCTGGGAGCTGGGATGGGGAGGCCAGGAGTCAGGTGGGAGGCACCATCCTGTGCTCAGTTGCTCCAGATTCTCACTCAGGGACGCAGGCTCCACTGGGCCCAGGCAAACAGACTGGAGAGAGCGAGGCTCCGTCTCCCTGGGGAACGGGCAGTAGTTCTGTTAAATGGGGGTCAGTTTTGCAGACTCATCATGGGGTGGCGCCCTCAGGTACCACTGTCAGCTGGCTCTGGGTGGCCCTGCAACTACCCTGCCTCAGTTTATTCTCTTCAGCCCTCCTTAAACTACTCCCCACAGTCCAAAAGGGCTGAGACAAAGTCCCCTGCTGGGGTCCACTCTGAGTCCCAGTAAACCCCCAAAAATAAAATCTTTTCCTTTACTCTGTTCCAGCCTCTGGCTCTAATTCAAGGTCCTCACTCTCCTCAAGTTAGGAGCCCCCAGCCCTCCTTCCTGGAGCCGGGTTCAGTTCAGACTGCACCTTTGTTCCCTGCAGCCCTCACCTGCAGGTCTCTGTCCTCATACAGGTTTCAGAGTAACAGCCGTGTTAGTCTGTATTCGCAAAAAGAAAAGGAGTACTTGTGGCACCTTAGAGACTAACCAATTTATTTGAGCATGAGCTTTCGTGAGCTACAGCTCCGATGAAGTGAGCTGTAGCTCACGAAAGCTCATGCTCAAATAAATTGGTTAGTCTCTAAGGTGCCACAAGTACTCCTTTTCTTTTTGTCCTCATACAGCTGCTGTTCTATCAATGTCCTCTCTGGCAGCTCCTCCCCCTTAGAGGAGCTCCTCTCTCTAGGAGCACCCCTTCCAGGCTCCTTGCTCTGTGAGCAATCCTGGGATCCCCTCTCCTCAGCAGCTTCCTGTTTCTGGGATCCCTTCAGCTGAGCCCTGGTAATCCTTTATCAGACTCATTAGCTGTTTAGCTGCCAACTAGCCACCTAGGGATTTAATGACTTCCAGGTGGGGCTGGGTTGGCTGGTTCTCCCTTACAGGAGCCTGTCACAGGCAGGCTGGTCCCTGACTCTCCTTAAAGGGCTGGCCCCCATGACCTCCCTTCCTCCGGTCTATCTAAAGGCAGGCTTGACCGTGGCTAACACTCGCTTATGTTCTGCAGCCAGGGTGCATTTCCTGCCCTTCTGCCACAAGGAAACCTACAAGGCCCTTGGCCATATTTTTATTCTCATCACTGAATTGTGAAAAAATGAAGAGACCAGGAGTTGTGTTCCCCACAGTCCTGTGTAGCTCATGTGACGGGCAAAATCCCCCATAGTCTTCAGCACGGCATAGTTCAGAACAACTTGTACTCTGTAAGTCAGGCCCTCTGGCCATAGCAGAAGTAGGCAATAGCACCGGGCTTCCACCATTGCCATCATGCTGCTGTAACAGATACGGGCTGGCTACAGAGCTTCCCCCGGAGCCACATACACACCAGATGCGCTCATCACAAGGCCCTTTAATGCTCTGCTAAGTCTGGCTGAGGTTACCTTAAATAAGGTCTGTTACACACATAGAATCATAGAATATCAGGGTTGGAAGGGACCTCAGGAGGTCATCTAGTCCAACCCCCTGCTCAAAGCAGGACCAATCCCCAATTAAATCATCCCAGCCAGGGCTTTGTCAAGCCTGACTTTAAAAACTTCTAAAGAAGGAGATTCCACCACCTTCCTAGGTAACGCATTCCAGTGTTTCACCACCCTCCTAGTGAAAAAGTTTTTCCTAATATCCAACCTAAATCTCCCCCACTGCAACTTGAGACTATTACTCCTTGTTCTGTCATCTGCTACCACTGAGAACAGTCTAGAGCCATCCTCTTTGGAACCCCCTTTCAGGTAGTTGAAAGCAGCTATCAAATCCCCCCTCATTCTTCTCTTCCGTAGACTAAACATCCCCAGTTCCCTCAGCCTCTCCTCATAACTCATGTGTTCCAGTCCCCTAATCATTTTTGTTGTCCTCCGCTGGACTCTTTCCACACAGCCCCACCTAGCTACAAGGTCCCTCCAACAGCTGCCTCCCAGGACACACTCACACACGTACCCTTTGGAGTTAAGTTTGTCTTTCATTCAGATAGCTTCTTATTAGCATCTCTAATTATTACTGAGCACATCTTTTTTTTCCTGCAGCCTTCAGTAAATGAGCTCTGGGAGCACATTTCAGATCCTCTTCTGTCCACATGGCTGGGTGTAATGTTAGCAGCTGGGAAAGTGCCTTTCTGCTCCTCCCCTTTTCCTGTAGGATTGACTTCAGTTTAACCCAGCTCTGGTTCCGGCTTTGTGTTGCTCTTTCAGGTCTCTGGGGGGAGAGGTCCCCAGTCTCTTCCTTTCCTATTTCATCTTCCTCTTGGACATGTGTTTTATGGTGGCTTTTCCCTCCAGCAGGTGGAATGCCCACCTCAGACAGTCCATCTTCCACAAGATGGGCCTGTACCTCTGCACCCACCTCAGCGCTGTTCTTGTCTCCAGCCGGCTGGTGTAGCTCGCTGCCCAGCTGCTTTGTTTTCTGGAGAAACTGCGCCTTCTCTCTCTGACATAATTTCATCTCTTTCCACAAGGCCTCTGGGCTCTTCTGCTCTGTATGCGTCTCAGAGCCGGGCTTTATTCCACACTCGATCTTAAGCTAGTTCTGGGGATTAGTCAGCTCCTTCTGCAACACTGCTGTTCCCCGGTCACCTTCCAGTGCTGAGACGGGCTCCTTCCAGTGCTCCTGCTCCCGCTGGATGGCTTGGGCTGAGATCCAGTCCCTTGTCAGCGCACCTCCTCTAGCTCCTGCAGGGCCTCAGCCATTGGGCCTGGAGGGTGCTCAACTGTGCAAGGCCTTCTGCCCTGCTCCCCTCAGCTGAAGCAACCTTTACTTCTAGCTCTTCCCAGTCCATCAGTGGGTGGGGTTGCTGGGTAGCTGTAGAGGACATGGCCACTAGTGCAGCTTCCTTTGTAGCCAGCACCTCTGTATCTGTGCCTGTCGACATCCAGCCCTTCAGTGCGTGATCCACTTGTTCCCCTAAAAAGCCTCCCAGGACACCTGCAGCATCATTGCACTCCCCTGTGTAAATGCAGCCTCCTGGTAATTTATTGCTGGGCTCTCTCTTATCGCACACCACAGAGCCCTCAGCATGCACCTCTGCCCCCTCCTGAGCCATCAGCTCTAGTCTTTCTAGTTCTTTAACTTATTCCAGGAGCTGTTCCTTCTCCTCTATTAGGAAATGTCCACATTGGAGCTAAGAGGTGCGATTCCCAGCTCATGTAGACATAGCTAAGCTAGCACCTAACAATAGCCAGTGGCCAGGATAGCACAGGTGGCAGCTTCAGCTAACCATCTGAGTAGAAACCCGCCCAGCCCCCTTGGTACGTACTCAGCAGCTGGCCCGAGCTGCCCTTCCTAGCCGGGCTACACTGCTACCTTTAGTGCTCTAGCCTGAGCAGAGTTAGTGCAGGTACGTTTACATGAGCTGGGAATCGCACCTCCCAGCTCAGTTGCAGACGCCCTCTGTTTCCGGTTCTCCAGGTTTCTTTCTTCTAACTGGCGTGGCAGGCTCCTGTGTCCCAGCAAACCCTGCTCTAGTTTTCCAGCCACGCTACTCACATCCTGCAGTCCTTTCTGGTCCCCTCCTTCGCAAGGCCTAGGGCTTGTGCAAACCCTTCCCGTTTTGGCTCCTGGGTAACTTTCCTCTTGCATGGCTCATTTTCTACCTTGGCTGCCTGCGGCTTGGTTGTCTTGAGACTGTTGTTCCCCATCTCCCTGTTGCTTTGCACCTCCAATGGCTGAACGATTCCGGTCTCCAGGTGCTGCTTCTCCTCTAGGGCCAGGGCTCCATGACCAGGGGTATTGGAAATTCCAACTGCCGCTTCCTCCCTGTGGGGCGGTGCCTGGAGCTTGGTACACTCAGCAGCTGTGAGTTTCTCCTGCATTTGAATAATCTCATCAGTCCTTGGCTCATGCGGGTGCTGGAGCTTTATCTTCAACGGCTGGGCTTCTTGGGAGCTAGAGCAGAATTTCTTCTCCCGAACACCCTGTTTCTTTTTCAGTGCATTGACCCATTTGTTCTCCATAGTCACAACTTGGTGGCTTCTCTCTCACCCAACGAAGAGCTCCTTCTGCCTGTCTTCTGGTCACTGGGTTTGCTCCTGTTGCTTGGCCAGTTTCAGTAAGAAAACCCGCACCTGGACCTGCAAATTACAGAGCTGTTCAATAGCCCTCTCAGAGCTATTGGGACCAACAGAAATGGGACCACCAGAAATGCTGAATCACGTTTAGCGTCTGCCCCAGCTCCCCTGGCCCAGAGAGCCGGCTGTCCACTAGAGCTGCCGGTTGGATCATTTTCCAGTGGAGTCCTTTCAGGTTCTTGGGGGAAGCTGCTCAAGCGCCCCCAATTCCCAAGCTTTGAATCTGGGAGTGGGGCTAAGGTATCCCTGGTAAGCAGAGGGATGTTTGAAACCCATGGCTGGCCTCTCCTTCTGATGCTTATACGCCAAGGCCTGCTTTCTTAGCAATCCATTTTACCCAGTACTAGAAACTCTCACTGCCCCATAGCAACATCCCCGATCCCCTCTGTCCAAAATCCAAAGTTCTTATAGGACAGCATCTTTTTATGTGTCCCTTTTCCATGTAGTCAAAACAAATTAACCCTGGAGGGGGAACTCTTCTTAGCCCAAAATGGGGTTCCCACAGTCCTGGGCCTGACCTCCCCATGGCAGGGTGTCTCTAATAAGCTGGGACTCCCCTGTTCCCTGAGTGTTCTGGGAAACCAGGCCAGTCTACCCATCCTTGCTCCTGGAGGCAGCCCCATCTTATGTGCCCATCCTGCCCAGTCACCTGAGCCCCTGGGGCTCTGAGATGGTCTCTGGGACTATTATCTGCTCTGGGAGACACCCAGGTGCAGCTGCAGAGGGTCTGTGCTGCTCACAGAGTCCAGGGGACAAATTGCTCTGAGCAGAGAGCTCAGGCTGGAGCTGAGACTCCATTTTCAGCCTGATGTTTGGGGTGAGATCAGGAGCTGGGGAGGGTTGGGGAATTTTCCTACCCAGGGCAAATTTAACGGCAGCTCTGGAGTGTTTCATAACTGATGTCCTGAGCCCATAACTGCGTTGCTGGAGATGTTGACAGCCACTCATTGCAAGTCACTGGGGTTTGGGCTCATAAGTTGCTCAGACAGTTTTGAAGTGGAGCTGGGTGAAAGGTTTTGGACAAATAGTTTATTTGCCGCAAAATATTATTTTGGATCGACGGAAACTTTGCAAATTCATGTTGAGTTTGCTGAATAGTTTGAATGGACGGAAGAAGGTGCCACCGCTTCCCTTCTAGCCTTTAGCCCAGTGACTGGGCCCTCAACTAGGAGCCCCAGGCTCAATCCCCCCATGGGATGTGGGGCAGGAATTGGAATGTGGGTCTCCCCACCTCAGGTGAGGGCTGGAACCACTGGGCTCCGGGTGTCTGGTGTGGGGCTCCCTCAATCTCTCCTGCTGAAGACGTCCCTGTGTCTAAACACTGCCATGGGCCCTCAGCCAGAGCGTGGGAGTGAGAATGACTCTGCAGCCCAGTGGGTCAGGCCCCACCTAGGAGCCCAGAGTCCAGCTCCCCTGCTCCAGTGACCCTGTAATTACTGATCCATAACCCCAGTGAGGGGAGGGGTTACGGCCCCTGGCATAGCAGTGTCTCAGACATGTCGGTGCCCCCGTGCAAAACCCTAGTGCAGACGCGCTGCACGGGTGTGAACTGGGACTGGCCCCTGGTGCAGCTTATCCAGATGGAGGGGGCAGGAAGTGGGGAAATGCCCCCTCCCCTCCCCACTGCCCCAGCCTCATTAGTAATAGCCCCTGTTCCCCCCATTACCCAGTTATACCTCCAAGCAACCCCCCACTGCCCATCCCCCCACTGTCCTGCCTCTCCCCCTCTGCCCCCCCCCCCCCCCCCCCGGACAGGAGCCAAGCCCAGATTCACTTCCCATGGCCTGGGGGAGGGGCTGGGCTTGGCGAGGGGAGGGGAGGGGCCAGCGGTGGGGTTTGCCTGGCTGGCAGGTGGTGCCCGTGGGACCAGCATGGAGAGTCCCAGCTCCACCTCTGTGTCAGGGCTGCCTGGCCACTGTGTGTGGGGACGGCACCGACCTGCTCTTTGTAACAAACCAACCACACACGTCCCCAAGCAACAGAGATGCAGGCCTGCCCCCTTCACTGTCTCTGCCCCCTGGCACCTGCCAATCCCCTCGTTGCCCTCCGGCCCCTAGCTCCTGCCCCTCCCTTCCCTCAACCTCTGTGCCCACCTGGCTCCTGCTTCTATCCTCCCTGGCTCCACTTTGCCCCACCCCTTCCCTTCACCCCCTTTCGGCTCCCATGGTCCCCTCTCCACCCACTTTGTCATATGCCCCCTGCTCTGTCACATGCCCCTGCCCTCCACCTACCTCTGCCCCCCTGGAACCCACCCCCCTTCTGACCCTGCCCTCCTGGGCTGGCACCTGCCCCCTCTTCCAAACACTCTTTGCACCTGGTGCCCACCCATCACTTCACTCCCCCTACTCCCTGGCCTCTGCTCTCCCCTTTCGCCCCTGCTCACAAATCCCAGCTCTCCCTTTGCCCCCATCTGCCCCTAGTGCCCACCCCATCTTTCACCCTCCTCTGTTGTCCTGGCTCCTGCTCTTCTCACTCCCCTCAGCGCTCCTGGCACATGCCCCCTCCCCATCCTCTCTGCCCCCCTGGCACCCACCCCTTCCCTCTCTTAACACCCTCTACCAACCTGCCCTGTCTCTCTCCTCACCCCCTCTCTGCCCCCTGGTGCCCACTCCTCCCCCCTCAGCCCTCCCTTGTGTCTGCCCCTCTGTTCACCCCCCTTAGTCCCCCTGTCACCTGCCCCTCCCCTTGCCCCCTTTCTCCCTGGTGCCCCCCCACACCATCCACTGCCCCCATCACCCATGACTTTCCCCATTCCCTGCCTTCCTGGTGCCTACCCCTGCTTTCACACCATCCTGCTCCTAGCACCCACTGCTCCCCTCCCGCTTCCCTCCTTTTGCCTGCCCCGTCCTTTCCCCCTTCTGTCCCCCAGCACCTGCCCCTTAGGAACCCACCTCTCCCCTTACCCTCTCTACCCCCAATACCTCCTCTTGCCCCTTGTTGGCCACAGTGCCTGCCCCTTCCCTTGTATCCCCTCCCCCGCCACCTTCCCCTTAGTTCTCCCCCCATCCCTCCTGTTGCCCCCTCTGCCTCCCTGACACCTGCACCCCTCACCTCCCTCTAGTGCCCTGGTGCCTGGTTCACTCTTCCTCTGCCCCCCTGGTGCCCACATCTCCACACTCCTGTGACCCCTAGGGTCTGCCCTTCTCCACACCCCACTTTCTACTCCCCTGTGTGGACCTGTTCCCTTCCCGACTCTGCCCCCTGGTGCCCGCCCCTCTCTTGTCTCACCTCCTTACATCTGCCCCTCTGCTCAGCCCCTGCTTCCCTCCTGGTGACTAGCCCTTCCCTCCCCCCCGTCCTCCTGGCACCCACCCCTATCATCATGCCCCTCTCCCCCTTGATGACTGCCCCTTCTCTCGGTCCCCTGTTTCCCCCTGGGGTCTGCCCCACCCCTTGCCACCCCATGGCCCTCTGGCACCTGCCCTACCCTCCTCCCCTCCTCCCCACCCCATTATTCCCTCACACCCCTGTGCCCCTGGTGCCCGCCCCTTCCCTTGCTTCCCTGTGCCACCGGGGTCTGTCCTCTTCTTCTCCCCTGGCACCCACCTCCCTTCACCCCCTGGAACCTGCTCTTCCCTTCCCCCACACCTGTCCTCCTGGTGCCCACCCCTTCCCTTGTCCCCCCCTTGCACTTGTGTCTGCCCCTCCCCTCCACTCCCTTTGCCCCACCCCTCACCCCCTGCAGCCCCTTCGAACCTGCCCCCCTTCACCCTCCCTCTGCCGTCTTGGTGCTGGCTCCTCTTGCCCCCACATTGCCCTTGTGCTTGCCCCTCTCTGTCCCTCCCCCCCGCCCCATCACCTGCCCCACCCCTTTCCTCTCCCAACATCAAGCTGTCCCCTCCCCCATCCCTCTGCTGCCCTCCCCTCCCCTCCCCCAATGACACCTTCCCACCCCCTCCCCCCGGCGTCTGCCATTTCCTCACAGGCAGAGGGGCCCTGACTCCCCTCGGGCAACAACCCCCCTCCCCCCAGCGATTAACGGGGACGCAGGTTAATTTCCCGTCGATCCCAGTGACCAGCCCCTGCCCCCGGCCCTGACTCTGTGACTCTCTCCCCAGTGGACGTGACTCTGGATCCAGACACGGCAAATCCCTCGCTCGTCCTGTCTGAGGATCGGAAACGTGTGAGACGCGGAGACACACGCCAGGATCTGCCCGACAAGCCTGAGAGATTTGATACGTACCCTGAAGTTCTGGGCGCTGAGGGGTTCGCGGGCGGGAGGCGTTACTGGGAGGTGGAGGTGGGAGACAAGACTGACTGGACTCTGGGGGTTTGTAGGGAATCTGTGAGCAGGAAGGGGGAGAGTTCTTTCTCCCCTGAGGATGGATACTGGGCCGTGTGGCTGAGGGACGGGGGATACGAGGCCCTCACCTCCCCCTCGACCCCCCTCCCCGTGAGCGTCCGGCCCGGCCGGGTGGGGATTTTCCTGGACTATGAGGCGGGCGAGGTCTCGTTTTACAATGTGACTGACGGGTCCCATCTCTTCACGTTCACTGACACCTTCTCCGGGACGCTCCGCCCTTATTTCTATACCGGTCTGCACGCTGGGGGTGCAAACGCGGCTCCCCTGATCATCTGCCCGGTCCCGGCTCCGGCCGGGGGGAATCTCGGTCCCTGACAGTGACCCCGCGGCACAGACCGGCCCCCCCGGCGCTGCTGCTCCTCCCGCCCCCCTGTGGTGGAGGCCGGTTACTGCAGCTACTGGAGTTTTTGTGCTGCCTGGACGCTGCCAGTTTCCCTTTTCCACTAGAGTAGAAAACCGGACACCTGGCAACCCGCCCAGGCTGGTGAGTGGGACCCACTTGCTGGAAGGAGCCCAGACAGATTTTCCCCCCTCCCCCTGTGTTTGCTCCACCCCTGGCACAGGGCGATGCTGGTAAGAAATACTGCCAGACAGCGAGTGGTTTTTGCTGCCCTCACCTTTCCCCGTCCCCTGCCCAGGGGTAGCAGGTGGTGACGGACGGGGATCATTCACTCCTGTCAGAATTTCTACCCCTGTGAAATCTCAATGCAAAATATGGGGGGAAAAGATTATGCTAAATTAGAAAATGTTATTGTAAACAAAAGCATTTTCATTTACATTTCATTTACAGTATTTCAGAAACAAGCATCTAAACATATTTTTAGAAATGGAATTATTTACATTTATTTTTTGATTCTTCCCTTAAATCTATATTGAGATTTAACTTCTCTACATAGCCTCATTTGTATTTCAACTGTGTCATTTCAAGAAATCTAAAATATTTATCTTATCAAAATAATTATTAAAAACTGTCAGACGGGGTTGTTCAGTTAGAATGTACGTGTGTCATAAACATCACAACTACACACATGTGCAATTGCTCTCTCTCTCTCTCTCTCTCTCTCTCTCTCTCTCTTTATTGCCTTGACTGGTTCTCTCTGGGAGGCAGGGCACATACACCCACCTCCTGCACTACACCTTTGAAAATTAATAGGTGAAAAAATGATAGAATTAATTAAGCAATATATTTAAGTTAACCCACCCAAGATTATATAATATTCTTTGAACTTCTGTCAGCATGAATTCATGTGATTTTTAACTTTCTAGCTACATATAATTGGTAATCAAGACATGACCCTTCCTTTCTTGTTCTCACATCAGTTAACAAAACATGATCCCGAACCTCAAATGCTATCTTCCTATATATAGAAATCACTTCTACAATATCCTTTTTTTTTAGTTTATTTTTCTTTAGAAATATTATTTGCAGGCAATGTACTGTCAGTGTCCACTGTTGATTTCAATGTACTGATGGGCTCTTCATGTTCTTGGTTATAAGGATGCAACAAATGTAGTTTGATAAAGAAATAGAGAAGGGGTTGTATTCCTTTACTGAATCATCACAAATTAACTTAATTGTATTGAAGACGCTGGTACTTAATGGCCCATAGCATGACATTTGGTGAAGCTTTATTGGGAGACCTTTCTTCTCAGCCATAAATCAGTCGAAAGGGTGATATTTTTGTTGTCATGTGAGGTTTAGAGTACAAAGAAAATAAAGTTGCTCCAGGAAATTCATCACAATTCCTCTGGGTTCTGTTCACCACCTTCTGGAATGCTCTGTAAAAACAGTGACTGATTGGTCTAATTCCTTGGAATTAGCAATTGAACCTCATTTCTTGAAGAGCTGGCTGAGTAGAGTGTGAGGGAAGGCACATCACATGGCATTGTTTTGTTTTAAACGTGATGCATTAAGAACATTTTCAAGGTAATAATTCAATTTTGAAAATATATTCGTGCCTTAAATATACCTTGATTATTTGAAAATAAATACCCTAAAGTTATCTTGTGATGGATTTATTTGTGTTTTTATCCAGTCTGCTGGTGTGTAGGAGTCATGGGCTCCTGAAGCTTTGTGTTTTTCCTAGTTTTTAACACCAGGAAATGTTAATCTAAAAATAGATAATTTTTCCCTAAACTTTCCTTCAGAAATATCGGTGTTCCTTTCCCTATTTTCCATTGAATTATGTGTAATTACTGTGGTTTCTTATCCAATCTTATTGTGTTATTATATGGGAAAATATGTTTGCAAATAGGAAAAACTATGTTGTATATTAACATATCTGACAAGGCATAAAAGTCACTAACAATTTACAGCATGAAATGTCATTAAGAAATTGCTGGCAATGATCATTTTAAAATTTCTAACCATGAATGCTCCTGCATCAGTTCCTGAAGCCCCTGGCTGGCAGACCTCTGTGTGACTTAAGCAGCAGGCAGTCTGCCGGGGAACCTCCACCAAGTGTCTTTATTACCATTTATCGTGCATCACAAGATAGCAGCAATTACGAGGAGGCCCCTTCCGGCTCCCTGGTTCAGCATTTTATACTGCTGCTTTCTTCTCAGTGCTGAGCTAGGGACCTCATCAGGCTCCCTACAGGTGCAAGTGATCCCCTCTACCCTTCCAAACCCAAACTCCTCAGTCCCTCCTCCTCTAACTGCACCCGGTGCCCAGGACCGGCTCTAGGCGCCAGCAAACCAAGCACGTGCTTGGGGCGGCACAATTCCAGGGGCGGCCTTTCGGGAGGTTTGGTTTTTTTTTGCTTCAGCAGTTGTGCTCTCGGAGGTTTTTTTTTTTTTTCTTTGCTTGGGGCGGCAAAAAAAGTAGAGCCGGCCCTGCCGGTGCCCTGGGTGTTCTCAGTGACCAGGGTGCTGGCTTCCAAAGGGCTCAGTTTGTAGCAGCTGTCAGCACCCTGTCACACGGCCATGATTACGTAGGTGACCATGTAGTGAAAATAACACCAAATGTAAACTGTCACCTCATTATTATATTCAGAACCCAGATCTGCCTGTATCTGCTCTGGACAGCCATGCTGATATATAATTTTACATGTCCTCTTTCCACCTCACGTTCTGTCAAGTTGGAGCACATTAAATCAGTCCTGGGCACTATAACTCTCGAGGTGTCCACACTTGTAAGGCACGTAGAGCGCCCCGACTCCACGGCTGGAGTGCTCCTGGTAATCCACCTTGACGAGAGGCATAGAGTTTTCTGCGCCCAGGCTAAAGTGACACAGTGCCAGTGTGGACGCCCTGCTCTATTGCTGCGCTCTCATCGGCTCTGGGACATGTCCCACAATGCCTGTTCTAGCCACTCTGGTCATCAGTTTGAACTCTACTGCCCTGGCCTCAGGCGACTAACTGTCAGACCTGCCCTTTAAATTCTCTGGGAATTTTGAAAGTCCCCTTCCTATTTGCTCAGCAAGGCGTGGAGCGCTCTCTGTGCATCTTTCCAGGTGACCATGCCTCCACGCTCCAGGCGATCCCCAGCATGGAGCAATGCTGAGGTGCTGGACCTCATCAGCTTTTGGGGAGAGGAGGCTGTCCAGTCCCAGCTGAGCTCCAGCTGTAGGAATTACGATTCTTATGGACAGATATCAAGGGCCATGACCGAAAGGGGCCATGACCAGGACGCAGTGCAGGGCAGGGTGAAAGCGAAGGAGCTGAGGAATGCATATCACAAGGCGCGGGAGGCAAACCCCCGCTCTGGTGCTGCCCCCATGACCTGCCGGTTCTACAAAGAGCTGTACGTGATACTTGGCGGCGACCCCACTGTGATGTTGCACTACATATGTTTTATGGAAATATGCTTATGAATGTGAATATGACATAACTTGAATATGCTTTATGCTAAATATGCCATGTAACATATCTTTGAAAAGGTTATGATCTACTGAATATATTCATCCTATGTGTATGCATGTATCATTTTCATATCTAAAGTTATGAGAGTTGGCTCTATTCTAGTATGTTAAGTATTTGCTGTGGGAAACACATAAGGGAGGGTAAGCCAACCTATTGTGAAGACTATTCAGGTAAATTGGAAGTACTTGTCTAACAATGGACTGTGGGAGACACCAATCCACATGTGCTAAGCTAACATGTAAACAATGTCATCAGCGGGCAGAAAGCTGAATCATTCATGGACATGTGACTTGCCCATGTGGCTCCAAACTCCATCTAGCTGCTGTAATCTTGCAAAGGGGTTTCCTCCCACAAGGCAAAGAATATAAAAGGCCCTGGAAACCCCTCATTTTGTCTTCATCTGGCTCAAGATTGCTGGACCCAGGTCATAAATTACAGCTTCGGTCTGAAAAGGATTGGGCCCAGGCTAGGAAAGAATCCTGTCTGTGAAGGATGCTGATTGGAATATCTTTGAGGGTGAGATATTACTTGTAATCAGTTTCTTAATGAATTAGGCTTAGACTTGCGTTTTGTTTTATTTTACTTTTGTGACCTTCCTTTCTCTGTCTGCTATTACTTGAAACCACTTGAATCTTACTTCTTATACTTAATAAAAATCACTTTTGTTTATTAATAACCCAGAGTAAGTGATTAATACCTGGGGGAGCAAACAGCTGGGCATATTTCTCTATCAGTGTTATAGAGAGCAGACAATTTATGAATTTTCCCTGCATAAGCTTTATACAGAGTAAAACGGATTTATTTGGGGGTTGGATTCCACTGGGAACTGGGTATCTGGGTGCTGGAGACAGGTTTTGGGGCTTGGCCCAGACCCTGGGTCCTTGTTGGGCAGATTAGTGTGTCTGGCTCAACTAGATGGGATTCTGGGGAGCCCAGGCTGGCAGGGAAAACAGGCTCAGGGGTGATTTCAGCACACCAGGTGACAGTCCCAAGGGGATCTCTGTGACCCAAGCTTTCACACCCGCCTCCAGTCCAAGGAGCACCATGGACACTTCACAGGTCATGCCAGCCCAGAGTGCAACAAGTCAGAAGGAGGTAATTGGGAGCGAGGGTGCTGAGGAGGAGGGGAGCCCAGAGACAGAGGATGACTCGGCATCCATAGATGCATGCATCCAGGAGCTGTTTTCAAGCCCGGAGGAAGCTAGCCAGTCGCAGCAGCTGGAACTTGGGGAATCGCAAAGATCAGAGGAGGCACCTGGTAAGCGCCTTTGATTTTGGGAAGCGAGTTGTTGGGGGCGGGTTCGTGGGGCGAGGAGAGTTGCAGAAAGCAGGCTTGGATCTGTGTGGTGCCTAGAAGTGGAACAGGGCATTGATGCACTCTCTCACATCTTGGCAATCGGCCTCAGAGTTCTCATCAAAGATCTCATGCACATACCGGGCAATCCAATTCTGTAGGTTCCTTGGCAATGCTGTTGTGTCATTGTCCCATTAATAATAACATTCCCTCGCCATTGTGCCATCAGGGGTGGTGGGACCATTGCTGCACAAAGGGAAGCTGCACAAGGGCCAGGCCGGAATCCACAGTCTTGCAGAAAACCCTGTCTTGCTTCCCTGCTCACCCTCAGCAGCGAGATATCTTGAATGATGAACACAGCCTGTGGAAAATGTTTGGATAGTGTTGAGTATAAGGCCCCCCTGGAGTGTTAGCTCTCCCCATTATACACGGTCCCTGAGCAATGAGTTCCCCTGGCCCCTGAGGTTACTCACCGTTTGGGGGGTCTTGGGGCTTATGTGTGCTTGCCTTGGGACAGACAGTTGTGATAGGTATGTGAGTTGTGCTTGCGTTTAAGACCGGCCGTATTATTGCTCTGTCTAGTGTTAACAACAGTGCCTCTGTAAAATGTTGCATTTTGCCTTCACAGAGGCAACCTTGGCATCCCGGTCATCCTTGTTATTGCCGGCTGAACAGCTGTGCAGACTCAGGAAGCGGCCTCGAAAAAGTAAAGAGGACCTGCTGCATGAAGTTATGCAGCAGGCCATTGCTGAGAATAGAAAAATGCAGGAGTGGTGTGACAGCAAGATGAGGGAATGGAAGGAGAACACAGAGCGGCTCCTAAACATCATGGAGTGGCAAGCGGACTTGATGCAGGCACTCATAGAACTGCATATGGAGCAGCTTCGTGCCTGCCCTCCCCTGCAGCCTGTGTCCCAAAACTCTTTCCCATGCACCTGCCATGTCACCACCAACACAGTAGATCATAACCTTTCTAATGGTATGTTACATGGGGCATTCAGAATAAACCATATTTCAGTGATGTTATATTCATGTTCATAAGCATGTTTTCAGAAAGTATATGGCGTGCAATGTCACAACTGCATTAAGTGAAAGCAAGCATAGCCCAGGAAAGCAACAAGCGCTGCTAGTCAGTGCATCGTATGGAGCACTCGGTACCTACTAGCATTGCAATGACTGCACTGTGCATGGCACCAAACATTACTGGCTTTCAGGATCGAATTGCTGCCTCAGAGCATCCCGAATCCTCATGGCCCTGCGTTGTGCCCCCCAATCGCCCTGGTCTCTGGCTGCTCAAATTCAGCCTCCAGCCACTGAGACTCAGCGCTCCAGGTCGGAGTGAAACTTTCACCATTCACTTCACAAATATTATGCAGGGTACATCACGTGGCTATAACCATAGGGATGTGGTCATCAGCCAGGTCCAGCTTCCCCTACAGACATCACCAGCAGGCCTTTAAATGGCCAAAGGCACACTCGACAGTCATTCTGCACCTGCTCAAACTGTTGTTGAACTGCTCCTTGCTGCTGTCAAGGCTTCATGAGCCATGGCATCAAGGGGTAGGCAGGATCTCCCAGGATCACAATGGTCGTTTCGTGTTCCCCTATGGTGATCTTCTGGTACAGGAAGAAAGTCCCAGAGCAATGTTTTTTCTGAGCAGGATGAGATTAATGGCCCTGCACACTTCCATCAACACGAGTCCAACAGTCGACTTGCCCACTCCGAACTGGTTAGCGACTGATCAGTAGCTGTCTGGAGTACCCAGCTTCCACAGTGCGATCGCCACAGACTTCTCCACCAGCAGGGCAGCTCTCATTCTTGTGTCCTTGCACCGCAGGGTGGGGGTGAGCTCAGCACACAGTCCCATGAGAGTGGCTTTCCTCATCCAAAAGTTCTGCAGCCACAGCTCGTCATCCCAGACTTGCATGACAATGTGATCCCGCCACTTAGTGCTTGTTTCCTGAGCCCAGTGGTGGTCAGCACGTCCGCGAATGCCACAGGCAATCTCATGTCGTAGCTAGTACGCGTGGCGATATCATCGTCGGACTCCTCATCGTCACTTTGTAGTTTAAGGAGTAACTGGACTGCCATTCGTGATGTGTTAGTGAGACTCATTAGCACATTCCTCAACAGTTCAGGATCCATTCCTGCAGACCGAAGAGGCAGACAGAGCGCACACTACAAAAAACATTGAAAGATGGCGCCAAACACTGATGGAAGCAAAGGGGCTGCTGGGATGCAAAGATATCATAGAATCATAGACTTTAAGGTCAGAAGGGACCATTATGATCGTCTAGTCTGACCTCCTGCACAACGCAGGCCACAGAATCTCACCCACCCACTCCTGTATTAAACCCCTAACCTATGTCTGAGCTGTTGAAGTCCTCAAATCGTGGTTTAAAGACTTCAAGGTGCATAGAATCCTCCAGCAAGTGACCCATGCCCCATGCTGCAGAGGAAGGTGAAAAAACCCCAGGGCCTCTGCCAATCTGCCCTGGAGGAAAATTCCTTCCCGACCCCAAATATGGCGATCAGCTAAACCCTGAGCATGTGGGCAAGACTCACCAGCCAGACACCCAGGAAATAATTCTCTGTAGTAACTCAGATCCCACCCCATCTCACATCCCATCGCAGGCCATTGGGCATATTTACTGCTAATAGTCAAAGACCAATTAATTGCCAACATTAGGCTAGCCCATCATCCCATCCCCTCCATAAACTCATCGAGCTTAGTCTTGAACCCAGATATGTCTGTTGCCCCCACTGCTCCCCTTGGGAGGCTGTTCCAGAACTTCACTGCTCTGATGGTTAGAAACCTTCATCTAATTTCAAGTCTAAACTTCTTGATGGCCAGTTTATATCCATTTGTTCTTGTGTCCACATCGGTACTGAGCTTAAATAATTCCTCTCCCTCCCTGGTATTTATTCCTCTGATATATTTATAGAGAGCAATCATATCTCCCCTCAGCCTTCTTTTGGTTAGGCTAAACAAGCCAAGCTCTTTGAGTCTCCTTTCATAAGACAGGTTTTCCATTCCTCGGATCATCCTAGTAGCCCTTCTCTGTACCTGTTCCAGTTTGAATTCATCCTTCTTAAACATGGGAGACCAGAACTGCACACAGTATTCCAGATGAGGTCTCATCAGTGCCTTGTATAACGGTACTAAAACCTCCTTATCTCTACTGGAAATACCTCGCCTGATGCATCCCAAGACCGCATTAGCTTTTTTCACGGCCATATCACATTGGCGGCTCACAGTCATCCTGTGATCAACCAATACTCTGAGGTCCTTCTCCTCCTCTGTTACTTCCAACTGATGTGTCCCCGGCTTATAACAAAAATTCTTGTTATTAATCCCTAAATGCATGACCTTGCACTTTTCACTATTAAATTTCATCCTATTACTATTACTCCAGTTTACAAGGTCATCCAGATCTTCCTGTATGATATCCCGGTCCTTCTCTGTATTGGCAATACCACCCAGCTTTGTGTCATCCGCAAACTTTATTAGCACACTTCCACTTTTTGTGCCAAGGTCAGTAATAAAAAGATTAAATAAGATTGGTCCCAAAACTGATCCCTGAGGAGCTCCACTAGTAACCTTCCTCCAGCCTGACAGTTCACCTTTCAGTATGACCCGTTGTAGTCTCCCCTTTACCCAGTTCCTTATCCACCTTTCAATTTTCATATTGATCCCCATCTTTTCCAATTTAGCTAATAATTCCCCATGTGGAACCGTATCAAATGCCTTACTGAAATCGAGGTAAATTAGATCCACTGCATTTCCTTTGACTAAAAAATCTGTTACCTTCTCAAAGAAGGAGATCAGATTGGTTTGGCAAGATCTACCTTTTGTAAAACCATGTTGTATTTTGTCCCAATTACCATTGACCTCAATGTCCTTAACTACTTTTTCCTTCAAATTTTTTTCCAAGACCTTGCATACTACAGATGTCAAACTAACAGGACTGTAGTTACCCGGATCACTTTTTCCCCCCTTTCTTAAAAATAGAAACTATGTCAGCAATTCTGCAGTCATCCGGTACAACCCCTGAGTTTACAGATTCATTAAAAATTCTTGCTAATGGGCTTGCAATTTCATGTGCCAGTTCCTTTAATATTCTTGGATGAAGATTATCTGGGCCCCCCGATTTAGTCTCATTAAGCTGTTCGAGTTTGGCTTCTACCTCGGATGTGGTAATATCTACCTCCATATCCTCATTCCCATTTGTCATCCTGCCATTATCCCTAAGCTCCTCATTAGCCTCATTAAAGACTGAGGCAAAGTATTTGTTTAGATATTGGGCCATGTCTAGATTATCCTTAACCTCCACTCCATCGTCAGTGTTTAGAGGTCCCACTTCTTCTTTCTTTGTTTTCTTCTTATTTATATGGCTATAGAACCTTTTACTATTGGTTTTAATTCCCTTTGCAAGGTCCAATTCTACATGGCTTTTGGCCTTTCTCACTTTATCCCTACATGTTCTGACCTCAATAAAGTAGCTTTCCTTGCTGATCCCTCCCATCTTCCACGCCTTGTAGGCTTTCTGCTTTTTCTTAATCGCCTCTCTGAGATGCTTGCTCATCCAGCTTGCTCTACAACTCCTGCCTATGAATTTTTTCCCCTTTCTTGGGATGCAGGCTTCCGATAGTTTCTGCAGGCCTCCCCCACCTTTAGATCCATAAGTTCTTCAGTCCAATACACTTCCCTAACTAATTTCTTTAATTTTTTTAAAGTTTGCCCTTTTGAAATCAAAAACCCTAGTCACAGATCTATTTTTGTTTATCCTTCCATTTAGTTTAAACTGAATTAGCTCATGATCGCTCGAACCAAGGTTGTCCCCCACAACCATTTCTCCTATGAGGTCCTCACTACTCACCAAAACCAAATCTAAAGTGGCATCCCCTCTTGTTGGTTCAGCAACTACTTGGTGAAGAAATCTATCAGCTATCGCATCCAGGAAAATCTGAGCCCTATTATTATTACTAACACTTGTCCTCCAGTCTATATCTGGGAAGTTAAAGTCTCCCATGATCACACAATTCCTATTAGTATTTACTTCATTAAAAACATTAAAGAGGTCTCTATCCATATCCAGATCAGATCCCGGTGGTCTATAGCACACCCCAAGCACTATCCCAGGGGAGGCTCTAGTATCTTTCTTCCCCAATGTGATTCTTTCCCAGACAGACTCTGTCTTATCCATTCCATCACTTCTTATTTCTTTACAGTCTACCTCCTCATTGATATACAATGCTCCTCCACCACCTTTACCTTTATTTCTGTCTTTCCTAAACAGCACATACCTGTACGCCAGTCATGACGACTATTCCACCACGTTTCTGTTATCCCGATAATATCTGGTTTCACTTCCTGCACCAGTAAGTCTAGTTCCTCCATTTTGTTACCTAGGCTCCTCGCATTGGTGTACAAACATCTTAATTTTTGCTGTTTGGCTTTGTTCACATTCTTTACCCAATGAGGCCCAGACATTCTACCGCCAGTATCACCTATTAGACTGGTACCCATGGCTCCTACCCATGGCTGTATCCTTTCTTACTTCATTTTCTTCCCTCTCAATGTTAAAATCTGGTGTGGAGATTACCTAGACATCTCCCAACCATCTTCCCCCAATTCTTAGTTTAAAGCTCTCTTAATCAGTTGTGCCAGCCTCCATCCTAGAAGTCTATTTCCCTCCCTACTCAGGTGAAGTCCATCCCAAGAGAACAGTCTGTCCATGAATGCCTCCCAGTGGCCATACATCCCAAAGCCCTCCTTATAGCACCACTGCCTGAGCCATCTGTTGATCACCATAATCTTGTCACACCCTTGTTGCCCTTCTCTAGGAACAGGCAGAATCCCACTGAAGATCACCTGAGCCTCGATTTCCTTGAGCGTCTTCCCCAGCCTGGCATAGTCTCCCTTGATATGTTCCAGCGAGAATCTAGCCTTATCATTTGTTCCCACATGAAGGACAATCAGTGGATTCTTTCCCGCTCCCGTTAGGATCCTCTTCAGCCTCAGGTCCACATCCCGAATCTTAGCACCCAGCAGACAACACACCCTTCTGTTCTCTGGATCAGCTCAGGTTACAGGCCTGTCTATTCTTCTCAGTACAGAGTCCCCAGTCACATAGACCTGCCTTTTCCTGGTGATGGTGCGATTCTCCTGTCTATCCCCTGTTCCCTCTGGCTACAAGTCCTCTCGATTCCTATTCTCCCTTGCAATCCTCTGCAACCTGTCCCGTATCCTCCTGGGGCTCATATCTGGTGTTGTTATCTCCATTAACTCTTCCCCTCTTCCTATAGGACTAGCTGCTCTTCTCTTCTTCCTTGCCTCTCACCTTCAGTGACCACCTGCTGAGCCCCTTCTTCATTTTCCAACTCCGCAAACCTGTTCCTGAGCTCTGTTTCTCGTTCACTAGCCCGTCTTTTCCTCTGCCTGGTTCTCTTAGTCACATACTTCCACTGTCCACTTTCCTCACCCATCAGTCTCCCCTCAGAATTCTTTGGTCCTGCTTCCATCTGCAAGTCTGAGTTTTTCCCTTCAGACTCCTCATGTCTTTGCATGATGGGACATTGGGACAGGACCCAGGAAGCCCTACGATCCCCCCCTCCGCCTTCCCACAAGCCTCAGCGGCAGAAGAGGAAGAGGTGCCCTGTGGGATAGCTGCCCAGAGTTCACTGCTCCAAATGCCGCTGCCAGTGCTGCAAGTGTGGGCATGCCAGTGCACTGGCAGCTGACAGTGGGAACACACAGCAGTGCTTTCCCTGGAGCGCTCTCTGAGGTGTGGTTTAACTCCCGGCGCTTTACATCTGCACATGTAGACATGGCCTCACTGCTGTAAGCTACACCAAAATAAACCACTCTGGACCACGATAAGTGCTTTGATGTGTGAGTGTGATCGCGCTCGAGCACTGGAGAGAGCTCTCCCAGTGCTCCGTGTAATCCACCTCCACAAGGGGAGTCACTTGGAGCCTGTCCACACTAGCGCTTTAAAGCACTAAAACTTGCTGCACTTGGGGGGGTTGATTTTTCACACCCCCGAGCCAGCAAGTTAGAGCACTTTAACTTGCCAGTGTAGACATGGCCTGAAGTTGTTGTTTAAACCAATTTAGTTAAACCAGAGCAAACCCCTGTGTGGATGCTCCTCTTATTTCATTTTAAGTACATCTTATGGAGGTTTACATTAACCTGATTCCTAATTGACTTGCGATGAACTGAAATAAGCCTTGTTCAAACTGAAATAAGAGTGTCCACATAGCCTTTCGCACAGGTTTAACTAAATAGATTTAAAAACATATTTAAAGCTTGTCTCTAGGCAGGCCATTTGGCTGGTTTAAGTTGGACAGTGCTGGTTTTGGAAAGGTTTGTCCCTGTCTAGTACCATACATGCATTTGTCTGGTATCATTATGGAGGACACCATTTTGCAGAGCTTGCCACACTGCTTCTGCCAGTATGACCTTGGACACACCGGTGGGGGCAGTGTGGCACACTCTGCAAAATGGTGTCCTCCATAATGATACCAGACAAAAGCATGTATGGTACTAGACAGGGACAAACCTTTCCAAAACCAGCACTGTCCAACTCTGGTGTCTAGTTCCCCAGATGACCCAACCCATTTAAAAGTTGGGATGGGGCCAAATTTTGCCTATTTGCTTCTGGGTTTGAGTATATCACAACTGCTGCAATATTACCCCAGAAGTCCTATGACACCCCTTGAGCAGCCTCTGGACGCTGTGCTGAGAAGTGGATATCATCACCATTGGGGAAGGGTCGTTGGTTCAGGAAGCTCTTGTAGCCAGTCACTGACATAGAGATCTGGCTGTGGGCATTTCTAAGCTGATGCCCTTGTGGGGCCATGACTGGGATGCTGACCAGAGCCTGAAAAAGGAATTTACAACCCTGTTACACACAGTGACCAGAGCGAGAGAGACGTTTATCTGCCCTGATAGGCCCCTACTCAGCATTATTCATCGGCAGGTCTGTATCTGTGCAGTGGGGGAGGAGGTAGCGGGGGAGTCAGTTTGGGGGATTCCCAGATCCCCTCAGAGTCATTAACTGTGTTATCTGACTCTGAGATGGGAACATCTCTGCATTTCCAGCCTTTGTGGGAGTCTCTGCCCATGGAGGGGAGTGAAACAGCCACAGGGGCATCAGTGAACGCTGGGGCCCTGCTGTAGGGCCTGCCCTGTGCTGCAGGTCAGTTGTGTGGTGGGTCTGGTCCCAGCGTGATGGAGGGATGGGTAGTGGGGAGACTTGGGGAAAGGAATTTGGTAGCTGAGCCAGGGGAAGTGGAGTGAGAGCCCAGCCCCAGGGCTGTGTGAGCAAGGGGCCCAGCCTGGGTGAATGGCACCAACTCATGGAAAGGAGCCCAGGCAGTTTGTCTCCTGTTCTCACCACATGTTCACCCGATCACATGGCTCCTCCCCAGTTCCACGTCCATTGCCTGGGCACCTTGCTCACACAGCCTGTACAACCACAGACCTGCCCCATCCTTGCCCTGCTCTGGACCCAGCAGCTCCCCCCTCAGTGCTGTCTTTAGGGAGGGAGCTGGTGACCCTGAGCTGGGAGAGTGTCGCGCTGAGGTCAGACAGGGAAGGCTGGAAGTGGGTTGGCTTTGCAGAGTTAAAAGGGTTTCATCGTAGACCCCTAGTGGGGCGGCTCATTTAGCAGAGGGTGCAAACGGTTTACCAGCCACACACTCTCTGGGAATCATGAGAGCCTCATAGACATTCACTTACCTTTGTGTTTCTCTGTCTCTCTGTATCTCCCCTACTGTAACGCAACCAGGCACCAGCACGGCTCCCCTGTGTGCTGAGATGCTGATGCTGGGTGTGTGACATTAACCCCTGTCATCTCACAGACCCAGTAAAGATGTCATATTCAGATCCATGTTACTCCTGTTTTCCTGACTTTAATTCCTGGCCTGGCTGCTGGACAATGAGCAGAATTGGGAATGGGGACCATGCAGGGACAGAGTTGGTTGGGCTGGCCTCTGTCATTTCCGATGGCCCCAGGGGGAGGCCGGCAGCAGAAAAGTCAGTGCAGACCAGGGACATGGGCTGGGAAGGTGCTGTGGAGGGGAAGCCCAGGGTGGAGTCAGAGGCGTGGAGGAAGTGGGGTCCCTGCACTCACAGAGCTGCTGGGTCTATGAGGCTGCAGAGGAGCTATTCCCAGGCTGTGGGACAAACTCCTGCAGGAGCCGGGAATAGCCCCAAACATCCACACATTGGGTTCCCAGTGCCAGGGGACGTGTCAGACCTGCCTCGTGTCACCAGCACACAGAGCACAGCAGGCACCACATCCACCAACGGATAAACAGATTGAAAATCCCTGCCCCTGGGGAGAGAAGGGACCAGGAGACAATCCCAGGGGACAAATGCGAGTCGTGTGGCTGGTGCCCAGCTACACGGTGCTGGGACCCTGGGGGAATGAGGGGCTGTAAGGACTGAATAGAACAGAACAGAACATGGGGGAGCGGCGCTGCCCGGCTGCTACCTGGGCAGTTGGCCAGACCCTGAGTGACTGGGTTAAACTCCCAACTACTCATTAAATAATAATATTAAATTCTGATATAAAATCCTCTGCAGCCTGTGACCCATTTCTCCAAATGATTGAATAATTAACCCAATCCAGCCTCCCAGCTGCCCTTCCCGGCTGCTGTCCCCAACTCACCAAAGGAGCTTCCTGTTCCATCCCATTCCCCACCCCAGCATCGCCCACAGCTCCCTGCCTCCCATGTCAATGCAGGGCAGGGCAGGGGGTTAAATGCAGATTTTCAGCCACTCTGGGTACTGCCTGTGGGTATCAGGGACCCAGCCACACACAGAGTACCCCCATTGGTGGGGGGGAGTGACCCCTCATCCTGCTGCATCTGAGGCTAAAACCAGATCAGGTCTGGCCAAGTGTCCCACTAGCAGCTGGGAGACCCCATTTCCCAAATGGGGGAGGCTCCTGGCTCTGATAGTCACCACCAACAGGTCAAATTTAAAGTGTGTAGAGAGGGAAACAATTTGATTCTGAGACATGAGGAGGAAAGTTGGTCACTGGGGGATTTGACTCCCTTTCCCTTCAGGCCCCCAACATGGAGAATGACTCAGGGCAACAGTTTCCCTCCAAAAAAGGAGATGATGCTACACTTAAAACATAAGGGGGGAATCCCAATCTGAGAGAATTTTCTATCAGTAACTGATAATTACATGGGAAAGAGCAAACCCGGAGCAGATTTTATATTAATGGAACCCTTCTTTCCATCAGAGTTAGCAGCAACAAGGGGCGGGTTCAGTATCTAGGGGTTCCGTTTCAATAACACAATGCAAAACCGGCTCGAGCCCCCACCCAGTGACCTGGGACAATTACATACCACCCCCCGGGCGCCTCTAAGAGGCAATACTTCCCCTCTCGCAAGCACAGAGTCTGAGTGTAGCAAAAGCCTTTTAATAAAGGAGAGAAACTATGCTGGATTATGTGGGGAAACAGGATTCATAACACAAACCATGAGCAAAAGACCCACCCCCAAGTAAGTTTGGCAGTGTCCTTTTCCCCTCAGGGTCTTAAGTCCAGCAACCCAACAGTCACCCCACCCACAGTTTCTGTCCCTGGTCAGTGCAGCCCCAGAGTTCAGAAGTTCATCTGCAGAGTTTACCTCCCAGCCTGAGTGGAATGGGGGGAGGTATGGGGGCACCTTACAGGCTCCGCTACTCAGGCTGACAGCCGATTGCCACACCTCTCCATGGGGTTCTAGCCACTCACCAACAGGTCTTCAGCCCCCCCCTTAACACACCTCCTTAGTGATTTCAGCTGTTAGTAAGGGAGCGTCAGTGCTGGTGCACTCAGAACAACTAGCCCACAGTAGGTCTAATACTTAGACCTAGGAATCACTAGAACTCAGCAGGACATAACAAGAGAGTTAAAATTAGCTCTGGTTTCAGAGTAGCAGCCATGATAGTCTGTATTGACAAAAAGAACAAGAGTACTTATAGAACCTTAGAGACTAACAAATTGATTAGCTCTGTTATTACACAGTGGCAAGAAAATGCATTAGAGTCAGCTTAACACCCAGATCTCCCACCCTCTCTCAACTCACTGGGCTTTGGAACCCATGTCCCTTGCCTAGCGAGTGATACTTTGTTGAGGGCAAGTCCCTCCATCATAAAATGCCAAGTACAGTTCTACTGTCCTTGATTCACATAACCGAGATAACAACACTTTATTACTCCTGCCCCAATAACAAAGAGACTGGGGATCCCACAGCAGCTAAAGTGACCATTTGGGCAAGCAGTCCCATCATGCTAGGCAGGGTGGGTGTGCCCATGCAAACGAGATCAGCCCCTGAAGTCCTTTTCCACAGCTCACCACCAGATGTCAGGGTAGAGCTCATTCTGACTCTGCTTACATCAACATTCAATTATTAAAGAGGAAAGGGTGGGGGGTTAATTGATGTAAAGGGGGAAACAATCTGATGGTCAGACATAACGGGAAAGTTGGTCCTTTGGGGCTTTAGCCCCCCTCCCCTGCACTGGGGTATTGACTCAGGGCAACAGTTTCCCTCCAAAACAGGAAGTGGCAGCAGACAGGGACTGGGGAACTCAGAGCCAGAGAGGATTTTACATCAGTATTTGAGAATTATACAGAAAGTGACAATCTGAGCAGATTTTATATCAGTCACCAGTAATGAGAGAGAAGGGGCCGAGCTGCAGGGGATTTTACATCTAACTTGGGAATTCAATGGGAAATGGGGGAAGTCTGTGGGGATTAGATCAATATTGTGTTATCAGAGAGAAAAGGGCGAAATCCAAGGGAACTTTTCATTCACACTCAGTCACTAACTGGGATGTGCTGGGTCCCCAGGCCCTGCCATTGAGCGATGCTGCAAAACCAGGACAGGGGGATCTGTAACCCCCTTACAATAAGAGGGGCTGTGACACTTACTGGGGCCTGGCCAGGGCTGAAGTTTGCATTTCAGGCTGTTGCTGTCCCCCTGCCAGGCGACCCTCCCTGAAGCTGGAAGGAGGGAGCTGAAGCAGCAGCCCTGCTCAGTACTGAGGGGTTCCTGACCCCAGAGCCCAGGTGCCAGAGAGGAGCCAGCCCCTCCCTCAGGTGGCAGCTGCCAGGGAAGAGAGAGGGAGGCGCGAGTCAGAGAGCAGGGACTCTCCAGCTCCCCTCACCAAGTGGCTATTTTCTCACTGTTCCCAGGCCTCAGCAGGGAAACTCTCTGGAGCTGAAGAGGGGAGAATAACTGGAGGGGGGGCTGATCCCCTGTGTGCATCACGCGGGGCACAGGGGAGGCCTGACAAGATCCCAGAGCTTTTCCATCCTGGAAAAAGTACAATGCTGTCATTTGTTTGTTTCCCTTCAACAGCATCCAGGCAGTGCAGCCTGGTCTTCCTTGCTGTTTCTGGGGCTGGCTGGGGACCCTCGTGTGCATCAGGAGTTTTTTCAGACTATAATTAGAGATGGAGGGGCTGAATCTGGAACAAGCAGATCTTTTCCCCCAGGTGTTTTGCAGTAGAATAAGGGTCACAAAAACAAAAACAAATACAAAAATCTGTTTAAACTGACAGAATGAAACTAACTCCCCCTCTCATTTAAAAGTATATAGGCACCTAAGGATGCACATAGGCATCCAGACATTTTTGAAAATCCCACAAGGCATCTAACTCCCATTAATTTCATCTGTATCAACAGGCCCCTATAACTGAGGGACCTTAACGCTGTAGAAACCCCAGAAGTCTGTAGCAGAATTGTGATAGTCCCTGCCTCAGTTGGGTCAGTCTTTGTCTGTAACTCCAGTCCTCCAGCTGATTTACTCGTGTCTCTTCACTTTCAGGTCTGAAAGGAGTCTGCTGTGACAGGGTCGGGCCGATGGCTACAGGAGAGTGATCCTATTGGGATCCAGGAAGTGGGTGGGCCCTGCCCTCCCTCCTCTAGGGGTAGATGGAGGACCCCTGCAGAGTCCCAGTGCAGTCCTGACCAGAAGAACTCCAGAATCGATGTCCGGAGGTTGGCTAGGAAACCCGAGGCCAAAGGAGGACCAATCCCCAATTAAATCATCCCAGCCAGGGCTTTGTCAAGCCTGACCTTAAAAACTTCTAAGGAAGGAGATTCCACCACCTCCCTAGGTAACGCATTCCAGTGTTTCACCACCCTCCTGGTGAAAAAGTTTTTCCTAATATCCAACCTAACCCCCCCTCCCACTGCAACTTGAGACCATTACTCCTTGTTCTGTCATCTGCTACCACTGAGAACAGTCTAGATCCATCCTCTTTGGAACCCTCTTTCAGGTAGTTGAAAGCAGCTATCAAATCCCCCCTGATTCTTCTCTTCCGTAGACTAAACAATCCCAGTTCCCTCAGCCTCTCCTCATAACTCATGCGTTCCAGTCCCCTAATAATTTTTGTTGCCCTTCGCTGGACGTTTTCCAATTTTTCCACATCCTTCTTGTAGTGTGGGGCCCAAAACTGGACACAGTACTCCAGATGAGGCCTCACCAGTGTCGAATAGAAGGGAACGATCACGTCCCTCGATCTGCTGGCAATGCCCCTACTTATACAGCCCAAAATGCCATTGGCCTTCTTGGCAACAAAGGCACACTGTTGACTCCTATCCAGCTTCTCGTCCACTGTAACCCCTAGGTCCTTTTCTGCAGAACTGCTGCCTAGCCATTCGGTCCCTAGTCTGTAGCGGTGCATTGCATTCTTCCGTCCTAAGTGCAGGACTCTTCACTCATCCTTGTTGAACCTCATCAGATTTCTTTTGGCCAATTTGTCTAGATCCCTCTGTATCCTATCCCTACCCTCCAGCGTATCTACCTCTCCTCCCAGTTTAGTGTCCTCGGGGCTAGCGGCCAGATGCCTCTCCAGCTCTAAGACCTCCCGTTCCAACTGCTCTATCGCCGCATCCCTCCTTCGGCTGGCGCCCTGGGTGTAGTCACGGCGGAAGAGCCGGACATGCACCTTCCCCAGGTTCCACCACCTCCGCACCGAGGGAAAGGCACGCTGCTGCCCTTGCCAGGCCAGCCAGAACTCCCAGAAGGACGCCACAAAGCCCACATCCTCCAGCATGGTCAGTACCTCCAGCATGGTCAGACTCCATTAGGAGTCTTGTTATATGCTGCAGAGCTGAAATCTCTGGTACCTAGGTCTGAGCACTAGTCCTACTTTGGGTTCGTGGTGTACTAGTACTGAGGCTCCCCTACTACCAGCTAAACTCACTGAGAGCTGAAGTCACTAGAGAGCTGTAGTTGCAGGGGGGCTTGAAGACAAGTTGATGAGCTGCTGGCAGAGAGGAGTGGACAGCAGGATGGCTGGTGGAGAGACACAGCTGGCAGTGAAGACTGCAGCAGAACCCCATGGAGAGGTGTGGCGCTTGGCTGTTGACCCAAGCAGCGGAGCATGTAAGATGCCCTCCCCAACCCCACACACACACACCTCCCTCCACTTCCACCCAGGCTGGGCAGTAAACTCTGCAGATGAACTTCTGAACTTGGGGGGTGGGGGGGGCTGCACTGACCAAGGACAGAAACTGTGGGTGGGTGGGGGGTGACTTTTGGGTTGCTGGACTCAAGACCCTGAGGGGAAAAGGACACTGCCAAACTTACTTGGAGGTGGGTCTTTTGTTCATGGTTTGTGTTATGAATCCTGTTTGTGGTGTTTCCCCAACATAATGCCGCATTGTTTCCCTCCTTTATTAAAAGGCTTTTGCTACACTCAGACGCCGTGCTTGCGAGAGGGGAAGTATTGCCTCTTAGAGGTGCCCAGGCGGGTGGTATGTAATTGTCCCAGGTCACTGGGTGGGGGCTCAAGCCGGTTTTGCATTGTGTTATTGGATGGAACCCCTAGATACTGAACCCGGCCCTGGTTGCTGCCAGCTCTGACGGGCAGAAGGGTTACACTTACATTAACAATGTCTAAGTTTGGTTGAGGGCACGTCTACACAGCACCTGGGAGGTGTGATTCCCAGCTCGGATACACGTATACACACTGCCAATAGTGGTAAGGCTGAAGGGGAAGCAGCCCCAGTGCCCCATGGAAGGAGAATCCCAGTGGTTCAAAGGGGCTGCAGCCAGTGCTCCAGGGCACAGGCTGGGGGAGGGGCTGACTTTAGGGGGTGGACAGGCTGTGCTGTGCTGGGGCCCTGTGTCCTGGCCCCAGGATGGGGGTGGATTTCACCTCCCCAACCCCCCTGCACTTCGTCTGCAGAGAACTCGGTTACTGGGGTGCGGTGAATGGTGACTGAGCAAGTCATTGAGGGGTTGATCCAAAGGCCTTTGAAGTGATTGGGAATCTTCCCTCTGATTTCAAGGGGCACCAGATCAGGTCATGGGACCTTCCTGTGCCATGGGGCCCAGCCTGCGAAAGAAGTTTGTTAACCTTCAGGTTACCGGCCTCTCTGGGGAACGGGCTAGTGAAGGTTTCTCAGTCATTTTAAGATAAAAATGACTCAGATCTATTGGAGTTTTAATGATCATTGCGATTGTTAAACCCCCAGAGACCAACCAATCCCCATCTTCACTGACACGAGCTGTGAATGTCTACAGGACACGGCACTGAGCACCTGTCCCTTTGCCTCAGCCCACAGTAACCCGGCTGGGAAACAGGGAAACACTTAGGGCCCCATCCTGACAGCAGCTGAGCGCCCGCAGTTCAGACTGAAGTCAGGGCTCAGCCCCGCTCTGGGCATTCTGGGAATTGTCTTACAGGAATCAGGAGCTGCCCATGCCATAGACTGAGCCCATCCTGCACCTGGCCACTCCCCACTGCCCTTCACCAGGGCCAGATTCACCTTTTGTGGGCCTGGTGCCAAACATATTTGTGAGCCCCCCTGGGGGCAGTGGAGCATGGCGTGGGGGGTCAGTCCCCAGAGCGAGGTGCAGGGGCATGGTATGGCAGGGGCGGCCCTGCTCTGCCCAGCCTAGTGCAAGGGCACTATTTATACACCGGCAGTTGCCAGATGCACAGTGGCCTGCCTGGCCCTGTGCTGCCAGCATGACCCTTCCCCTCGGGGGTGGGCCCATGCCACGCCACACATCCCCCCCGCCCAACGCTGGAACACGCCCCCCACCCCCGATTCCCTACGGCCAGAGCCCCCCCGGACCCACTATGCCCATCACACACACTCCGACCCTGTCACAAATGTACAGGGCCCCGGCTAACACCACCCCTGCCCAGCACCCCCCTGCCCACAGCCCCACCACAACTCCCCAGCACCCCGCACAGAACCCCCACTCCCTAGTGCCCCGACACACACAGATCTTCCCTGCCCCCTGACCTTCCAGAGACCCCCTCCCCCACGCCCTGTCTCCTGGCCTCACTCACCGGCCCTCTGCGAGGGGACTGTGTCTGCCGGGCTGAGCTGGCCGTGCAGCCGGGGCTAGTCCCGGGGTGGAGAATCGCTCCGGCCCCTCGGGAGTGGCGTGATCAGCCAGGCCAGGGACTCTCCTGGCTTGGCTCCCAAAGTACCCACTTGCCTGGAGGGGCCCAGCCAAGCCCCCAATACTGTGCCCACCCGCAACTGGCTGAGACTGGCCAGGCTTCTGCACCAGTCCCAGGTGGCTCAGCTCTGGGGAGACAGGTGGGGCCCCACAGATGGTGAGAAGCAGAGACTACCCAGAGCTGGAGGTGCACTGGGGTCTGGCCAGGGGGCAGAGAGGAGCTGGCAGGTGGGGCCAGGGGGTGAAGAGGAGCCCTCTCGCTGGTGGGCAAGCTGAGAGGAGCAAGGGGTAGGGGGAAGTTGAGGAGGAGCATGTGGGCTGGTGGGGTCTCAGCGCACAGTGCAAGCAGAACAGGCTGGGTCCCCTTCTGAGCGTGGACCCAGCTCCATGGTGCCAGTGGTGCCATTGTAAACCCTGCACTGCCCTTCACTTCCAGTTCCCTGGAGTTTCTCCCCAGGTTTCAGTCTTTGGCAGAGCTGCTGCTTTTCAATTGTAACCAGGATCCAAGTTTTCCTGAACACACCAGAGCCTGCCCGGGGTTTCCTCAGGAAATGGGGGACAAAATGTATTTTTGCTTCTCCTTATGTTTCCCAGAACTCATTGTTTTGCTCCTGAAGGGCGGGTTGACACCCCACACCCCCACGTGGGTGTCTTCATGTGGTGCTGGCTCCAAGGGGTCTTGTCACACTCCTGTTTGTTCCATGTGCCAACAGAATTCCAGAGTGTTGACTGGCAATGCTAAACTTACATGTGAAACAGAGAGTCACATTTAACCACCTGTCCGGGTACATGGGCCAGCCTGTGACATGTTCCTCTCCAGCCTGTCTGGGTGTTTACTGCAAATAGCCATGTAACTCGGGAACTGTTCAGGGAGCTCTGGTCAACCCTATGACTCAGTTGCAGAAGACCACACCAGGGGGATTGCTCAACCCAGTGACTCAGCAAAGCCCACCAGGACATGTCTGACCAAGTGTGTGATAGGCACAAGGGCTAAGGATATAAAATGGGGGGACTGTGGCATCATGCTTTCGCCTTTCTCCACCCCCTTCTAAGCTAGAAGCAACAAAAATGCTGATAAGACAAAGACTTCAGCTGGGGAGATTGGTCCAGTCTTAAAGGTGAAGCCTGTGTATTAAGGACTGTTCCATTCAGTGAGCTGAAAAAATTGTCTGATCTAAATACTGCCTAGTGTAACAAATTTCAGAGTTGGAGCCGTGTTAGTCTGTATTCGCAAAAAGAAAAGGATGCATCCGATGAAGTGAGCTGTAGCTCACGAAAGCTTATGCGCAAATAAATTGGTTAGTCTCTAAGGTGCCACAAGTACTCCTTTTCTTTTAGTGTAACAAAGTTTAGGATTTTGATTGTAGGTTTATCTTTTATTTTCTTTGGTAACTGTCTCTGACCTTTCATGCCTATCACTTCTAATAATTTAAAATCTATATTTCTGTAGTTAATAAATCTTATATTTTACCTAGAACAGTGGGTTTTGGTTGAAGGGCTTGGGAAATCTCAGTGGGTACAAAGACTGGAGCATGTCCTCTCCACACTGAGGGAGGGACAGACTGGGTTATAAATTTACACTGGCCAGGCTTCTGACCTGGGCAAGATGGTACAGCTCTGGGGTGTATGGCTGGGGACCTGGGGGATATTGGCTGGTGCCTTTCTCTGTGTGATGTGTGAGTGGCTCTGGGAGCATTCAGGCAATGTAGCTGGGTGTGGGGCTCCAACTTCTGTTGTGCTGAGTGATGATAGCTCCCAGAGGGGCTTACTGCTTTTCACTAGCAAAGCATTGTGGGGGACAGCCCAGGCTGGAGAGTTAAGGGGCCACAGTGGTACCTCGGATCCACGTTGTACCCCAGGGATCCTGTCACAAGAAGAGCGCTATGTCTGCTGACCAATCAGAAATTAGAATCAGCTAACCGCAGTTTGATCCCTGTTTGACTCCTACCTGAGAACAGAGATGGGTTGGGCTTTAACCTTCAGCCTTACAGCAATAAAGAAAGTCAATTTACAGGAAACTCCAGATTAGCAGTACAAAGGTTGCTTGTTGCTTAAGTAATTAAAAGGTAAATTTCCATTTAGAGCATGAGATGAAAAATATAACGATTATCAGGACAGTATTGAACAGTTCTCGACGAGCAGGAAGCAGATCCTCTTCAAAATACTCATTGCCTTCAGCCAGATTGGGGCACTTGGATGTCTGAGTCTGCTGCCATCAACACTGCCACGCTAGGATGGCTTCTTTAGAAAGGATCCTTATCTCCAAATCTTAACGAGGGTGTGATAGGGACTGAAATTACCATAGCTTTCCAGTTCCTTTTCTACTTTTGCTTTCTAGCTTAGCGAAGGCATCGAGAGAGACACATTTCTCTTCAGTGTCCGACAAAAAATAAACACCGTTTTGGCAGAAATATGGAAGAAAAGACCAGGATTCAGCTCTTTCTGTAATTTCTTATTAAGAATTGATTTTTCAGTCTCATCACTGAAATAGTCACTGACAATGTAAACTAACTAGAGGAGAATGGATGAGGATTTTAGAAACCTGGGAACACCAGAGAGAGCTTAAAACTGTCCCAAAGCTTATTTCCAGGATGTATCAGGTAGGTGAGCTTCTGTCACTCGAATACCATCTCCCTTGATAGTTCCTAGTAGACAGTTATTCCCTGCATGAATTATTAACTGCCAAATGATCCAATAATCCCAGGATAGCTGTGTCTTACTCTGAATACAAACTTTGCATTTGAACTATATCTTCAAAATGATATGTGAGCTATTTTCCCCTCTGCTTTCATTGCAATGTAATGCCAGACTGTTCTGGTTATTTGATTTAAGAATTTATTTCTTTCCTCCTCTATTTTATTCAAGAAAACTGGATGGACCTACTCCTGCTCCCAGTGCATTCAAAGGGAGATTTGTTATGAATTAACTTATTGTATATTTCTGTTTTGTAAAGTTACAAACTCTTGCAAATGCAAGTTTATGGGAAGTGTCTTTCTCTGTGGTCCCTGTTACTTAATAACTTTGTTTATGGGACTGAATCATTTTGCCTCTGATATGTTGAAAGAAAGGAAATGGATAAAAAAAAAAAACAACAAGAATGTTTCTCTATCACACACACAATTTCTCATTCCTTAAAACTTTTTTCTCCATTGATGGAATTACTAACAACCTTTACACTGCTCTGACTTTTTTTTTAATGTGGATTTTGTAGAGATGGGACAAAATCAGGCCCGTAAAAGAAACACATTTTCAATTTTAATGCAATGGCTGTTCTCACTCCAAATATGAAAGAGTTCACTTAACAAGGCATTTGTTCCTTTTTTATTTACTGTGCCCTCTTTAATGTTTGACGTTAATAATTTAATGTTAGTCAGTGTTATGCTCACTATGATAAGTTTTTTTCCTCCTTCTTCCTGTTTTCTAGATCAAGTTACAGTGAAGAAGATGAAGGTTCTCTCATTCTGCCACAGCTCCAGAGACAGCTCTCCTCTCCCTGGTTTTATTGTTTTCTTCCTTACTTCTTATGTTCACAAGATGGAATCAGGTAGGAATCAGGTGTCTGCTGTATCTTAGGGGATTAATTTAGGCCCCTGAAGTGCCTTAACAACATGCTTCACTCAAAGTCAATGTAACTACTCACAGTGTATAAACTTCACCCCATAGCAAGATCAGCACCTTCATTATTCAATTTTTGCCCTGATTGTGTTGCTCCTGGGTTATTTTATTTGCTCCTGGGATAGTGCCCAGGTCTGTTTCTTCACACAAGTATTTTTAAAAGATTGTCAAAGATGCCCAGGGAATTCAGTGGACACTTATAGAAGAGTTTAATAATAACAATAAGAAATAAGAAAATCAAATAACTTAGTGGGTTTCAGATGTAAAAAAAAAAAAAAAAAGATCAGAGCCGTAATTAGAGACAAATGTGCACAAAAACAAAAGAAAAACCAGAATATAATGATGTCGTGTGACTTTTTTTAATTGGGCCTGTTAGCTAATCCATATATGTTAGGTGTAGTATACACTGTATTATTAGGCATTATATGCACGGTAGTCCCGTAATATTCATATGAGAGAGAGAGAGAGAGGGAGAGAGTTGGGAAGTTAACTTGAATGTTTTATGTTCTCCCCACAATTCTGTTCTATAATATTGAATATCCCACTTTACAATTCTGAAGTTAGTGTTCACAATAGAAAATAGGAAGCCTATCAAAGCCATGAATGGTTTGTCCTAGCACTGGTTGGGATGTACCTCTACACCCACCTGGTTTGGAATGTGGTATCCAAAAAAAGGGTTAAGGAAGGTACCGAACAATAAGTTAAGGACCTGATGGGTTGGGTCTCAGGTGATGTATAAAGTGCTTTTTCACTTGTAAACAGCCACGGCATAAGTGGGTTTGGGGGGGCATGCTGTGAGATAAGAATTGCTTCCCAGGAGGAGGGTATGGATGTCTCCTTTCCGTAGTGCACAGTTTTGTCTTTACGCAATAATGTTCACGAAGTTTGGTTATTTGGTCTCTTGAGCATGTGAAGTATTGAACCATAATAGTCCCCAAATTGGCTCCAGCAGTAGGGCCATGTCTCAGGAACACCTTGGTGAAAGAA
Source organism: Chelonia mydas (assembly GCF_015237465.2). Taxonomy (NCBI): domain Eukaryota; kingdom Metazoa; phylum Chordata; order Testudines; family Cheloniidae; genus Chelonia; species Chelonia mydas. The sequence goes on along the minus strand of NC_051254.2, from coordinate 37,308,638 downwards.
CACCAAATATGGCCCAACAACCCTACTCTTATTCCTGCTGAGGCCCAGGAAATTTCATGGCAATGTCAGTAAGCGTGTCAATTTGAGAACACTTAGAAAAACGGGATGTTGAATAGTAAGTTTATCTCAACTCTACACTGAGCATGTCCATTCTCAGCTCTCTGCCTCAGTTTCTCTGATGTGTGACTATGACATGGGCTGAATACACCTGTCTTCAGCTTCTCACCCCATGTCAGCACTGTGTGCCTCTGTCATGCACTGCACCTACCAACTCTTACCTTCCCACTCTCTGTCCCATGATCTGTGCCTGGGTCATGAGCCAAGCTTGCCTGTTATCCGCTCCATGCCCCATCTCAGTGCTGTGTGCTGTGCCATACACACAGGCTGAGTATTCTTGTAACAGAGCCCCAGTCCCCCTGCCCATGAGTGCTGCTCTCTCTTAACCATTCAGGCTGAAATGTTCCATGCCAGGTGTCTGTCCCTGCTGAAGTTTTTGGAAAGTTTGTCTGAAATGGAACCTCTTGGCTGTGTCCTTCATATCAAATTAACATTTTCCTCTGACCTGCTTTTTGTTATTGTTGCTGTCCTGGTGCATTTCCAGCAAAGTTCACAGTGATTGGACCTCGTGACCCTGTCGCTGCCATCCTGGGTCAGGAAACTGTGTTACCCTGTCACCTGTCCCCCCGGATGAGCGCTGCAAACATGGAGGTGAGATGGTTCCACTCTGAGTTTTTAACTGTTGTGCACCTGTACCGTGATGGGAAGGATCAGTATGAAGAGCAGGTGCCAGAGTATCGGGGAAGGACAGAGCTTTTGAAAGCCAGACTCACAGATGGAAATGTTCCCTTGAGGCTTCTCAATATCAGACGCTCTGATGAAGGACAATACCACTGCTTTGTTCAAGATGATACTTTTTATGAAGAAGCCGTATTGGAACTGCGGGTAGCAGGTCAGTGCCTTGTCTCAGTTTTAGCTTTGTGTGGTCTTTCCTATTACAACAACTGTGACTCCCTGCTTGTGAAATAGTTTACAACAACACAGCGTATCTAAATTTCAGCAAACAGCCACTTTCATACTTGGAAAAATATGCTGAAAACTTTCCCAACATGTTATTAAACACATTTTCAGGATGGCCAAGGCACTTTCTTGCTCAATCTTGATTGACTCCCAAAACAGTTAAGAGGGAAAGGACTTCTTGACAACTATGGCCTTCCAGTTGCTCAGCAGTCATTTCTAGGATGTGTGGCTAAGGTGGGACTGACAGACATTTATGGCCTTCTGATGGGTTGGTTGTTGCTTCGGGGTGTAGTTAAAATAAAATGCAGCGTTCTTATTTGCTGAGATTGTATAATGGTGATGGTGGTAGCGGGTGTGATGGGTTCTCCACGGGTACCACCGGGAACTGGGGTACAGCTGAGCCCTCTGTCTCACCAATCTGGGTTCCCTCTTGCACTGTGACATTATGGCAAGCTGTAAAGCCCTCCACACTTGCACTCACACCAACATCCAGAGGCGGGACCACACCCAGCTGTGTTCATGAATGCATCTGGCCAGGCACTCATGAACCAACAATAGTGAGACTTCAGCCAAAACACACCCCAGCTCCCCAACCTAGGACCCGCCCTGGTCAAAAGCCTGACCAGTAAAGATTATTACAATTACCCAGTTTTTCTCTCCCTCAGTGTTTTAATCATTAATATATATATATGTAGAAGAGATTTATTAACTACAGAAAGATAGATTTTGAGTGATTATAAGTGAAAGCAAATAGACCAAAGTTGATTATTAAGCAAATAAACAAAAACCCAGTCTAAGCCTAATATACCACACAGGATTTGAATCAAACAGTGTCTCACCCTGTTAGATAGTACAAGCAGTTTGTAGATGTTTCATACATAGGCAGGGTTTCCATCTTTCCCACCTGGGACCAGCACTTCCTCAGTTCAAAGTCTGTACTCTTCCAGAGGTATATCCAGGAGTTGAGTTATGTGGAAAGTGAGGCCCATTGGTGATGTCACTTCAACCTTTTACAGTTTCTTTCAGATGGCAGGAACCCCTTTGTTCCAAGCCAGGTTCCCAGCCCAGTTTGTGGAAAAATATAGGAACCAAAAAGGAATTCAGTATCATGTTATCTAGTCATATGCACCTGCATTCTTGATGAGTCATGGCAGCCATTATTCATAGGCTGTCTGAAGTGTCAAGGACAAGACTTTTCCATGGCTCATTATTTGCGTGGATGGGCCATGAGCCCTGCCTAGCTTCTTCACTGTTGTACCTGAAAGGCTAGTTTTGGGTGTTACCCAGAACAATAACATTTGAAATACAGATGCATAGTCAATATTCATAACTCCAGATACAAAAATGATACATGCATTGAAATAGGATAATCTTATTCAGTAAATCATAACTTTTCCATTGACACCTTATTTGACACATCTTGTACAAGATGCTACACAATTATATCATAATCATAGAATCCTAGAATATCAGGGATGGAAGGGACGTCAGGAGGTGATCTAGTCCAACCCCCTGCTCAAAGCAGAACCAATATGATGTACATGGATTGCAGAGTGTCCTAGTGAGAAGGGGAAATTATATATTTACCACTCTTAGTGAAGACTGAGCTGCTTTGACAATGTAACCATGAAGCCAATTTAATTTTAAAATATCTATCTATCTATCTAATGCACTAATTATCAGAGTTTCAAAAGTTCAGATCCTATTCAGGTATCTACGTGGTCGTATCTCCAAAGGTGCTCAGCACTCAGTTGCTCCTTTCTTGAGCCAACAATATCTCCCATTGACTCAGTGAAATTATTTTATATATTCGTTCATATTTTTGTGTGTCCATGAGCACTGGGATTTCAGACATTCCAGTATTCATTTATCCCTTCTACTGACTACCCGCTTGAATTAGTGCATTCTCAAGTGAGTAAGGGATCCCCAGACTGCCCCTCATCCCTTCTGCTTTATAAATTAATGTATGGAATTAACACTCTTATATATTTTCCCCTTAGCTCTGGGCTCTGCTCCTCTCCTCTCTGTTGAAGGTCACCAGGATGGAGGGATTCGGGTGGTTTGTCGATCAGCTGGTTGGTACCCAGAGCCTGAGGTGCTATGGAGAGATCTCAATGGACGACATTTACCATCACTCTCTGAAACAAAATCCCAAGGAGATAACAGCCTGTTTGAAACAGAAACTGCGATCATTGTAACAGAACATTCAAACCAAAACTTGTCCTGTTGCATCAGGAACACCGTTCTCAATCAAGAAAAGGAATCGGCAGTTTATATAGCAGGTCAGTTACCATCCAAATCCCACATTGAATTCACCACCACTAGAAACCAAACAAAATATAGGAAGAAAAGAATTGAAACATCTGTGATGAATATTTCATAATCCACGTAGAAACACAGAAGATAGGAGGGCCGGTGTTTTTCCAGGGTCACAGTTTAGGCAACTTGAGCCCCTTAATTGTGAGTATTCAGACTATACCGGTTTTGAGAGGAAACTTTCATTCAATCCACTGATTCAGTAGGTTCCTGTAACCTTAAATTCACCTTCATGATTTTTTTGAATGTGATAAATTTTGTACTTTGGCTTGATTGTGATCTGTAAAGGCCTGTAAACCCACAGATGAGATATCCTCATCATTTTGGGGGATTGCAGACTGGATGCGGATACCAATTTTGTATCCACGCAGGGCTCTAGTGATCTGTTCACTTCACCAACTTCATTACTTGTGTGAAACGTCACCTACGTCATGTGATGTTGTTTTTACTGATGTTCAATGGGACTTGTGCTCCTTAATTCACTTTGGTCTGGATCCACAAAAGGACTCATTTTACCCCTTCTCTACACACAAAAGATGCACTGATTAACTAGTTAATCGATGGTACCCACTTGTGTGAACACTTCTTGTATAAGTTTCAGAGTACCCTAAATAGATTTATTCAGTCAATTCCTTATCAACTTCAGCTAAATGGAGATAGAGCACTATGAAAGTGATTTATGATTTCAGGTTTTGTGCATCAATTTATTTAAATTGGTTCAACCCTGATATGTTGTCAACTCTTGAACCAGTTGAAGAATGACCCCATAAGAGGGTTGCCCCAGGTTCACTAAATCAGAACACAAACCATGTGTGGAAAAGACACTAGGGACATTTGAAAATTCCATCCTGTTTAGATGACTGAATCACTGGGAACACAAGAAGAGCAAATTGAAATTAGTTAATTTGCTGCACAAGTGTTTGGACAAATTGTGATTATGCTTTTTCCCAAAATTAGGGGGTAACGGTGGATTTTTCAAAAATATGCTAATTAATCTGGCAGTTTCTGAATATTGCTTGCTGCTAAAAGTCAAATTCTTTTCTGGTATAACCCTATTGGAATCAATGGGGTTTTATGAGCAGAGAATTTGCCCCTGATCTCTTTGGCTCTCTGAATAGCAATGAATCAAATCTGGTCTGTGTTTTCAAGGATAAATCGGTGATAAAGCTGTGTTGTTTGGAGCCATATTTAAAATCAATTTCTGGTCTTTTGTGCAGTGTAGACATGTCCATTCTTTCACTGTTAGCTCACACAAATCCTGCTGGGCACTATTTCTGTATTTGTATGGGGAAAAAAATCTGTTTTAGTCACCACTTCCAAACTAAGGTAAGCCCTGGGTGTTTTGTTTTTCAGATCCCTTTTTCCCAAGGGTGAATCCCTGGATGGTGGGTCTGAGTGTGATCCTGGTGGTTTTGCTTTGTTGCATTGGCCTCACTGTTTATCTCTTTAAAATGAAAGGTAAATATCAGAGGGAGAAATATACTAGAAATAAAGTTTTTTTTGTCTAATAAATAAATACGGGAAATTTAGGAATTTAACATGAAAAGAATGTGTGATCTGCTGATCTGGTCCTAAATAAAGAAGAATGCCTGTGAATTTATTGATGGGGGGACAGAGGTGCAAGGGAGAGAATAGAAGGGAGGAGAGTCTCAGACAATAGAACTGAATCAGAGAATCGGATCATAGCAGATACATCTCTGTTCCGCTTGGTCCTTCATCTCCCTCTCTTCCCAGTTCTCCGGTCCCACTTGAGAGAAGATTCTGCAAAGTCTAGCCTCTCATATTTGTACTTAATCTCTTTTTTTTTCTAATAAAGTGTAATTCATGTCGACATTACAGTGATAGGCCGTATAGACATGCCCCTGTCATAAATCAATAAACACACACATTTGTTCCTCAGTTAGAAAAAAAAATCATACCCACAGTCACATAATTCAGACACAGCTGTGCATGCCCCGCTGAACTTCATCCATAAAGAATGCCAGCCCAATTTCCAAATAAATTGGACTTTTCCCTCCATGCTTCTAATGAATTTTGTACAAATAGGATGTAGTCTTTTAACTCTGTTTCAAGAAGCAAGGCATTGAGAATAATTTATATTTATTTCTGTACTTTTCAGGGAAACTTACTGAAGAAGTTGGTAAGTTTCAATTTCCCTTTTTCCACAAATACAATTTTTGACCAAGTTACACAACTGCATGTAGATTTGTTGTTTTCTATGATTTATTTTTACTTCTCTGTGTTTGTCGGGTTGAGGAGGGTGTAATAGGATGGACCATTTTAGGGCCTGTTTGGATGTTTCCAGAGACCATTCCCCTTAAAAGTCCTTCCAAATAGAGGGTTGGGTCGACATAGCTACATGTCTGAGGGGTGTAAGTTTTCATCGCAGATGAGCCCTCAGTCTCCGAGTCTTTCAAAAGAACCTATAGAGGTCTGGCCTGTTCAGGAAGGTGTGCTGAAGTGGGAATTTTCTGCAATATTTTTATGAAACCTGTGTCTACCTCAGTTTCTGCGATATGCGGCACTGTTACCCAGTGAGAGGGAAAGGACTGTTTGCTCTCTGGGCAGGCTTGGCGACATAAGTATGGGTGTTGCTAAGCTGTCTGGGCCTTAGTCCCCATATCAATAGAGACAGAGGTGAAAGTGGGCCGACGCGGACCAGTGCGGTGCTCTGGTAAGAGCTGGCCACTGGCTGGGCCTGCACACAGCCTACTTTTTGTTCCCCCCATCAGCTGATGTGGGGGGCAAAAGGGGCAGCTGCCCTGGGGCCGATTGGCTCTGTTGCAAGAATCAGCTCCCCTGAGTTCCAGCAGCCTTCCTCCTGGTTGCTGCCCCCTCCTGTGACAACCTCTCCCTTTGAAGATCATTTCTTCCAAGTGGAGCAGGCCCTGTAGGAATGAGGTCACTTGAGCCCAGAGGAGTTTTCGTCTCTTCCTCACCAGGAAGGGGAGGTGCCCCAGGACAGGGTGTGTTAATCTAGTTTTATAAAATTGGGGGTAAGTCTAAACTAGATAAACTTCACACCAAAATGTTATTGGGGCTGTGGTTTTGGGGAAGCAATAGAAAAAAGGAAGTTGAATAAAAATAATCACCCAGCCTCAACTTTGTATTGATGATAAAGAGAAATAACATATAAGGGAAGGAAAGCCCATAACATTTTTTATATGTATTTCTGTTTATGTTTTAGTGAAATGAGATCTAGAAACTGATAAGTGTCATTTTCTTCCCTCAGAAGAAAATTTTTGTACACAATTGGATCCCCCTGTAGGAGGGTAATAGAGTCATCGGTGGGTTAGGTGGCCTAGTGGTAAACACACTTAGTGCCCCCTCCCTGTGGGCAGGTCTTTCAGTTCTGGCCCTCTTTTAATGAGAGGGACAGGAAGGTGGGTTTGTTTAGTCTGGAGAAGAGAAGACTGCGGGGGGACATGATAACAGTTTTCAAGCATATGAAAAATTGTTACAAGGAGGAGGGAGGTAAATTGTTCTCATTAACCTCTGAGGATAGGACAAGAAGCAAGGGGCTTAAAATGCAGTGAGGGAGGTTTAGGCTGGACATTAGGAAAAAGTTCCTAACAGGCAGAATACATAATAAATGGAATAAAGGAGGATGTAGAATCGCCTTCACTGGAGTTTTTTAAGAGCAGGTTAGAGAAACACCTGTCAGGGGTGGTCTAGATAATATTTAGTCCTGCCACGAGTGCGAGGGATTAAACTTCTATTATTCTAACAGAATCACAGAGTTTATGACCCGAAGGGACGACCAGCTCATTTAGTCTGACAGGATAGCTCAGTGGTTTGAGTATTGGCCTGCTAAACCCAGGGTTGTGAATTCAATCCTTGAGGGGGTCATCTGGGGCAAAAATTGGGGATTAGTCCTGCTTCAAGCAGGGGGTTGGACTAGATGACCTCCTGAGGTCCCTTCCAACCCTAACCTTCTATGATTCTTAAGAGGAAGCTGAATAGAAATACTTTCTAAAACTTAATTATCATATTGATGATCATGAGAAATAAAACAAAAGAAAAGGGAAACTCCTAATATACAATATGTGTATTTCTGTTTAATTTTTAGGCAAACGAGATGCAGAAATTGGTAAGTGTCATTACCCGTCTTCTGACATGTGGGAGTTTGTTTAATTGTTCTGGAATTGTTCACTTTTCAATTTAACTTTTACACTTCTGTTGCAATATTTAGCCTGATTTTGTTTGTTTGCATGTTTGCTTTTTTTATAATTGTTTCTTTTTGGTTGGGGGATTACAGTAACTTGATAAAATGTGAGCAAGCACTAAATTGGGTAGATTTCACACCAAAGTCTAATTTGAAAAACTGATAAGGAATAGAGTCACAGCGTTTAAGACCAGAAGGGAGCTGATCCTCTTGTCTGATGCCCTGAAAAGGAGGTTGATTTCTCTCAGCCTTCACTGTCTTATTGATGACAAAGAGAAATAAAACATAAGAAAAGGGAAACTCCTAACAAAAATATCTATTTATTTCTCTCTAATTTTTAGACAAACGAGATAAAGAAATAAGTAAGTGTCATTATCCTTCCTATGACAAGAAACTTTTTGTACCTGTTTATATTCTAATGTTGGAGTTTGTGTAGCAGCGGTGGAGGTGTTTGATTTTAAATTTAACTTAACATTGCTGCAGTAGGAAGCCTTTTTAGTTTGCTTACTTTGTTATTATTATCAGTTTTGGGAAGGTGTGTGTGTGTGTATGGGGGGTCAACTTTAATATAGATTTATAAAACGTGGGGAAAGACTAGACAGGATGAATTTCACACCAAAAGTTAATTTGAAAAATTGATAAGCAATACAGTCATAGAGTCATAGTGTTTAAGACCAGAAGGGATGACTGGATCCTCTAGTCTAGAGGTCTGCAGACTGTGGGGCAGGCCCCTAGGGGCACGTGGAGGAATGTTCAAGCAGGCGCAGGGCCGGATTAACTCTTCTGTGGGCCTGGAACTATTAGAGTTTGTGGAGCCCCCAGGCTCCGTGGTAGGGCCAAAAATGAGGGATTCAGAGTGCAGGAGGGGGCTGTGGATTGGGGCAGGGGGTGGGTGTGGAAGCGGGTGAGGGCTCTGATTGGGGTTGTGGACTCTAGGGTGTGCCTGGGGATGAGGGCTTTCAGATGCAGGAGGGGGCTCCAGGCTGGTGCCAAGGGGACTGGAGTGCGGGAGAGGGCTCAGGGTAGGAGGTTGGGAGTGTGGGGTCTGGGAGGGAGTTAGGGTGCAGGAGGGGGCTCAGGGCTGGGGCAGGAGGTTGTGGTGCAGGGCACTTACCTGGGACAGCTCCCCTTTGGTGGTGCAGGCCCCGGGGATGGGGGGCAGGTGGCTCCATGCTCTGTTCTGTGCTCGCCTGCAGGCACCACCCCACACAGCTCCCATTGGCTGTGATTCCTGGCCAATGGGAGCTGCGGGGGCGGCGTCTGCAAGTGAAGGATACTTGTGGGACTGAGCTTCTAGGCACTTGCAGTTCTAGCCCAGCGGAGTGGGGAATGATATGCCAGCGTGTAGAGCCGCCTCCCCGCCAACGCCAGGCTGGGCCGGAATGCAGGGGCTTTAGAGGCTGCAGCCCACGGCCCTGGGCTAAGGGGGCCCTGCAAAAAGATCTGCACTTTTGGCGGTCTAGAGATCTTTTTGTGGGGCCCCCCTTTGCCTGGGGCCCTGGCCTGCAGCCCCTAAATCCCCCCTCTTAATCCGGCCCTGAGCAGGTGCAAAGCAGGATCCCTGATAGCCCCCATGGGGAGAAGGGAGGGAGACCCACCCAGCCCCGCTCTGTTCCCAGCCCAGATCCTATCCCATCTGCAGCTGCGCTCTGCCCCCTGCCCCCCACTAAGCTTCGGCTCCTGGCACTGTTCCAGTCCACCCCTTCCTCCGCCCCCAGGTCAGTTCCTACCAAATTCCCTCTCCTCCCCCAGGCCAGCTCTGCCTCTAACCCCAGCTCCTCCCCCATCCCCAGTTCTGCCCCCAGCTCCACCTTCAGCCCAAGCACCTCTGCTGAGTCAACTGTGCAGTAATGGAAGCTGGGGGGGCGCAGACAGATTCCATTACTGCAAGCGGGGAGTGATCGGAAAACTTTGGGCACCACTGATCTTGTCTGATTTCCTGAAGAAGAGATTGAATAGAAATAATCCGTTTTAACTGTCACAGTGATGATAAAGAGAAATAAACCATAAAAAAAGGAAAACACCTAACAAACATTATGTGTCTGTCTGTTTAATTTTTAGGCAAACGAGATAGAGAAATTGGTAAGTGTCATTATCCACACTCTGAAAAGGACTTTTTTTTTGTAATTGGATCTTCATGGGGCAGTTTGTTTAAATGTTGTGGAGTTCACTGTAAAATTTAACTTCTACAATTCTGTTGTAATATGAAACCTTTTTTTGTTTACTTGCTTTTTATTATTATTCTTTTGTGGAAGGGTTAGTGTAATTGTATAAAATGTGGGGAACCACTAAAGTGGCGAGATTTCATACCAAAAGCTAATTTGAAAAACTGATATGCAATAGAGTCACAGTGTTTAAGACCAGAAGGGACCACTGGATCCTCTTGTCTGATGTCCTGAAGAAGATGTTGATTTCTCTCAGCCTTTACTGTCATATTGATGATAAAGAGAAATAAAACATAAGAAAAGGGAAATGCCTAAAAAAATTCGATTTATTTCTCTTTCCTTTTCAGAGAAACGAGATAACGAGATAAGTAAGTGTCATTGTCCTTCCTCTGAAATGAAACTTTTTGTACCATTTTGGAGTCTCATGTGGCTGTTTATTTAATTGTGGTGGGGTTGTTTGCTTTTAAATTTAAATTTTAAAATTGTTGCAATAGGAAACCTTTTTAGTTATTTGTTTGCTTTTTTATCATCATCATCATCATCATCATCATTCTTTTGGGGTTTGTTTGTTAATGTAACTTTATAAATGTGGGGAAAGACTAAACTAGATGAATTTCACACCAAAAGCTAATTTGAAAAATTGATAAGCAATACAGTAGTAAAGTAGGTAATGGCCAAAAAACTATGGCCCAGGAGGAATTGTGTGAAGGCCCTGGTGGACTATCAGCACCTGAGATGATTATCTTCCCTCCACACTGCAGAGTAGGTATGTAACCTACCTGAAGTAAAGTGATACCTGGGCTCTAGCTTCTACGCAAAGTCTTGCCAGCTAACCTGGGTGCAAAGCACCACCAAACTTGAGTCAGAGTTTTTGTGATTGCGCATTAAACAGGTTGGAGCAGGTAAGATTCTGGACTAACTCTGCAGTGAAGATCCACCCTGGGAGAGAGACACTCATGCAGTCCAGTGGAGGTTCTGATGAACTTATAACTTTCTTTTTCCCTCAGTGTATTAGTTTGTACAATATTGGATTATGCAATACGTGTTCAGATCTGCTCTCCTCTCTAATTATGTTGCTGGTTTTAGGGTGGAGAAGATCTGTGGCACCTATAGAAGAAGGTAATTAAAGATCAAATTTTATCAATTTCCAAATATCCATTCCCATGAGGCAATGTGCCCCTTTTTCTTTGTATATGGGAGTGGACGTGATAGTTCAGGGCAGATCTCCCCAGCACCCTTCATTTCACGGCGCATCACAAGGTGAGTTGAGGTTTGTGCCTATGTCCTGTCACACCATAATGAATCTATAGCATATTGCACCTACGCTTCCTGCCCCTCCACCGCTGGCATGTGCACGGCACCCTGCAGAGATCTGTGACAGCCGCTGCCACCCCTTATACAGAAACTGTGGGACATGCACCTCCACAGCCACGTCTCCAGGGGGAGTTTGTTCTGTCTCCCTGTGCTGATGTCCGATCTCCAGTGTCCCTTTGTTTCTTCCTTTATCTTTTCCCCCGTGAAGAAAGCCAGGAGCTCTGCAGTGAACCCTCACTGACTGGGTGAGCAGGGACTGTGTCTGTGTGAGACCCTTGCTCCTGTCTCAAGCAGAGGAACTGAGCCTTGATCACAGACAGGGGCTCCCCTGGCTCCATTATACAGATATGGGAAGCTCCTGTGATCAGCGCTGTGAGCTTGTCTCTTTTCTCCTCTCTCCATCCACCATGACCCCAGCATGGTCCTGTCTCTGGTAAACAGGATGTCAAGTCAGCCTCCCCATTACTAGCATGACCCTCTCCCTCTTTCCACCAGCCACCTATTCTGTACCTCCTCCCTAGTGGCCGATTTGCCACTGGGCCAATGGGGCTTGTGCCCAGGGGCCCCAGAAAAATGAGCGCCTCTGTGCCCCAAACTGCTCTGCCTGCCCAGTGCTACTGCCAGGGAGTGGGGTCAGGGCTCGGGGGGCTTGCCCCACTCCATCCGCCCAGAACTCCAGCCAGGGAATGGCTTTGGGGTGCGGGGTCTTGCCCTGCTCTGCAGCTGGAGCACCAGGTGGGCAGAGCAGAGCATGCCCCTGCACCCCAGCCCCATTTCCCCAGCAGGAGTGTGGGGAGGGGGGTTCTGCAGGCAGAAGGGGTGGGGAGGGGCCCTCACTTGCTGTGGCCCAGGGCCCCACAAAACCTTAATCTGTCCTGGCCCCGCCGACACTCGAAGCTTCCACCATGAACCCCCTTCCCTTGTTTAGCCCCCTCACTCCCTGCCCCAAGCTAATGTACTTGGGTGCTGCGACTGCTGCTGAGCAGTGACATTCTGGGCATGTTCAATCCTGGTACCGTGTGGCCTGTTGCTGTCCGAGCTGTGACATTTCAGAGCAGGCCGGGTGCAGTGGGGAGGCCCCATAGCAAAGTCCAGCACAGGGGCAGCTGGGGCACAGTGAGATTGAAGGTGGGGTGGGGGGAAACTCTGTCAATATTCACTTAGTTGTACCATCTGCTGGGGCTGCCAGAGTCTTCTAGTCCCCTCCCCGGGGAGAGGTGGGGGCAGGAGGGGAAAGATTCTGAGTCTCAGGCCTGGCCCAGCTGCTCCTTTCACCGTCACTGACCCGTCTCTGCCAGGGGAGTGACTCCCCCAGCCCTGTGCTGAGATCTCTGACGGGTAAATCCTGGAGGAAGGAGATTCCCTGAGTCACTCCCCAGCTGGGGCAGATTCTGTCACTGACGCCATCAAACCCTCCCCCAGGGCCGAGCTCTGCCCCTCACGCTCTGATTCTCTCTCCTCAGCGAATGTGACTCTGGATCCAGACACGGCTCATCCCCACCTCGTCCTGTCTGAGGGTGGGAAAAGTGTGAGATGGGGAGACACGCGGCAGGATCTGCCCGACACCCCTGAGAGATTTGACTGTTGGGAATGTGTGCTGGGCTGTGAGGGATTCACCGTGGGGAGACATTGCTGGGAGGTTGAGTTGGTGGGTGGGGGAGGCTGGGCTGTGGGGGTGGCCAGAGAGTCTGTGGGGAGGAAGGGAGAGATCAGCTGTAGCCCTGAGGGCGGGATCTGGGCTGTGGAGTGGTGGGTGGGTCAGTTCCGGGCTCTCACCTCCCCTGTGACCCCCCTGAGCCGGGCCCCCAGCAGGATCCGGGTTTGTCTGGACTGTGACCGGGGGCAGGTGACATTTATCGATGCTGGTGACGAGGCCCCGATCTTCACTTTCCCGCCGGGCTCCGTCCCTGGGGAGAGAATCCGCCCCTGGCTCTGGGTGTGGGATACAGACACCTGGCTCCGACTGTGTCCCTGAGACCCACAGCAGGGGGGGAACCAGAAATCAGCCTCTCTAGCCTCACGGACCCCAGTCTCTATGGTCTTGGAGGACTCCCATCGACCCAGCCCCTGGCCCCTCATCTCTATGACCCCTGGAAGCTCCTCCCCCTCCCTCCCTGCAGCCCCAGTGGTGGGAGGGGGAGGGGGAGGAACCCCTGGGGCTGCAGGAGGGGCAGAGGGGCCCTGAGGGGCAGAGGTGGGGGCTGGGCAGGGACCCAGCATGAATCCATCAGGGGTTGGGGGGCTGGGGAGAAGCAGCAGGGAGCGGTTTGTACAGATGTGTCCTTAGATCCCATTGGGGTCTCCCAGCCTGGGCTCAGCAATTGGGGAAGGGATAAAATCAGGGAAAGAAGAGAGCAGCCAAGGGGGATGATCTGTGACAGGGAGGAGAGACACAGGAAGATAACCAGGGCTGGAAAGTGAGGGCTAGAACAATAATGAATAGAAAAGGACAGTAGGAAAGGAAAGGGAACGTGAGCAGGACGGGGAGATTTATGACGTGTTACTGAAATTGAGACTGTCACTCATTAATTCCCTATATTAATTCCTGGCCATTGGTGCTATTTTAGTGCCCTACAGAAAACTGTTCTCAGTAGCTGGGGATCTCCTGGCCAGGCTCCTGCGGTCATTAAAGCTCCTTCTCTGCTCCTTTTACTTTGCTACTTTGCAGCTATTTACTGTAAATAAACCATTACAAACAATTCTTCTTGTTTGTTCCACTTTAATGTCCCAGCTGCAGGTGCTGGGGGCAGCGTCATGGGATTTGCTTCCCAATTTGGCTGTGTCCCCGCAACCTCCACAGGGAATATTGTGCCTCTAGGAAGAGACTTTGGGTTTTACTGGGATGTGTCACTCTCCAGCCTGTGCTCAGTCTCTGTCCTGTGCACACCCGTGTCAATGAGGAATTGCTCAGCTGTGCTCTGCGGAGAGGTGACTGGTTGCACAGGGGACAAGCCATGAAGGGACTCGGGTGTTGCAATGCTGAGCGTCACAGTGAGTAATGTTTAGGCAGGGAGACAATCACAGGAACAGCAGCACTGTGACTCTCAGAGCTGAGTCAGGGGCCTAAACTCCCGAGACAATCCATGGGCAACACAGGCACCTTTCCATGCTATTCACAAAAGCCACCACAGTAGGCGGGGAGCCATGTAAGCTGGCCAATGGGAGATGCCGACAAGGGGGGAAGGGATGTCCTAAACCACAACCATCTCACAGACAGGTGCCTAAATCTGGGCTGCTGAGGTTTGTCTGTCTCTGCTTGGCAACCCACAGACAGGAACCCACCCCCTGACATCCGGGGCCTCCAGTCACGGCTGCTGCCAGTGCCCGGTAGTGCTGGCAGCGGCTGGGAGCCATGGGCCCTTTGAAATCGCCCCAGGAGGCTGCAGGGCTCCTTGGCGCATGCACTGGGTGGGTGCAGTGGAACAGTAGGGGAAGGAAACGCCCCGCATCAGGAGCCACGCTGGGCAGGGTGGGGGGAAAGAAGAAGCCCATGACCGCAGAAGAAGGTGCAGGGCTGAAGCCCTGACCCCCCTGTATGCGGAGCTGGCCTGAGCCCCTCCCTCTCCCGTGCCCCTTGCAGGGAGCTGGCTCTCACTCTCAGGCTATGGAGAAATTCAGCCCAAATCTACTCACCTTGGTATCTCCATTTCCCCCATCACCACACAGCCATGAAGGGATTCAGCCTAGGAGGCAGGGTCAGCAGTAGCATCATTTGGCAGGTGGGATCTAGGGCACCCAGAGGTGAAGTGACTTTCCCAAGACTAAGCAGGGAGTCAGTGGCAGAGCAGAGAACCAAACCCAGGACACCTGAGCCCCAAGCCTGTTCCTGAACCACTAGGCCACCCTTCCTACCCGAGGAGGGGGAACCTCCTCTGTGGGCACTAGACAGAGCCACCAGGAGGTGGGGAGTAGAGAGAAATGGGTAAATGGACATGGGTGGGAAGCAAGGAACGGGAAACACCAGGAAGGGGAGGGAGCAAGGACTTAGAGAAGAAATAAGAGGGAGGGAAAGGGGCAGGGAGAGTGATAGGAAGGGAGAGGAGAAAAGAAGAAGGGAGAGGGGAAAGACTCCCCACAGCTTGTGCCTCCCATCCACCTTCTTCCCACGGCCATCAGGGGTGTTACTGAAGACAGCTTGTAGCTGAGTGTAATGATTTTAATACACTGTAATTCATGATGACGTAATGATGTCGTTCATTACTATTTTAATAATGATGACATTGTTAGGATACCAATGATGGACACACATTCAAAAACTAGAATATGAAGGAAGTGTGTGTATAAATATGCTGAAAATTGTCAGTTTTGCGGGGAGGCTGAGCCAAACACACACACTTCTCACGCTTAAGGCAGGAGAGGGCAGAAAGGCGTGAGCAGTGTGCAGGAGTCACTCGGGGAAGGGGACCTAGGGGGAGGGGGCAGAGTGGGGGCAGGAAGAGGTGGAGTGGGGCAAAGTGGGGGCTTGGCCTTGGGGAAGGGAGTGGAGCCGGGATGCAGCACGCATCGGCACAACCAAAAGCCAGCACCTATGGTGTGTGGGGTAGTATCGGTGGTGGCGAAGGCAGCCGGGTGGGCATGTGGAATCCCTGGCCATGCCGGAAAAGCGCCCCCAGCAGTGCAGCCGGCATCTCGCTGGGCACCAGCCAGCAAATATGCAGCACCACCCAAATGTCCAGCGGACGGAGTGTCACGGAGTGTGGGGGAGTCCAGGCCCTGCACCCCTCTTCCTGGGATTCACTGAGACTCTCAGCCAGCCAGTAAAACAGAAGGTTTATTAGACAACAGGAACACAGTCTAAAACAGAGCTTGTGGTTACAACCAGGACCCCTCAGTCAAGTCCTTCTGGGGGAGCAGGGAGCTTAGACCCCAGCCCTGGGGTTCCCTGTGTTCCTTCACCCAGCACCAAACTGAAACTAAAACCCCCGCAGCAGGCTCCCTTCTGCTGCAGCCTCTGTCCACATTCCTGGGCAGAGGTGTTACCTCCCCCTCCCCCTCCTGGCTCAGGTTACAGACTCTCAGGTATCCCATCCCCAGGGCACATTCCCAGGTCAACACTCCCCTCTCCGTGCTGCATCACATCATCACACGGAGTCCACGTGGGCGCAGCTTGTGCATGCGGGTACCAGCGGGGGCCCATTGACTGTTCTGCCCTGGGGCCCGGAATTGCTGTTGGTGGGCCTGGGGGGACTGCGCTCATGTCCTGTTTGGGGCCCACAGCCCAGCTCCATGTGCGTTCCCATAGCTTGTCCTCTCTGTCCATTTCCCTGTCTGCTCACTGTGCTGTTTTAGATAAATGATGGCACTCATTTAGGGGGCTTCCCTTGGGTAACTGATAGAGATTTATGGTGTGAATTCGCACTGGCACAGTACTTTAAAAATCTTAAGCAGGCCACCCCCCCCCATTATGAGATTTAATAATAATAAATAGTAAATATTAGTATTATTTTATTTGCCTTTTGGTGTCTCAGAGGTTTATACTGCACTGGGGTGAAATTTTTAAGTGTTTCTCTGCAACAAAGAAAGCTAGATACTTCCTTTGTTTAGAAAACAAAAGCCGAGAGTCTCACCTCCTCACATGCTTCCAGGACCTGGGGCTTCATCAGACACATCAAATATTGCAAGACTCCTGATAAAATCATGAAAGTTGGCGATGCTGCAGCCCCTTTCCACTGAGCCAAAGCAGCATTAGTGTAAATGAGAATTGGATCTTGAAAACACTGATTCCAGCTTAACCAAGCTTTTAGCCTCTGAGTTTATTATCACAAGGCTTGGAAGGATGAGCTTTTATTCATAAATGTTGGCAAACCTTGCTTTTGCTGTCTACACACAGACCAATGAAAAAATATTTCAATTGATAATAAATGATAATTACAGATATGCAAAGTAAGAACAAGGCTGCTTGAGAACTTATTCGAGTTTGATTGAAGGCGAGTGACTCTGCAAAGATGCGACCGTCTGTGTTTTCATGGTTATAAAGCTTCAACTTTTTGAATCTCGGTG
This sequence comes from Chelonia mydas, assembly GCF_015237465.2. Lineage (NCBI taxonomy): Eukaryota > Metazoa > Chordata > Testudines > Cheloniidae > Chelonia > Chelonia mydas. Next base: position 37,291,661 of record NC_051254.2, on the reverse strand, counting down.
TCTACGGGCATTAGATCACTGTGCTCTGACTCGCTATTGACGTATCCCCCCATCATTTCCCACAACCGTGAAAACTGAAATGGAGAACAATTGGAAAGAAATGCTAAAACCGAAATTTTTGTGCAATTGTCAAAATTTAACTCAATAAATAAGGAAAAAAATGCTTAAAACTAGCTGTAATACTATCCATTAATATTCTATACATATATCTCAGAGATTTCTGCTAAGCCTGACTATCCCTCCTTAGACACAGACTCTGGTCCTTCAAGGGCATCGCCCTCGGGGGACGCCCACCCGCCACAGGGCCCGAGGGGCCCATGTCACAGCGACGCCTGCAGGCTGGAATGTTCCCCGTGGGCTCCTCCCCGCCCAGCAGCAGCCGAGTCAGCGCCAGGAAGGGAAACACCCGGTTCCTGCTGCAGGAGCTGCCCAGGCAGAGCCCGGCCGGCCTCGCTCAGCTTCTCTCCTGCAGCTCATGTGGCCTGTTCTGTCCTGGGAGGAGCCTGGCGCGTGACCTGGCGTGGGCCCCTGGGGGTGGGGCTTCTGCCTTGTTTGGTGGGTTGGGTTTTAATTTCCCTCCCGAGAGCGCGATTGGCTCCCGGTTCCCCAATCGGCTTTAAAAAAAGCTGTAAAGGCTCCTTACTGCGCCTGCCGGATGTTTGGTTTCGGTTTCGGGATCCCCCGGGTGCTGCTGATCCCGCTTCTCCTGCAGCGCTGCGTGGCTGCGGGCGCCGGGCTCGGGTGCAGGGGCCTTCACTTGTTCGTATGGGGGGGGGGGGGGGGGCTATTGGCTGCCTCAATCCTGTACTCCCCACCCCCACGTGGCTGCGCCTGGCTCACTGCAGGGGGGTTGTTGGTTGGGGGGGGGGAAATAGCAGTAGCTGCAGTGGGGCAGTATCGATTTACCTGCCTTTGCCCTGCTCCCCTGGCAGTTGCAGTGCACCTGGGGGGGACACACAGGCTTTGTGGGGGCGGGGGGATACACAGGCTTTGTGGCGGGGGGGGGCAGGCGGAGGCTGCAGCAGGGTTCTGGGGAGTTGGAGGGATTGGCCCAGCTGGGCTGGGGACAGGGGGGTGGCCCCACTGGGCTGGTGAGGGGAGTGGCACCCAATGTCCTCTGCTAATTGTTGGTCAGTGTTAGGGCGTCTGAGGTGCCCCAGCTGGGGGTGGGGTCTAGTGGGGGTCTGCTCCAGTTGTGAAATGGCTCTCTGTGTGCTAGGTCAGTTCAGAGTGGGGATGCTTTATAAATATGGAAGCAGGAAATCTGTCCCCATAGAGAATATCCTGCCCCTAGGAGGAGAGTTTGGGGTTTACTGGGATGTGTCACTCCCCAGCCTGCGCAGCTCCTGGCCACAGGTATCTGGTTAAAGCCATCAGCTGCTCCATCCTGCCCACAGAGAACGGTGGAAGATGTGGAACAGGAGACAACCTCTCCCCTGCCCAGGAAGAACCATTAATAGAAACCTTCCCACCCCAAGGCAAAGGAAGGAGGAGGTGGCAGCCTTGGAGGTAGAGCCTCTCCCTAAATACAGAAACAGGGAGAAGCATCCAGGAAAGAGCCCCCCTCAGCCCAAGGCAAAGGGATGTGACAGCCCTGAGGGGGAGATCTCTCCATTCATATCTCTGAATTTAATATTTCAGACATGTAGAAATATTCACCAGAACCCACATGGTCAGAGTTAAGGGTGTTTGGATGCTGGACCATGAGAAGGTTTCTGTTTACTGGTGTGTGTGTGTGTGTGTGTGTGTGTGTATCCCAGACCTGGTTAGGTGCCAGTGGACTGTTGTAAGGGGAATGCAAGCATCTGAGCCCTAGGATCTGCAGAGAAGTCAAGCCTCTGGGACCGGAACAGAGCCCATCCACTGCCCCAATCTTGGGGTCCCTGGGCACATTCTTTAGGGACTCTACCCCTATCTCAGCTGTGAAACCCACTGCCTAATCCCCTGGTGTAGAGCTGACCCTCCAGACTCTCCCAGAACTCCACGCCAAGGGGAGAGCATGCTGGTTTCAGCTGAACTCTCTCTGGAGGCACACAGTAGTTGTGAAGCATTTCACACACACAGACAGACTCTTTGCACAATCTAACACACTATTGCTCTTTCACTTCACCAGATAAAGCCCAAGAGAGTTCAGATCACATAGCACAAAATGACCAACCTAACTGCAGTGTCCCTCACTAGCTCATCCTTCCCTTAGGAGTCCTGGGGGCCATCTGGGACCAGGAAAGCAGGCAGGGCCCCCGGCCTCATGAGGCTGCTGCATGCTGGAGGACTTTGCTCTCTCCTTCTTATTTGGAGACAAAGAGTGAGATCCATGAAGGGACTCAGGTACTACAATGCTGAATGTCACTGCGTCTAAACTAGCTGCCTAGAAAATCACTGGAATGACACTGTGAGCCAGAAAGCCTGAGTTATGGGGCGATGTAAGTGTCTTAGAATAGGTTACACAAAAGCCAGCATACTAGGCAGGGAGCTGCCTAAGGTAGCCAGTTGGAGATGCTGAGCAGAGGGGAATTGCATGGGGAATCTAGGCCCCTCACTCAGCTTTGTGGATTGCAGGGCTGATCCTGTGACTCTCTGGAGCCCGCTGTCTCTTGATAAATTTTGTTTGTGAGGTAAATTCCCCAAAATACAGAAAATTCAGAAGTCATTTTTCTCTTCTAAGCCCTGGTCTACACTAGGACTTTAGGTCGAATTTAGCAGCGTTAAATCGATGTAAACCTGCACTCCTCCACACGATGAAGCCCTTTTTTTCGACTTAAAGGGCTCTTAAAATCAATTTCCTTACTCCACCCCTGACAAGTGGATTAGCGCTTAAATCGGCCTTGCCGGGTCGAATTTGGGGTACTGTAGACACAATTAGACGGTATTGGCCTCCGTGAGTTATCCCAGAGTGCTCCATTGTGACCGCTCTGGACAGCACTCTCAACTCAGATGCACTGGCCAGGTAGACAGGAAAAGGCCCGCGAACTTTTGAATCTCATTTCCAGTTTGGCCAGCGTGGCAAGCTGCAGGTGACCATGCAGAGCTCATCAGCAGAGGTGACCATGATGGAGTCCCGGAATCGCAAAAGAGTTCCAGCATGGATTGAATGGGAGGTACGGGAGCTGATCGCTGTATGGGGAGAGGAATCCGTGCTATCAGAACTCGGTTCCAGTTTTTGAAATGCCAAAACCTTTGTCAAAATCTCCCAGGGCATGAAGGACAGAGGCCATAACAGGGACCCGAAGCAGTGCCGCGTGAAACTGAAGGAGCTGAGGTAAGCCTACCAGAAAACCAGAGAGGCGAACGGCCGCTCCGGGTCAGAGTCCAAAACATGCCGCTTCTATGATGAGCCGCGTGCCATTTTAGGGGGTTCAGCCACCACTACCCCAGCCGTGTTGTTTGACTCCTTCAATGGAGATGGAGGCAACACAGAAGCAGGTTTTGGGGATGAAGAAGATGATGATGATGAGGTTGTAGATAGCTCACAGCAAGCAAGCGGAGAAACTGGTTTTCCCGACAGCCAGGAACTGTTTCTCACCCTGGACCTTGAGCCAGTACCCCCTGAACCCACCCAAGGCTGCCTCCTGGACCCGGCAGGTGGAGAAGGGACCTCCGGCGAGTGTACCTTTTAAAATACTATACATGGTTTAAAAGCAAGCACGTGTAATGATTAATTTGCCCTGGCATTCGCGGCTCTCCTGGATGTACTCCCAAAGCCTTTGCAAAAGGTTTCTGGGGAGGGCAGCCTTATTCCATCCACCATGGTAGGACACTTTACCACTCCAGGCCAGTAGCACGTACTCGGGAATCATTGTAGAACAAAGCATTGCAGTGTATCTTTGCTGGCGTTCAAGCAACATCCGTTCTTTATCTCTCTGTGTTATCCTCAGGAGAGTGATATCATTTATGGTCACCTGGGTGAAATAGGGTGCTTTTCTTCAGGGGTCACTCAGAGGTGCCCGTTCCTGCTGGGCTGTTTGCCTGTGGCTGAACAGAAATGTTCCCCGTTGTTAGCCATGGGGAGGGGGAGGGTGGAGGGTTAGCCACGCGGTGGGGGGAGGCAAAATGAGACCTTGTAACGAAATCACATGTGCTATGTATGTAATGTTAACAGCAAGGTTTACCCTGAAAGAGTGTAGCCACTGTTTTATAAAATGTGTCTTTTTAAATACTGCTGTCCCTTTTTTTTTCTCCACCAGATGCATGTGTTTCAATGATCACAGGATCGTCTCCTTCCCAGAGGCTAGTGAAGATTAGAAAGAAAAAAAAAAACGCACTCGTGATGAAATGTTCTCTGAGCTCATGCTGTCCGCCCACACTGACAGAGCACAGACGAATGCGTGGAGGCAAATAATGTCAAAGTGCAGGAAAGCACAAAATGACTGGGAGGAGACGTGGCGGGCTGAAGAGAGTAAGTGGTGGGCTGAAGAGAGAGCTGAAGCTGAAAGGTGGTGGCAGCGTGATGAGAGGAGGCAGGATTCAATGCTGAGGCTGCTGGAGTATCAAAGTAATATGCTCCAGTGTATGGTTGAGCTGCAGCAAAGGCAGGTGGAGCACAGACGGCCACTACAGCCCCTGTGTAACCAACCGCCCTCCTCCCCAAGTTCCATAGCCTCCTCACCCAGACGCCCAAGAACGCGGTGTGATAAATGAATAAAGAATGCATGAATGTGAAGCAACAATGACTTTATTGCCTCTGCAAGTGGTGATCGAAGGGAAGAGGGGAGGGTGGTTAGCTTACAGGGAAGTAGAGTGAACCAAGGGGCGGGTGGGTTTCATCAAGGAGAAACAAACAGAACTTTCACACCGTAGCCTGTCCCGTCATGAAACTGGTTTTCAAAGCTTCTCTGATGCGCACAGCGCCCTCCTGTGCTCTTCTAACTGCCCTGGTGTCTGGCTGCGCATAGCCAGCAGCCAGGTGATTTGCCTCAACCTCCCACCCCGCCATAAATGTCTCCCCCTTACTCTCACAGAGATTGTGGAACACACAGCAAGCAGTAATAACAGTGGGAATATTGATTTCGCTGAGGTCTAAGCGAGTCAGTAAACTGCGCCAGAGCGCCTTTAAACGTCCAAATGCACATTCTACCACCATTCTGCACTTGCTCAGCCTGTAGTTGAACAGCTCCTGACTACTGTCCAGACTGCCTGTGTAGGAGGGAGGAGAAAATGAATACAAAACAAATCTGGTCTACTTCTTGTTTTGAGCCACTTCATCTATCTTTATACATCTAGCTGGCAGCAGACTGTGCAGTACGACCGCTAGCCATCGTCATCTCCTGGATGCTCGGCAGAAGATGGTGCAGTATGACTACTGGCCATCATCTTCTGCTAGCTGCAGGTTAAAAGACAGTGCACTGCCGGTAGGACTGAATCACCATGAGATGAAACTTAAAAGGGAAATGACCTGGCTGAGTCACTCCCACGTTTGCCCAGGCGCCCGGTTAAAAGAGCACCCAGGACTACGTTGATGACGGCTACCAGTCATACTGCACTGTCTGCTGCCAAAAGGCAATAAACTTCTGCTGTGTAGCAATGCCGTACCGCGTCTGCCAGCACCCAGGAGACATACGGTGACGGTTTGCTGAGCGGGCTCCATGCTTGCCGTGGTGTGGCGTCTGCACAGGTAACTCAAGAAAAAAGGCGTGAAACGATTGTCTGCTGTTGCTTTCACGGAGGGAGGGAGGGAATGGGGGCCTGACAATATGTACCCAGAACCACCGGCGACAATGTTTTAGCCCCATCAGGCATTGGGATCTCAAACCAGAATTCCAATGGGCAGCGGAGACTGCGGGAACTGTGGGATAGCTACCCACAGTGCAACGCTCCGGAAGTCGACGCTTGCCTCGGTACTGTGGAAGCACTCCGCTGAGTTAATGCACTTAGAGCATTTTCTGTGGGGATACTCACACTCGAATATATAAAACCGATTTCTAAAAAACCGACTTCTATAAATTCGACCTAATTTCGTAGTGTAGACATACCCTATGAGTCATTTCTTACTTTCTAACTGTAATTGAAAAGCGTGTTTCTGGTGCAAACAAAGGTTTGAATTAATCAACCTGAGTGTCTTGGACCCAAATGTCTGGCCTTCTCACCCAAAAATTAAATAGAAGCATCATCTAAGTGTGAACCAATTGACCAGCACCATTCTCTTCCCACAGTCTTAGAGGCTCTTCCCAATTTCCATTCCTAGATCCCTTCTAGGTACCTTTGAACTTCCTCAGAGTCTCCATTAGCACAATAGTTTTCTGGGAGAAATCGCTGACTTGCTCTTCCAGTTCAGTAGGAATCTCCTCTGGCTGCTGGAACTTCCCCTTCTCACACCTAGAGAGAAACAATTTCACGTGATTATATTTCATTGTGTGACTCATGATAAGTTCTGGCTAGTGAGTCGCTGCTCTAATATGCCTGGAGTTCAAATTCCTCGACTCCTCCCAGCCTCAGAACAGGTGCAACACAGCCCATGGCCGTACAACCTTCCCTTCTAAGGACTCATTAATATTCTTCAACTCTGGTCTGGTGAGCTCAGCTCTGGGGACAAAAGGGGAATTGAATCTCCCTGGCCAATTCACTCCTTGGCCTCCATGCTCTGAGGGACAGGAGGTTCCTATGTAAAGTGCTGTAGAAATCTGTCCACTAGGAACTAAACTGAGACACCAACTCCCCCCTCCACAGCTCATTCCACACAGGTCTCCAAACAGTGCTCAGGCCGGAAAAGACTCAGGTGGGAAAGACTCTTGACCACTCCTGCCTTGGGCTGAATGGTAACCAGGGCCCCAGTAGTGACAGGCCCATATTCCATCCCCACAATCCTGAGGCAGCCAGTCCCTCAGGGTTGTGACATCTCGAGGAAACACTTGAGGTCAGTCTTTCCCACTGAATGGAGAATTCCAGAGTCTTCAGTACCAGGGTGAGAACCTCAGGATTGAGTTTATCTGAGAGATTTGTATCCAAAATCCCCACACATGTTGCTGTGGATATGCGGTGCAAACATCATCTCCATGCTCTTCCCCAGCATTGCCAAGTATGTGTGGGAGTGAGAGAGAGCCACGTACCTACTCAAGGTGCTTCTGACATCCTAAAGGGGAGAGAGAGGAAAGAAAGATTAAAAAAAGTCTCAGTACCACCTGATACACACTTGGGATTCCAGGAAAGGGATTTTGCAAATACAGGGAAAATCAGCCCTGCCCTGGCCCTGGGGCCATGGTTTCACTGAGCTAATGGGGCTTTTCCTTCTCTAATATCAATGTGTCTGTGAGTCTGCAAAGAACAATAGTCATTCACATTTCAGCAATGCACACATTGAGTTACACTGAGATCTCTGACTGCTGGACCCCGGTGCCCGTACTTCAGGAGCTGTCCTGTCCCTGTGTTGGGATTTGGGATGTTTCTAGCTCAGTCTCACCTGCAGGAATTCACTTGCTGGCTTCTGACACTTCCCCTCCATCTCACTGATCAGCTCACTGAGATGGGAAATCCCCTCTGAGAGTTTGGTGATATTTTCATTCTGTATCTTCACAATCTCCTTGTCCAGCTTTTCCAGCTGGGCCAGCAGGAGTTGCTCTTGTTCCTCCAGGAGCTGCCACAGTTGCTGAAATTCAGACACAATCTTCTGCCTCTCGGTTTCTGTCTGTTTCTAGAAGAAATAAGGAAAGGGCTGGTCAGAAACATGGATGGAGCCTGATGACCTTTCATACAGTCTTACAAGAGAGAGTTTCTTTACAATCTCTAACACATCTGTGCAGAGACCAGGCCATGAGCCGTCAGGCCTAGTGCTCAGAGCTGCAGTCAGAAGTCAGGAACTACAGCCGAAGTCAGAGCTGGAGTCAAAGTCAGGATCTCACCAAGGGTTGGGGCTACAGTCGAGCTCAGAAGTCACGCCAAAGGCTGAGCCAGAATCAGTGTCTGGAGTCACACGGGGGATCAGGACTGGAGTCGGAGTCAGGCAGCCACGCGAAGGGTCAAGCCAAAGTCAGACAGCAGTACTGCAGGTCAAACCTGAGTCAGGAACAACGCCAGGGCCAAGCCAGAGTCAGGGTCCAGTCCAGCAGCAGATCGGGAGTTCACTCAGTTGTTGGGACAACTTCCCGTGACTCCTGCTGGCGTAATTCATGCATCCGAACGTCTGCTCCAATCAGGAGCTTCGTAGGCAGATCCTCTGGTGGGCCAGAGTTCCACTAGCCCCTCCCCTGCTGGCTCTGGAGAGCGGTCGGGTTGTAATGAGAGTCTCTGTGGACTGAGGTTCAAAACCCACCATTCTTCCCATCCTGACACTTGACTCTACACTGTGATCACAAAGGAGAGGATTTTCTTACAGCTTCCCATTTGGGCCCAATCTCTCTGCAAGGGCTGTCTCCCTGTCTACTGGGATATAGTCAGTGCGGTTTGGGAGAAATTTTGTGAAAGACACAAGGGGTAGTAATTAACTCATTAACTAAAATGCATCTTAGATCCTGCAGAAGACGCTGTTGTCCTTCTCCAGGGAGAGAACATTTGTGATATGCACATCTGCAGACACATACATACACACACAGTACCCCATGATCATGGAGAAACACACACAAGGCCACAGAGAAATCTACCAATAAACATCCCTCCCAGCTCCGTGTCCCAGCAGGCGAAGAACAGGCACCGACCAGATACTCCCGGCTTCTCTCCTCTCCAGTCACTTTCAATCCCAGCATCTTTTCTCTCTCTTCCCTCAGAGTCTTCAAATGGGCTTGTATTTTTTCCTGACAAACAGAAATGATTTGGTGGGTTTATTCTGAGGGTTGTAGGGGGTGGATGAGGTGTTTTCCCACCCAAAATTCAAGATAACAGTCAGTCTTCCTAGATAGACCAGGTGGGTAAGGCAATATCTTCTGCTGGCCCAGCTCCTGTTGGTAAGAGAGCCAAGCTTTTGAGCTTACACACAACTCAGCTCTGGGGAACATACTCTTTCCTAGGCCTGAAAAATAGCTCTGTGTAAGCTTGAAAGCTTGTTGTTCACCCACAGAAACTGGCCATGAGCAGATATTACTTCACCTACCTTGTCTCTCTAATATCCCAGGACCAACAACAATACTGTGTACAACAGGTGGTCTTTCTAGAGGTAGGACATCCGAGACACCAAGGAAATGAAAGCTTATTTATGGAAATTGGCCGTGTTTTGTATTCAGGTTGTTTGAAGTTTTTACATCCACTTTCTCCACTGAGTGGAACCAGTGGAAAACTGGTGTCCCATGGCGGTGAATCTATAAAGCTGTTTTTGAGAAGATTTAACAAACAGTGATACCAATCCCAGAAGCCACCGGGGGCAGCCATGTAGGCGGGGATGCTCAAAGGAGTCAAACTCCATTGACTTTCAGCCCTGCACCCCTGGGGAATGGACGGGTTGGACAGCACTGATCTAAGGACTAGGGCAAACCCCATTAGATGTGTTGATTTGTGTTAGGAACAGCTGGGGTTTGCCCTAGTGCTGTCCTAGCCCCTTTCCCTGGCAATGGCCTCTGGGTAGCGACCCCAAAGTCCCGAGCAAAGACCCCAGAAGCGGTGGATTCTGGCAGATTTCAAAGGGCTGCCTGGTGGGACTAACGGACCCACGTTGGCTGGTCCTTGCCCATGAACACACGAGAACAGGTCAGAGTGGCACTGGTCCGCACGGCCCAGGGGTTAGTTTTGCTGAAGATAAGTCTGATCCCAGTGGCATGTGGCATGGACCTGCGCTGACTGGAGCCCTTGTGGGTGTGGACTGAAGGTGCTTGGGGTCCCACACCATGTTCAGCCCAGTGATCTCCTCTAGTGCAGGCCGGCAGCATCTGAGTTTAACCCTCATGGAGCAGCACAGGAGTTCAGAATCCCAGTGGGAAACCTCCTCTCCCTGCCGGGCCTAGGAACTGTATCAAGGAGTCTTTTCCTCCTACTGTCTGCACATCATCAATGCTCAGTGCTGCTGAAAGGGGCAGAGTAGCTAGCGGTTAGGGCACTGAAGTGGGCCTTGGAAAACCAGGTTTTTATATCCAGCTCTGCCACTGATCTACGGAGTCACCTTGGACAAGTTACTTCTCTTCACTGTGCCTCAGTTTCCCCTCCCACCCTTTATCTGTCTTGTCCAGTTAGACTGTAAATGGCTCCTGGCAGGGATTGTCCCTCACTGGGTTTTGTGCAAGGCCCCCACAATTGAAGTCAGATCTCATCTGGGGTCTCTAGGGGATGCAAATAACAATAAACACTGTGATACAACCAGTAATACCAGCCACAGCTTGTAACTCCCCCAATCAGCTTTCATGCAGTGAAGGCTACACACAGCTGAATGACAGGGTCACACCATTAACCTGTAATTGACATCCCAAGTTATTACCCATTAGACAGGACAGCAACTCCCTATCTTGCACTCCTGGGCAGCTTCCTGTATGGGAACCACCGCGTCAGCGCGGTGAGCCCGGGATCTGTCGCACACCACACAGATGGGGGTTTGATCCTCTTCACAGAACAGTTTCAGAGCCTCCTGGTGTTCCCCACACACCTCGCCCCCTCCTGCTCCCTTCGCTGCCTGGAAACTCAGCCGCTTGGCGATTTCTAGGATATTTGCCAGCTGCCTGTTGGGCCTGAGGTTTCTCTGTTGCACAGTTTCTCTGCACTGAGGGCAGGAGGCGGCTGTGTCGGGTCCCTCCCAGCACTGGGCGATGCAGGCTGGGCAGAAATTGTGCCCACACTCCAGAGTGACAGGGTCTGTGAAATACTCCAGACAGACGGGACATGTCGCTTCCTCCTGGAGACTTTCCACGGGGCTCGCTGCAGCCATGGCTCCCTCCGGGCAGTGGGACAGGCTTTGTTTCCATTTCCTGAGTTCACACTGTGCCCCGCCTGCAGCAGCAAGCGGGGGGGGGGGGGTTTCCTTGCCTGAAAGTGACTCGTGCTGTTTGCTGAGCAGGAAGGACCCAACCAATTTCACCCCGGGAGGCTTTAGTGAAAAAATGAACAGTCACACCCCTGACAGGTAACTTTCAGTGAAATTATCCTGTAATTAAAACCCCAAAGGGCTCCCGGCCTGCAATCAGCCCCTGTGCTGGTGGGGAGGGTCACTGAGGCATCCCCCTGTGAGGATGAACCTGGAGGAGCAGCAGCTGTGTGTCTAAGGCGTGATAGTCAGGCTTGGCAGAAATTTTTTATAATATAGAATTTTGACACATAATATTTATTTTAAGCAATTTTTATATTTATTGATTTAAACTTTCACCGTTGCACAACAATCTGGGTTTTAAGCCTTTCATTCCAATTTAAATTTTCACAGTTGTGGGAAATTATGGGGCGGATCAGACAATATTTTGGTCAGGCCAGAACTAATTAATGACACTTGACACTGAGATTCAAAAAGTTGAAGCTTTAGAACTGTTAAAATTGTCTGTGAGCAGGTAAGTCTCCCCCCTCCCCCAGCAGCTCCCCCAGGGCAATGACCCAGTGCCTCCCCCACCACCACACGGACCGAGGCTGAGAGTCCATCTGAGGGCGGCTCAGGGGCCTGTGGAATGTGCTGGGATCTCAGCCTGGGCCCTAGGGGGGCAGGTGACCCTGTAACACAACCAGACCCAGCAAGGCCTGCTCCCATTTTCTCCCTGTTTGTCAGTCCCAGCAGAGAGACCAGGGACTGCAGGGAGACCAAGCTCCTGTCCCCCAGGTGAGGGCTGGGGCCCAATGGCCGAGGGCAGCCGGTGTGAGGGGAGCTCGCACTAGGGGCCTGCAGGGTACGTGGTGTGGGATAAACAGAGACCTCTCAGGCCACTTGCCCATTGCGGCTGCAGGAGGGGATGTGGGGACAGACGGAGGAGGCCTGGGGCAGCCTGGGAAGCCGCCATTGGGGACATGGAGAGGGAATTCAGCTGTGGCGGGGAAGCCGTGCTGCGCAGAGATGCTGCTGCGGATGCAGCTGGTTACCCGGGTCCAGCGCTGCAGCAGGTTAACAACGTGGTTACTAGACGTTGCAGCTCAGCGGAGTGAAGTGCTGCCCTTTTGCTGTCTCTGCGCGGCTTGAGATCTGCAGGCATCCCTCAAACACCTTTCCCCTGCTGCTGTCTCAGGTACCTGGGTCTTCACTCAGCGTTGCAGAGCAGAGCAGATTCAGTGCTTTGGTACAGGGTTACGGAAAGGAAAGAGACTGGAATGGTACATATAGTACCTGTAATTTCTCTCCCCTGGCTGTCAGATGCACCGTGTGCAGCTGGTTACTTAGAGACATTCAGTCAGACAGCTGGGGTGGCCTTTTTCTGCTCTGCCCCTTTCGTGGTAAATGGTGGCTGTAACTTTCCCCACTCCAGTCCCTTTGGCATCACTGGGACGCTGAGACCTTTCAGGATCAGGACACTGAATCGTAAGCTTTCCGGGTCTATTTGCTCAGCATCTGCTCAGAGCTCAGCACCATGGGGCCCTCGTCCTCCGCAGACTGTAATGCGAAGAGACACACAGGCATTGTATAGATGGGGAAACTGAGGCAGGGAGAGGGCTGGTTCAATGGGCCCCCTATTCAGTGGCTACAAGGGCCAATGCAGACCTTAGCCAATGAGAAACAATTTCCTGCCTCTAAGCTTCTGTCTTTCCCTGTGGTGGCAGGTCATGGACATGTGGAGACTCATGGGCCATTTCATCACCCTCGTGCTCCCCTAGCGCGTACATAGCACTTCTCATCTGTAGAGCTCAAGCACTTTACAGTGAAGGTCAGTGACGTTCTCCCCATTACGGATGGGAAACTGAGGCACAGCACGGTGAAGACCCAGATCCCCAGTGGAACTTAGGTGGCTAAAGCCCAGGTTTCAACCCCTGACTCCCAGAATTAGGTGCCACTGAAATCCAGAAAACCTCTGCCTGGCTGCCCCTAACTCTGCAGGGGCCTCAACTCACTCAGCACCAACATTTCGATGGGAAAATTTCCCACGGTTCCTAAATTTCTGCTTCTGGGCCTGGGCCCTGCTGCCTCCTTCTCAGCGTCCAGACACCTGCCTCACATCCAAACCCCAGAAGGATCCTCCAAGCAGAAGGCCGACAGTGGAAAGCCTCTCTTGCCTATGGGGCCCAATCCTGTAGCAGTGTGCTGAGCACCCCTTTTTGGATCAGGGCTCAGACAAAACCCAGAGGAGGTGCTGGTAGAGGCTCCTTTATAACATAGAGCCCAGTGGTTAGGACACTCGCCTGGCGTCTGGGAGATACAGGTTCTACTCTCCACTCTGCCTGATGGGGAGGAAGGGTTTGAACACAGGTTTCCCACTGCTCAGGTGACTGCCCTAACCACAGGGGTCTGGGATATTCTGATGTGAGGATCCCCCTCAATCTTTTCTGATCAAGCTGCTCCACACTGGCTAAATAATTAAATAGCCCCTGGGTCAGAGCGAGGGGGTGACAATGAGTCTATAGCAGGGGTGGGCAAACTTTTTGGCCTGAGGGCCACATCAGGTACCAAAATTGTATTGAGGGACAGGTAGGGAAGGCTGGGAGAGGCTGTGCTTCCCCAGCCAGGCGTGACCCGGCCCCTGCCCCCTATCCAACCCTCCCCTCTCCCTGCCCCTTGATTGACCTCCGGATCTCCCACCTCCTGTCCACTCCCCTTGCCCCCTGACTGCCCCCTGGGACCGCCACCCCCATCCAACCCCCCCTGCTCCCTGACTGCCCCCCCGGGACCCCCAACCCCATCTAACCCCCCCCCTGCTCCCTGACCATGCCCTGGGACCCCCGCCCCCATCCAACTATCCAAATTTTGTTTCTGGTGTTCATGTTGCAATTTTAGTTTTTCCAATTCCTGTTCCAAATTTTCCTTTTCCTTTTCATATTCATATGCCTGAGCCTGAGACATAGCACAGGTGACTCGTGCTGCTGTTTGGACTTTCTTGGGGGAATAGCCCTCTTGATTCCCCAGCAACAAGTTGTCCAGAACTTTCTTGTGCAGTGTAGAGACTGCAGCAGTCACGCATGGATCAGACCCCAAGCTTTTAAACACCTGTCTTAACAAGCACTCATCAACCATAGCTGGAGGCCTCAGGGTGTCCCCCTTCTTCTCCGGAGTAAACCCGCCTTGCTCGCACTTGCAGAACATCATAAATTTGAAGATAGCACTAATTCAACTCCACGTGCCTATGTATTTCCCTCTCTCCCAATAATCTGTAACCAATCTGATCCCAATCTGATCCAATCCTCAGTTCCCCGGCCACTGAGTCTAATATCTTAAGACAAAATTTTAGCTTATCCAACCAGTTCAGAAACAGTTGACTTCGTCACTGGCACGGTCACCATCCTCGGCTACGAAATGTTGAAATGGATCTTTAACAGCTCACAGCTGGGCAGAATGTTCCCGGTACCCGTCAACAAGCCAGAATCAGTAGACTCCATGCAAAACAGTTTATTTGAGAAAGAATCACAGACGCAGTATAAGGTTATCTAATGCATGTCTCCCTAGTGAGCCTCAATTCCCCAAGCACAAACCCTCAGTATTTATACTGGCCCCACACAGTATTCTTATTGCCTAGCAAAGCAGGTGTAACTATCAATCTAGATGAGGATTTATCTCTTTCATTGTCTTCTATTCTCAGTCACCTGATCTATCAAGGATTCCCCCGAGGCAGTGGTTTTCAAAGGAGTTACATGCCCTGTGGACATTTTATTACTAATTTTCTCCTAATTAATACTTTGGAAGGGACTGCAGAAGGGGTATCGACCAGACATCACCCTACTGTTACACTCTCATCAATCATTCACTCAAGCTGTCAGTTAAATGCCTTCCAAAGGGGTCATTTTGCCCCGGGTCAGCTCGTGCCAAGCTCACTGATCTTGTGTCTATACGTTTTCTTTACCTAGTGAGCCGGCATATTGACTGATAAAGGTTGGTAACAGAACAGATACGCAGAATAGAGAATTTCCACTTTAACCGTTTGAAACTAAGGAGGCCCTGCTCCCAGAATCCTCTAGCAAATTCAAACATGTCAAGCCGTACCACATTCATGTTCACCACATTCATTAATAAGAAGCACAGTAATTCATAATAATTCAGCATCGTCCCAACACCCTGGACAGTGAATCTCCTTGTTTCCACCCCTGTCTCAGTGCGAGGGAGTCGTGCTTCTGCTTCAATGGGTGTCAGTTCCCTGTCACTCCCAGCCTTTTACCTCCCCACAAAAACTCATCAGGGCTCTGCCAGTCCTAACTTTGCCTTGCAGATTAACACTGGGCTCAACCTTGTCTCCAGCCCCTGTGACGTGTCCTTCTGTAGTGGCCACCCCCTCTCCACTGGACACTCAGACATTCCCAGGTAGGCCATCGGGACGACACCAGCTTCTTTGATTCAACTGAGGGTCAGCGCCAACAGAACATCACAGCACTGAGATGTATTTTTAGTGAAAACAAACAGGAGTTTATTCGTTAAGATTGAAGAGATAGTGAGCGAAGCAATAAGACCAACAGGTTACACACCAATCATCAGGTATAACAGGATTCAGATAGGCCAAGTTTAACTTTAACAGGTAAAATCCATGGCTAAAGCATTCTCCCAGGGCCACCAGCCACCACTGATGAAACCCCCTTTTCATGAATGCAAAGCATGCTCTCCTTTTGGCTTCCTGAAGGACTGCAGGGTGCTGTTCTTGTCCCCCAGTTATAGTCCAGTAAACCGCTGACGTGGTCCCCCCACCATGGTCTGTTCTCCAGTGTGCTCTTTCTCTTGGTCCTATATTCCAGTGGCTCTCAGCCTTTCCCCACCACGGCACCTCTTTCAGGAGTCTGGTCTGTCTTGCCTCCTTGGCTCACTGAAAAATGACGTGCTTCCAAAATCCGACAGAAAAAGACAAAAGTGTCACAGCTACTATTAGTGAAAAATTACTTCCTTTCTCTTTTTATCATATAATTTTAACAAAGAAATCAATTGGAATCAGGGATTTCAAGTGATTAAAAAAATTAATCCTGATTAATCACATGATTATTTCAACTGTTAAACAATAATAGAATACCATTTCTCTAAATATTTTTGGATGTTGTCTCCATTTGCAAATATATTGATTTCAATTACAGCACAGAATACAAAGTCTGCAGTGCTCACTTTATTTTTTATTACAAGTATTTGCCTGTAAACCCCCCCCCCAAAGAAATAGTATTTTTTCAATTCAACCATTACAAGTACTGTAGTGCAATCCCTTTATCATGAAAGTTGAACTTACAAATGTAGAATTATGTAAAAAACACCTGCATTCAAAAAATAAATTAATTAATTAAATAAAACAATGTACAATTTCAGAGCCTGTAAGTCCACTCAGTTCTACTTCTTGTTCAGCCAATCGCTTAGACAAACAAGTTTGTTTCCATTTGCAGGAGGTAATGCTGCAAGTGAGAAGAGGCAATCTGATGACACTGTGCAGCCGGAGTCGCAAGATATTTACGTGCCAGATACGCTAAAGATTCCTCTGTCCCTTCATGCTTCAACCACCATTGCTTAACGTCCCTTCCCCTGGCCTTCCCCTGCTGGGGGAAGACTTGGCCAACCATGTGAAGCGAGCCAAGAGGGTGGGAATGGTCACCCGCAGCCAGGCTAAACAAGCCGTGAGGCCTAGCTCTGTTCCGGAAACTTCTGCCAGGACCCAGTCAGAGGTGATGGACCCGGACCCCAGGCCAATGTCTGCAACAGCAGTGGTGGATGCAGTCCCAGAGACCCAGACAGAGCCAGTCCCAGAACCGGAACCGGCGGAACAACCAGCACCAGACCCATTGCCAGCTCTGAATCCAGTACTTGCAACCTCAACACCAGAGGGCCCCACCAAACCTGAACCGGCAACAGCCGATAACCGTACACAAGAGGCTCAGCCGGAGCCTGAACCCCAACATAGTGCACCAGCGGAGAGCGGTGCACAGTCAGTGGAAACAGCCCCATCCCCTACATCGCTTCCAGAGGGACCAAGCATAGGTCCACAATCCAATGAGGAACTGATGTCTCCAGCATCAAGGGAACAGTTCCAGACCGAACAGGAAGCAGATGAAAGCCTCCAGAGAGCTTGGACGGCGGCACAGAGCAACCCACCGCCTCTCAGCTCTTCTAATCGATCCAGGTTTGTTGTAGAAAGAGGACTTTTATACAAGGAAACTCTTTCTGGTGGACACCAGGAAGACTGGCATCCTCAGAGACAGTTGGTAGTTCCAACTAAATACCGGGCCAAGCTCTTGAGCTTAGCCCTCGATCATCCTAGTGGCCATGCTGGGGTGAACAGGACCAAAGACCAGTTGGGGAGGTCATTCCACTGGGAGAGAATGGGCAAGGATGTTTCTACCTATGTCCGGTCTTGTGAGGTATGCCAAAAAGTGGGAAAACCCCAAGACCAGGTCAAAGCCCCTCTCCAGCCACTCCCCATCATTGAAGTTCCATTTCAGCGAGGAGCTGTGGATATTCTGGGTCCTTTTCCAAAAAAAATACCCAGAGGAAAGCAGTACATACTGACTTTCATGGATTTTGCCACCCGATGGCCAGAAGCAGTAGGTCTAAGCAACACCAGGGCTAAAAGTGTGTGCCAAGCACTAGCAGACATTTTTGCCAGGGTAGGTTGGCCCTCCGACATCCTCACAGATGCAGGAACTAATTTCCTGGAAGGAACTATGGAAAGCCTTTGGGAAGCTCATGGGGTAAATCACTTGGTTGCCACTCCTTACCACCATCAAACAAATGGCCCGGTGGAGAAGTTTAATGGAACTTTGGGGGCCATGATAAGTAAACTCGTAAATGAGCACTCCAATGATTGGGACCTAGTGTTGCAGCAGTTGCTCTTTGCCTACAGAGCTGTACCACATCCCAGTTTAGGGTTTTCACCATTTGAACTTGTATATGGCCGCGAGGTTAAGGGGCCATTGCAGTTGGTGAAGCAGCAATGGGAGGGATTTACACCTTCTCCAGGAACTAACATTCTGGACTTTGTAACCAACCTACAAAACACCCTCCGAACCTCTCTAGCCCTTGCTAAAGAAAACCTACAGGATGCTCAAAAAGAACAAAAAGCCTGGTATTAATTCTCTAAAGCCCTTTTATTCCAGAGAATTAAAGGTTTGTCAGTTTACAGCCCAGGGAGGAGATGACACTGAGTGGCCTGAAGGTGTCTACTATGAAGGAAAAAGTCATGGTGGTGTGGAAGAGGTGAACCTTTCCATGACCCTTGGGCGTATGCAACGACAGCAGATCGAGGAGCTGTGCACTAGCTACGCGCCGACGTTCTCAGCCACCCCAGGACTGACTGAACGGGCATACCACTGTAGCTCCCGAAAGCTTATGCTCTAATAAATTTGTTAGTCTCTAAGGTGCCACAAGTACTCCTGTTCTTTTTGCGGATACAGACTAACACGGCTGCTACTCTGAAACCTGTCATTACTGCTCACAGAAGCCTGAAAGGCAAAAACATCCTGTGGGAACGCCCCCCGAGGCAAACTCTTGGCCTCTGTTTGCCCGTCCTCTGTTCATCGTTGCTCATTCACTTCGTAACTTGCTGCTTTTTTTGTAAGGCTGCTGACTTGAAGCAGTTGGCGCAGCTCAGAGCTCAGTAATCCACACAACAGAGAGACCTTGAATCCTGCAAGTGGAGCTAACACCATGTTAGACATCAGAGCAGGGAAATTCTCTCAGGGCCCTGACTAGGGCTGGCCATGGTGACAAACCCATTTCCTCGTTCCCTCACACATCAGGGGCGTTTGGCTCCCAAGGATCCAGCTGCCCATTGCTGGGGTGAGGATCCAGCAGCAGCCGAGCAGCAGCTGGTCAATGATCCTCTGGCTCTGCCTGGTCTAAGCAAACCCCAGGCAGAGGAGGAGAAGCCCCGATCAGCCCCTCCTCCCTGCTGCAGCCCTGGCTGCCGAGCAGGTAGGCCACAGAGGGGAAGGGAGAGAGAGAAACTCCTCCAGCCGCTCCCTCTGCCTGGCTGAAGTTCCCCCCTCTCCCTTCCCCTCCCAACCGGGATCCCCCTGCCATGGAGATGAGGAGAAGGACACTTGGGCCAGGCCCCACCTTAATTCTACATACCTGTCCCCATCTCCCATCTTCCACCAGCCCCTAGACTGGGCTCCCCACTTTCCTGGAGCTGTTCCCTACAGGGGGAGTATCCCTGGGGGCTAGTAACTCCTCCCCTCCCCAAATCCCCCAGGGCGCTGTGTTCTGGGGGATCAAACATTCAGGGACCAGAGTGATGGGTTCTGGGGAGGACACTGGGAACTGAATGGTTGTGGCTGGTGGAGCTGGGTAGCTGGGTGCTGGGGTATCGAGTGTTTGGGGATGATGGGTAGCGAGGTGCTGCCTCTCCTCACTCACCCCCTCTGCCCCTTCTCCCTGCCCCCGCTGCATTCAGACAGCACCACTGGGAGGGGCTGATTCCCACAGGGCCCTTTGTGGCAGGCCTGGAGATCCCACCTCTGCCTCCACAGCATCACTTAGCATCTCTCTATGGTAGGAAACGTGGTCGGGAATAGCCGGCGCATCTCTGTGACCCTGAACCGGATTTCTGAGTATAAACGCACCATGAGCATCTTACGTGTAAGGCTAAGATTTTGTCCTGGATGTTTTTAGTAATATCAGGAACGGCTCATGGGCAATAAAGCTAAATTTGCAGAAGCCTGTGACCTGTCTGTGACATATACTAATGATATCCATGACAAAATGGGGAGGGAGGAGGCTCCAGCACCCATGGCTGCTGTGGCTCTGGGGTCCCATGGTGGCTGGGCAGCTGTGAGGGTCTGGTAGAGAGCTGCAGAGGCCCCGTGCCACCCATGGCTGAGAGCCTCAGAGGCCCGCAATACCGCTCGTGACAGCTAGGAACTGCAGGACCCCTATGGCCTGCAACAGCTCCGAGCTCTGGTGGGCAGCTCTCGGCTGCAGCAGGTGGCAGGGGGACCCCACAGCTCCTACCTGCCATGGTCTGAAGCCACCGAGGTCTCTGGAACTCACAGATTCCATGACTTCTGCGAGCTCCATAGCAAAATTGTAGCCTTACTTATGTGTTCTGACCCTCTCTCATTAGCACAGTGATTGCTAGTCCCTGACTTCCCCCTTTGGGGCCGGATTGTCTCATTCTCAGATAGTCTCACATTTTTCCAGGCCACGCTGAAAAGCATTTACTGTTCGTACATTTTTCCCTTTATGGGCCAGCATTAACTAGATGCTCAATAAATGGGGAGCAGGGACAGTAGAATGTGGTGTTTGGGCTTCTGTGCTATTTCAGGTCGATGCGGTGAGTCTGAGGGATTCCCTCCTTCCCCCCTCACCGTCATCCTCCACTTGTGACACTGTAACATCTGCCCAAGCGATGGAGAGATTTATCCCATCCCCGTTCTACCCCCCGCCTCCCAAGATGTAACTTATCACTGGATCCCTGGTTCTCCATGCTCAAGAATCACAGTTTTGATGTCTAGGATCCTAAGTCGGACTCCAGAGGGCTGGAGAAGAAAGTGTCCCAGACCTGGGAGTGGGTGGGGAAATCCCAATGAACCTCAAAGCACAGTTTGTCCTTTCAGATCTCAGAGCTGCTTCTAGCTGTTGGTAAAATTGTTTCCTCGCTTTTTCTAGGCTTAGTCCAGATCATTTGTAGATGGGAAGGTTTCTCTTTCTTTTCTTTTATTATAATGGTGCTAAAACTTTTGCAACTAATACAACTGAAAAATGAAAGCGGTTTGGTCTCGTCAGAAGAAAATGGGTCTGTTTATTTTCCTGATTTTTTGAGTCTTGAAGGATTCTCTGAGATTTCTCTTTATGGATGGGAAAGTGTTTTATTGCCCACCCTGGACTGTGGATTTTTTTCTTTTCATGAAGGCTGTTAGGTCACATACTTGGATATTAGGTTAGTTTGGCAGATGTAGCTCAGATTTATTGAGAACTTCATGAGACAAGTGATCATTTGCCAGAATCGTCCTTTTTTAGATTTTGTTTTATTTCAATCTTTATCTAACTCTTTGTCATGAGATTCTTTTGTGTGGTTTGAACAATGACAGTGATCAGTATCTCTCAGCATGAACATAGATGGTGCAAACTAGATTGAGAGGCAGAGACTGAAACAGAAGTGAATTTATTGCCTGATCCCTGCAGTGATGTGAGCTACTGTTGGGAGGAGGAGAAGGTGAAGGGGAACGGAGCTGGGAAACTGCTGGATTTTCTCCGTGGAGCCAGACGGCTGAGACTGAGAACTGTGCACTCAATGCACCTGTGCTAGAGAGTGACTAGACTTGGCCTGTGCAGTGTGACGCTGGACCTGAAATCTAAAGGCCCATGAACGACACCCCAAGAGAAATTATGGGGGCAGCATCTCCCTATTGCTAAGATGCTGAGGTGGGGAGCAGGCAAAAAGGGAGCCGGGGATGTTAGGAGACCTGGGCAGCCTTGAAGCCAAGCCGATCCCTCACTGAGCCCAGAGGGAGATGCCCTCCCCATCTACCACCATGTCCTGTGTTGGGATGACAGAGTTTCTTTGCCCCAGTCACCCCACACTGCATCCCTCTTGTGACTGACCCCTGAGTCGGGTGTGGATATATTGTGTGCAAAGTGTGCCTGGTGAGGGATCACTGGAAAACTCATGATCTGCTGAATATTGTGCTGCTGAAATGCGTGTAACACCAGTGCATGTAGAATGGTGAGATTTTAATGTATGTTTGTTGCTAGGCTGAATGTATTCCAGGTGCCCCAAAAGAGGACACTGATGGGGGGGGGAGTTGGCGGGAGGGTGTAGAGTTAGGGGTGTTGGAGGGGGTACTCACAAGGTGAGGGCAGTGTTGACTGCTGTCACAGTGGCAGGGGGGTGGCAACAGCTGTCCGTCAGCGTTGACCTGTGGGACCCCCTCCCCAGGGCTGGGAGCCTGGGCCTGGGTGGACGGGATCTGGCAGCAGTCAATCAGCTGTGGATGCAGAAGAACTGGCTAGTTGGGAAGGTGACTAATCAGGGCTGTTTCTACGCTTCAGCGCTTGTGCTCTGCAAACACCCCCGGACATTTCCTGTTATGGGAAAACCCACTTGGCGGCCTCAAAAAAGCGGATCTGTCTGTAAAAATCCAGATATATGTCAAAGTTTTTGTTCCTGAAATATGTCATAGTTCTGGGGATTGTCCCACTCAAACTCCTCAGGGATGACAAAGGACCAACCATTGGTGTTAGAAAACTCTTATCTGGCCGTCCATCACCAACGGGAAGAAGGGAGGAAACAAAAAAATGCATAATTCACCTGAAGGATGCTTTGGAGCTCACATACACCATGAAGATGCCTGACCCCATAATTGTTGGCCCCTTACTGAAACTTAATGGGGGGTTTTTGGTTGGCCCTCTCCCAGTACCAAAAGACAGGAAGGGCCAATAAGAAATGAAAACCCTGAGACTAGTCCCCTGGGCCAAGGGAGAGAGGCCAAGGCTCTAGGTCAGCCTCATTGACACCACAGGCAGGCCAATGAGGGAGTCAGGAGCCCGTTCTCTGAGTGAGCTGGAGCTGCCTGCCAGAGAAGGGCAGAGCTAAGGGGAGAGGAGCAGCCAGAGCTGGGGTGGAAGAAGAGCAGCACAAGCCCTGAGGCAGAGGGAAAGTGGGGCCTGAGCAGTCCAGAGCTGGGTGCGGTGAGAAGCTGGGGAGAGCAAGGGGGGACCCTGGGCAGTGTGGGATGACATCATGTTTTCCTTTCCCATTTCTTCCTGAATTTTTTATTACTTGCTGTTTAATAAATCGTATTTGTTCTAAATTCTGTGCACTCCTGAGTGACGACATCAGGGAAGCGTCCGGAGTGAAGAGAGCGCCCCAGACCGGGGATACGACACCCTAGCCTCTGTCCTGAGTGATCGCAACAAGAGTGGGGGTGAAGCCCCCTCAGGAATGCTGGGCCCAGCCGTGTGGGGGTTTAGGGACGAGAGTGGAAGGGGCGTCCTCGAGGTCAGACAGGCCTCTGGGCCACACTCTGAGGCCACCAAATGTGGCCGTGAGAACCCCTGGGCTCGATGCTCATGACGGGCCCTTCAGACCTTAGAGCCTGTGAGTGTAACAGGAGCCGGGCACAGAGATGCTGCAGCGCGGTGGGTTGATCGCTAGGACCCGGGAGCGGCTGGGGGGCGGCTCTGGGAGGAGGATCGCGGGGCTCAGGCCCGGCCGCAGGAAGTGACTCGCAGCCGCTGCGGGGACTCCGGCTCCCAGGCTCCCGGCGAGATCCCCGAGCCCCGGCGGCTGGTGCTGGGAGCCCGGAGCCCGGGCTGCAGCCGGGAGAGGGGAACCTCCAGCCGGGCCCTGCCCGCTGCTCCCCGGGAGCCTCTCCCAGGGCAGAGCCCCCAGCCCGGCCAGGGCCCCTTCCCGGCCCGGCCCCTGCCCCTGCCCCGGCCCCGGGGGGCCCCGATCGGAGGTAAGGTAAGAGAAGAGAAGAGAAGAGAGATCCGCCCCCCCTCCCCTCCGTGCTGAAGGGCTGCAGGAGCAGGAAGTGGGGAGGGAGGTTCCCAGCCCCGCCCAGATCCATTCCCTGCTCTCCCCCCCCCCCCCCCCCCCGGGGCAGTCCGCTCTCCTGGGAACAAGGGCAGGAGCTGAGAGAGGAAAAGCCAGTTGCTCGCCCTGCTGAGCACCGCACTACGGAGGGAGACGGGGGAGAGCTAGAGGGGGTCACAATACACTGTGGGGCAGTACCCTGAAGTGACTCCTTTGATCTGCTCTTTTCCCAGCGTTTGGCTCGGAGATGCTGCTCTGGGGAGGTTTAGAAGGGACGTGGTGGGTTAGTTCTAAGCGGGGGGGGCGGGGCGGGGGCGGGGCGGGGGGGGGCTGGCTGGGGAGGTAATGAACTAACTGGGTTTGTTGCCACCATGGCAGAGTCATAGAATCAGAGCGTCTGTCTGCAGGGAGAGAGCCTGGGGGGACTTGGGGAGTGACATGGACTCCAGCCCCTTATGAAACCTGCCCAATCGCCCTGCTCCTCTGACAGGCTGAGGAATCGCGTCCACGTGTCGCTCCAGATCGTCGCGTCTTGCAGGGGACAGGGCAGGGAAATGGCTGTGATGGAGCCAGCTCAGGTAGGGGATTTTCAGGGAGCTTGTGGTGGTGGGGGAGGGGTATTGGAGGGGGGTTAAACACACAGGGTGGGACGGGTTGTGATAAACCTGCTGGAACGTGATCAACGTGGGCCTGATTTTCTGAACAGGCCCTTTGGAGGATTGGGGGGAGCGGAAACATTCCCCAATTTCTGACCAGGAAACACCCCGCTGGGCAGGGCTGGGAAAACGGACCAGATTCCCAGTGCTGGAGCCTGACCCCACTGGCCAGAGGCTGCTGTGAAATACGAAGGGAAGCTGTCGGGATTCCTGTCCCCGTCCCCGGCTCAGAGCTCTGTTGCCCGTCTCAGCCTGTGGCTGGCAGGTGTGTGGGAAATGAGAAGACCCTGCCCTGCTCCGTGTGCTGGGGGGACAAGGAGCTCTCGCCGTCTCCCACCCCCTGAAGCCTCCCAGCTACTCTGAGCAAGGTGCGGGGAGGATTCTGCTTCTCTCTCCGTCCTACCCCATGACTAGTGGGATTGTGCCTGGGGCAGCAGGTGCTGAGTGGGGGATTCTTGTTGTTTCAGATGCCGGTGACCTTCGAGGAGGTGGCTGTGTATTTCACCCAGGGGCAGGGGGCTTTGCTGGACCCTGCTCAGAGAGCCCTCTACAGGGATGTCATGCAGGAGAACTACGAGACAGTGACCTCGCTGGGTAAGGGATTCCTGGCCCCTTGGTTATTGGAAACTGGGGAGGTCTGCGTGTCTGACACCAGTCAGGTTCTTCCCTCATCATGCTCCAGTGAGAAGAGGGTGTCAAAACATAAGGCACATACTAAATCATCCCCACCCAACCCCCCTAGCTTGCACGGTGGAGAAGCCGTGCATTGTCCTGTCTGTGTTGTTTCTCGGTCGCACACAGAATCCCTCTTCTCTCTCCTCCTTGGGAACAGCTCCAGTCATGTGGAGGGTTCTGGGCTTCGCAGGTTTAGAAATAGGCAGGGGTTGAACACGAGAGCTGGGTGTGCATCACAATTGCCCTCACCTCCCCAGACATCTGCCTCCCACAAAGGGGTTAAGTGACCACGTTCCCGTCCTCTTAGATTCCACATTCCCCAGCACAGCACTGGGACAGGTGCCACCCACGGAATGTCCTTTCTGACAGATGCTCTCTCAATCCTCCACAAACCCTGATCTGGTCTGATTTCACTCCCTGCACAGGATTTCCCCTTCCCAAACCTGGCCTGATCACCCGGCTGGAACGAGGGGAAGAGCCGTGGGTGCCCGATCTCCAGGCCTGTGAGGAAAGAGAGATCCCAAGAGGTGCCCACACAGGTGAGTGCTGACATACAAATCATGTGGTGAATGAAAGAAAAAGTTGAGAATCCCCAAAATGACATATTAGTAAGTGACCTCAGTTCCTTCCTCATCTCACCCAGAGCAGGGCTGCATGCAGCAGATATCACTGACATCGCTTCCCATGTGTCCTGTTCACTGCAGGAGTTTCCTTCCCAAGTGGGAAGTGGAGGGAGAATCCAATTGCTCCATCTCTCCAACCTTTAGTATGTTGGGTTTTCCCTCGGTTCTATTCCTCTTAATTTCTCCTCAGCAGAATGACTCCTGTCTGCATTGTCTCTCTCCCAGCAGGTGATGAGAGAGTGAGTGAGAAGAAGGAGGGGAATCAACATCAGGAAATTCCTGGGCACGGGGAACCACAGGGGATTTTTGTGGGAAGAGCTGAAGGGAATTTTTCCCAGTGCTTGGCACAGGGAGAAGCCTGGGGAAATGGGCAGAGGTCAAAGAGGCTGCTGGGAAACCACTCAAGGGAGCAACTGGATGGATCTATCATATGTGGGGAAGGACACAGGGATCCCACAGCCGGGCAGACAACCCCCAAGGAAGACAAACGCTATGAATGCCTCGGTTATGGGAAAGGATTCATTCTGAGACCGGCGCTTCTTACGCTTCAGGCAATAAATACTGGAGAGAAAACACTTCAATGCTTGGACTGTGGGGAAAACCTCAATAACCGCTCAGATCTTACTAACCATGGGAGAAGCCACATGGGAGAGAAACCCTCTGGGTACCTTGAGAGCAGGAGTTGTTTGAATTGGAATTCAGCACTGATTACACATCAGAAAATCCACACAGGAGAGAGATCCCATCAGTGCTTAGACTGTGGGAAAAGTTTCACAGAAAGGCCAACCCTTCTTAAACATCAGGTAATCCACACAGGAGAGAGACCCCATAAGTGCTTGGCCTGTGGGAAAAGTTTCACAAGGAGATCAGTCCTGGTTACACATCAGAGAATACACACTGGAGAGAGACCCCATAAGTGCTTAGAATGTGGAAAAAGTTTCACAGAAAGGCCAACCCTTCTTCAACATCAGCTAATCCACACTGGAGAGAGACCCCACAAGTGCTTAGACTGTGGGAAAAAATTTGTACGGAGGTCAGGCCTAATTAAACATCAGAAAATCCACACAGGAGAGAGACCCCATCAGTGCTTAGACTGTGGGAAAAGTTTCATACAGAGGTCAGACCTTGTTAAACATCAAGCAGTCCACACCGGAGAGAGACCCCATAAGTGCTTAGACTGTGGAAAAAGTTTCACAGAAAGGCCAACCCTTCTTAAACATCAGGTAATCCACACAGGAGAGAGACCCCATAAGTGCTTGGAGTGTGGGAAAAGTTTCACATGGAGATCAGCCCTGGTTACACATCAGAGATTACACACAGGAGAGAGACCCCATAAGTGCTTAGACTGTGGAAAAAGTTTCATACAGAGGTCAAACCTACTTAATCATCAGACAACCCACACTGGAGAGAGACCTCATAAGTGCTTAGATTGTGGAAAAAGTTTCACATGGAGATCAGCTCTGATTACACATCAGAGAATACACACAGGAGAGAGATCCCACAAGTGCTTAGACTGTGGGAAAAAATTCGTACGGAGGTCAGGCCTAATTAAACATCAGAAAATCCACACAGGAGAGAGACCCCATCAGTGCTTAGACTGTGGGAAAAGTTTCATACAGAGGTCAGACCTTGTTAAACATCAAGCAGTCCACACCGGAGAGAGACCCCATAAGTGCTTAGACTGCGGAAAAAGTTTCACAGAAAGGCCAACCCTTCTTAAACATCAGAAAATCCACACAGGAGAGAGACCCCATAAGTGCTTGGATTGTGGGAAAAGTTTCACATGGAAATCAGCCCTGGTTACACATCAGAGAATACACACAGGAGAGAGACCCCATAAGTGCTTAGACTGTGGGAAAAGTTTCATACAGAAGTCAAACCTACTTAATCATCAGGCAAACCACACAGGAGAGAGACCTCATAAGTGCTTAGACTGTGGAAAAAGTTTCACAGAAAGGCCAACCCTTCTTAAACATCAGCTAATGCACACAGGAGAGAGACCCCACAAGTGCTTAGACTGTGGGAAAAAATTCGTACGGAGGTTTGGCCTAATTAAACATCAGAAAATCCACACAGGAGAGACACCCTACCAGTGCTTAGACTGTGGGAAAAGTTTCATACAAAGGTCCCACCTTGTTAAACATCAAGCAGTCCATACAAGAGGGAGACCATAAGACTCTTGGAAAGGTTTCAGAAACAGATTAGCCCTTATAAAGATCAGGCAATCCACACACGCAAGAGAACCCCGTAAGTGCTTAGACTATGGAAAAATGTTTCAAATAGATGTCATCCCTTGTTTTACATCAGAGAATCCACACAGAGGAGTAACCACATAACTGCTTAGCCTGTGAAAGACCTTGTAAATGGAGGTCAGAACTTGTTTCAAATTAAGCAATTCACACAGGAGGGACCCCATAAGTGTTTGGACCATGTGAAAAGTTTCACACAAAGATCAAATCTTATAACACTCAGAGGATCCACACAGGAGAGAGGCCCCATCAGTGCTCAGACTGGAAGAAGATAGTAGTGCTGTTGATTAATTGCTGTTAACTCGTGTGTTTAACTCAAAAAAATCCATTGTGGTTAGAAAAATTAATCTCAATGAATCACATTGTTAAACAATAGAATACCAGTTGAAATTTGTTAAATGTTTTTAGATGTTTTTCTGTGTTTTCGTATCTATTGATTTCTCTCACAACAAAGAATAGAAAGTGTACAGTGCTCACTTTATGTTATTTTTGATTTCAAATATTTGTACTGTAAACATGCAAAACAAAAATAGTATTTTTCAGTTCACCTCATACAAGTGCTGTTGTGCAATCTCTTTATCAGGAAAGTGTAACTTAGAAACATAGGTGATTTTAATTATATAAGTGCACTGAAAAATAAAGCAATTAAAAACTTTAGAGCCTCGAAGTCAACTCATTGCTACTTCATCATCATCTGGACCCACAGAAAAGAAGCCGTTGAGGAATTCCACCATGATTTCAACAATTTCCATCCCACCATCAACCTCAGCCTGGACCAGTCCACACAAGAGATCCACTTCCTGGACACTGTGGGGCTAATAAGCGATGGTCACATAAACACCACCCTATACCGGAAACCTACTGACCGCTATTCCTACCTACATGCCTCCAGCTTTCACCCAGACCACACCACACGATCCATTGTCTACAGCCAAGGTCTACGATACAACCGTATTTGCTCCAACCCCTCAGACAGAGACAAATACCTACAAGATCTCTCTCAAGCATTCTTACAACTACACTGCCCACCTGGTGAAGTGAAGAAACAGATTGACAGAGCCAGAAGAGTACCCAGAAGTCACCTTCTACAGGACAAGCCCAACAAAGAAAATAACAGAACGCCACAAGCCATCACCTTCAGCCCCCAACTAAAACCTCTCCAACGCATCATCAAGGATCTACAACCTATCCTGAAGGACGACCCATCACTCTCACAGATCTTGGAAGACAGGCCAGTCCTTGCTTGCAGACAGCCCCCCAACCTGAAGCAAATACTCACTAGCAACCACACAACAGAACCACTAACCCAGGAACCTATCCTTGCAACAAAGCCCGTTGCCAACTATGTCCCCACATCTATTCAGGGGCACCATCATAGGGCCTAATCACATTGGCCACACTATCAGAGGCTCGTTCACCTGCACATCTACCAATGTGATATATGCCATCATGTGCCAGCAATGCCCCTCTGCCATGTACATTGGCCAAACTGGACAGTTTCTACGTAAAAGAATAAATGGACACAAATCAGATGTCAAGAATTATAACATTCAAAAACCAGTCGGAGAACACTTCAATCTCTCTGGTCACGCGATTACAGACCTAAAAGTGGCAATTCTTCAACAAAAAAACTTCAAAAACAGACTCCAAGGAGAGACTGCTGAATTGGAATTAATTTGCAAACTGGATACAGTTAACTTAGGCTTGAATAGAAACTGGGAGTGGATGGGTCATTACACAAAGTAAAACTATTTCCCCATGTTTATTCCCCCCCCCCCCCCACCCTCCACTGTTCCTCCAATGTCAACTGCTGGAAATGGCCCACCTTGATTATCACTACAAAAGGTTTTCTCCCCCCTCCTCTCCCCCCCCCCCTCCCCCGCTCTCCTGCTGGTAATAGCTCATCTTAAGTGATCACTCTCCTTACCGTGTGTATGGTAACACCCATTGTTTCATGTTCTCTATGTATATAAATCTCCCCACTGTATTTTCCACTGAATGCATCCGATGAAGTGAGCTGTAGCTCACGAAAGCTTATGCTCAGATAAATTTGTTAGTCTCTAAGGTGCCACAAGTCCTTTTCTTTTTACTTCTTTTTCTGCCACTTGCTAAGACAAACCAGTTTGTTTACATTTACGGGAGCGAATGCTGCTTTGCTTCTAATTTATGATGTCACCGGAAAGTGTGAGAAGGTGTTCGCATGGCATGTTTGTAGCTGGCAGCACAGGTATTTAAGTGCAAGATATGCTAAACATGCCTGTGTCCCTTCATGCTTCAGCCACCATTCCAGTGGAGGATGCTCATTTAAAAAAAAATAATGCATTAATTACATTTTTGACTGAACTCCTTGAAGGAGACTTGTATGTCCCCTGTCCTGTTTTACACACATTCTGCCAAATATGTCATCATATCGAAGTCACGGAGAATGACCTAGCACATGGGGGACACTTTCACTGCAGATTTGACAAAATGCAAAGAAAGTAACTATCTGAGATTTCTAAAGATAGCGACAGCACTCGGCCCAAGGTTTAAGAATCTGAAGTGCCTTCCAAAATCTGAGACGGATGAGGTGTGGAGCATGCTTCCAGAAGTCTTAAAAGAGGAAGACAACTGATTGGGAAACTACAGAACCCGAACCACCAAAATAGAAAATCAACTTTCTGCTGGTGGCATCTGACTCAGTTGAAGAAAATGAGCACATGTCGATCTGGTCTGCTTTGGATCGTTATCGATTAGAACCCGTCGTTAGCATGGAGGCATGTCCTCTGGAATGGTGGTTGAAGCAAGAAGGGACCTATGACCCTTTAGAGCATCTGGCATGTAAATATCTTGCAACGCCTGTGCAATAGTGTCACGCGAATGCCTATTTTCACTTTCAGGTGACATTGTAAACAAGAAGCGGGCAGCATTATCTCCTGCAAATTGTAACCAAACTTGTTTTTCTGAGTGATTGGCCGAAGAAGAAGTAGGACTGAGTGGAGTTGTAGGCTCCAAAGTTTTACATTGTTTTATTTTTGAATGCAGTTATTTTTTGTACATAATTCTACATTTGTAAGTTCAACTTTCATGATAAAGAGATTGCATACGGTACTAGCAGTTGGTGGATTGAAAAATACTATTTCTTTTGTTTTTTACAGTGCAAGTATTTGTAATAAAAAATATAAAGCGATCACTGTACACTTTGTATTCTGTAAAAACAACGAGGAGTCCTTGTGGAACCTTAGAGACCAACAAATTTATTTGGGCATAAACTTTTGTGGGCTATAACCCACTTCATCAGATGCATGGAGTGTATTCTGTGTTGCAGTTGAAATCAATATATTTGAAAATGTATAAAACATCCAAAATATTTAAATAAATGGTATTTTATTATTGTTTAAGAGCACGATTAATCACGATTAATTTTTTTAATCACTTGACAGCCCTAGAACATAGTAATTGTAGTAGTCTATGTTAATCTGTAACGAGATATAGATTAACAGTATAACCAAAGAGTTCCTGTCTAGAACTGTATTTTGGTAATTCCGAAGTCAAAAGGAAATATTAACATTTAAATGAAACTTCGGTGTAATAATGTCATAGTATATATTTCTCTTTTTAAAGTTCGTGGTAAACTGTCTGTGAATGGCTTTATGGATAATTACCTTATGTTAATCCATGTAGTTTTATTACCTGTGATATTTGGGAAATAGGAGGTTACTTCCAAAACCTATTGTTCACCCAAGGACTGCCTGCTGTCGAGAGGCTGCAAAAACGTCTACATAAACTCTTGGGACCTGATCCTTTTATCTCAGATCTTCTTAAGCTTTATTCAGGGGGAGTTTGAGTTGTAAGACTGAGATCTCCAGTCCTCTCTGGACCTCCCAGATATTGGACATTGGACTAGAACGTGATGAAATGATTCTGAAAAGGACTCTTTTCAATTTAACGCGCCATCTCGATGGTGAAACTGACCTAAGGACTCTATTCGCGTTTGTATGTCTAATGACCTTTTAGCCAATACTGTCTTTTCTTCTTTTAATAAATCCTAGTTTAGTTAACAAGAATTGGCTGTAAGCGTGTATTTGGGTAAGAACTGAAGTATTCATTAACTTGGTGGGTAACATGTCTGATCCTTTGGGTTTGGTAGAATTCTTTATATGATGAAGATTTTCAGGAATCCCCATCAGAATCTCAGAGGACATTTTCCAACATCAGGTATTGTTAAAGACCTGCCTCTGTTGCCACTCTGTCAAATCAGTTATTTTGTTACAGCAGCTCCCATACCATGAAGGGTTTACAGAGCTGAATGATGCCTCATGCCTGTGCCAGGTAACTTTCAGTGAAATTAGCCTGTAATTAAAATCCAAAGTTAATTCCCATTAAACTTGACAGCAATTCCCTCCCTTGTACTCCTGGGCAGCCTCCTCTGGGAACCACCGTGTGAGCTCGGTGAGCCCGGGACAGATGGCAAACCGGACAGATCGAAGTTTGATGCTCTTCACAGAAGTTTTGGAGCCTCCTGGTGTTCCCCACACACCCCGTCCTCTCCTGCTCCTTTTGCTGCCTGGAAACTCAGCCGCTTGGTGATTTCTACCATGTTTGCCAGCTGCCTGTTCAGCCTGACGTTTCTGTGTTACTCAGTTCCTGAGGGCAGGAGACGGCTGTATCGGATCCCTCCCAGCACTGGCTGACGTGCCGACATGCCAGAGTGACAGCTTCTGTGAACTACTCCAGACAGACGGGACATGGAGCTTCCTCCTGGAGACTTTCCAGGGGGTTCTCTGTGGCCATGGCTCCCTCTGGACCATTTAGTGAAAAATGTACCACTAGGGCTCTGGTCTTGCAATGAGGGGCATCCCCCTGTGAGGATGAGCTCTGGAATGGGTTACGGAATCTCCTTCCTTAGAGCTTTTTAAGGTCAGGCTTGACAAAGCCCTGGCTGGGATGACTTAGTTGGGGATTGGTCCTGCTTTGAGCAGGGGGTTGGACTAGATGACCTCCTGAGGTCCCTTCCAACCCTGATCCTCTACGATTCTATGAGCCTGCAGGAGCAGGATTTCTGTGTCTAAGGCGGGATAGTCAGGCTTGGTAGAATTCTTTTTTTTTTTTAATATATATTTTTAAGCAATTTTATGTTTATTGATTTAAACATTCACAGTTGCACAAAAATCTGGGTTTTTAGCATTTCATTCCAATTGTCCTCCATTTAAATGTTCACAGTGGTGGGAGATTTAGGGCGGACTTAGACAATATTTGGATCAGACAATAACTGTGTAATGACAGTAGAGACAGATTCCAAAAGTTAAAGCGTCACAACCATTAAAATAGAGAATGTCAACATCACATGTCCAAATACATGGCTTCTCCACCTTGCAAGCGTGGGGGTCGGGTGGGGATGATTTAGTATGTGCCTTGTGGGGGAGGGATAGCTTAGTGGTTTGAGCATTGGCCAGCTAAACCCAGGGTTGTGATCTCAGCCCTTGAGGGGGCCATTTAGGGATATGGGGGAAAAAAATCTGTTGGATGATTTAGTTGGGGATTGGTCCTGCTTTGAGCAGGGGGTTGGACTACATGATCTCCTGAGGTCCCTTCCAACCCTGAGATTCTATGATTAGGTTTTGATACCCTGGTCTCATTGCAGGGTGATAAGGGTGAAAACCTAACCAGTGTCAGACATGAAAACAACGCCGGCCCTCCAGCTTCCAATAACCAAGGGGCCAGGAATCCCTTATCCAGCGAGGTCACAGTCTTGTAGTTCTCCTGCATGACGTCCCTGTAGAGGGCTCTCTGAGCGGGGACCACCAGAGCTCCCTGCCTCTTGGTGAAAAACACAGCCACCTCCTCGAAGGTCACCGGCATCTGAAACAAGAGTCCCCCACTCAGCACCTTCTGCCCCAGCCACAATCCCGCTAGTCATGGGGGAGGAGGGCTAGAGAAGCAGAATCCTCCCCACACCCTGCTCGGAGCAGCCAGAACTTCAGGGGGTGGGAGAAGGTGAGAGCTCCTTGTCCCGCCAGCACACGGAGCAGGGCAGGGTCTTCTCATTTCCCACACGCCTGCCAGCCACAGGCTGACACGGGAAGCAGAGCTCTGAGCCGGGGACGGGGACAGGAATCCCGACAGCTTCCCTTCATACTTCACAGCAGCCTCTGGCCCGTGGGGTCAGGCTCCAGCACTGGGAGTCTGGTCCGTTTTCCCAGCCCTGCCCAGGAGGCTGTTTCCTGGTTCAGAAATGGGGGAATGTTTCCCTTCCCTACATCACCAATGGGCCTGTTCAGAAAATCAGGCCCAGGCTGATCATGTTCCAGCGGGTTTATCACACCCCGTCCCACACCCCGTCCCTCTACACTACCCCTCCCCCACCACCAAAAGCTCCCTGAAAATCCCCTACCTGAGCTGGCGCCATCACAGCCATTTCCCTGCCCTGTCCCCTGCAAGACGGGACAATCTGGAGCGAAACAATCTGGACACGATTCCGCAGCCTGTCGGAGGAGCAGGGCAATTGGGCAGGTTTCACAAGGGGCTGGCGTCCATGTCACTCCCCGAGTCCCCCCAGGCTCCCTCCCTGCAGACAGACGCTCTGATTCTATGACTCTGCCATGGTGGGAACAAACCCAGTTAGTTCATTACCTCCCCGGCCAGCACCCCCCTGCTTAGAACTAACCCACCACGTCCCTTCTAAACCTCCCCAGAGCAGCATCTCCGAGCCAAACGCTGGAAAAAGAGCAGATCAAAGGAGTCACTTCAGGGTACTGCCCCACAGTGTATTGTGACCCCCTCTAGCTCTCCCCCGTCTCCCTCAGTAGTGCGGTGCTCAGCAGGGCGAGCAACTGGCTTTTCCTCTCTCAGCTCCTGCCCTTGTTCCCAGGAGAGCGGACTGCCC
This sequence comes from Chelonia mydas, assembly GCF_015237465.2. NCBI lineage: Eukaryota > Metazoa > Chordata > Testudines > Cheloniidae > Chelonia > Chelonia mydas. The sequence goes on along the minus strand of NC_051254.2, from coordinate 37,257,200 downwards.
CGGGGGGGCAGGGAATGGATCTGGGCAGGGCTGGGAGCTGGGAACCTCCTTCCCCACTTCTTGATGCTGCTGCCCTTCAAGTCTCTCCGCTCTCCCTTTTTATCTTCTTCCCTCACCTTGGGAGAACGGGTGACTGCCCCATTGCCATGGGCCTCTGCTCTCATTAGGCAACTCAGGCACTGACACTGGTAAGGGGGTTGAACCTGGCTGTGACACAGAGGGCAGAAGCTCTGGGACTCACAGACACAGGGAGACCCTCCCCTTGTAGGCGAAACTCATCAGCTAGTCCCTGAAAGGTGCCTTTCGTGCAGAGTCATTTCCCTGCCCAGCTCCAACCCTTTCCCCAGGTCTCTCCATCACTTGCAGGTTCAGGCTCAGGGGCTGGTATGCTCAGAATGGTTCCAGCCACTGGAGAAAGTGCCCCTGGGCTGGTCTCAGAGGGGTGTGATGAAGCGGGATTGTTCTTAATGTTTTCTCTAAATACTGTGTGTGTGCCTCAGTTTCCCCATGTGTTCCACAAGTATCAAGCTGGTGGAATACAGGGGTGTGATCATTGCAGAGACCTCTAGAGGGCAGATGTGACGGCAGAGTGGCTGCCTGGGCGTAGAGAATGGCCAAAATTCTCTATCCTGGCAAGTGATGGCCAGAGCCCCTCCTCTGCAGGGAGCCAGCTGAAGGTGTTGGAGAACAAAGAGAGAGGGGGAGGCCAGGTGACCTGTTTTCCTGGGAAAGAGAGAAAGTACAGGGGAGGGGCAGCTGGGTGTCAGTGAGGATGGGGGGCTAGAAGCGGGTCAGTCTCCTGGTTTGGGACTCAGCGGGGAGAGCCCAGGACTCAAGACTCTGGATTCCCCCCAAGCCAGACTTTTCTGAATGCTCCTGATTTCTGTGCTAACAAGCTCTGTTCTACACTGTTTTCTCAGCGACCAATAAACCCGTCTGTTTTCCAAGCTGGCTGAGAGTCACAGCTGACTGCGGAGGTGGGGTGCACGGCCCCTGTGAGGAGCATGTCAGGCTTCTCCTTAGGCTGCCCCTGGGGTTCAGACTGGCGCTATGCACCCTCCATGGGCTCCGGGGCTGGAGAGGCTGGGGCCACACACTCAGTGGGGGGGATGTTGGGGGTGCTCAGGGGTTGGGGTCCTGTCCCTACAGTGGGAGGGGGGCTCATCCCCCACCAGCTGTACCCATTTTTATCCCCGGCTCCTAGTCCCAAGCAGGGGGCCTGAAACAATCTGTACCAGGGCGGGGGGTGGGGGGGTGCGGGGAGCACTGAGAGCCATTGAACCAAACTGTAAAGCCTGGATAGGATGGAAACCCCTTCAAGCCAGGGGGTGCGGCAGGGCCCCGCTAGCCTAGATCCAGCACCTGTGCTGCTCCCCCTCCCTGATTGTGCCCCTGGGCCCCGCTCCTTCCCCGGCCCAGGATGGGGCACCCCACCCTGCAATCAGTTTGGCCTCAGCCCACCTTCTGCCCCTCCAATCTCCCTGAGCTGCAGCCTCCGTCCACACCAACCCAGCCAGGGGCAGGGAAACAAAGCAGCACATGGGGTGGGGGCGATCCCCAATGCCCGCAGAGATTGCATTCCCCCACACTCATGCGGAATAGGGAGCTTCAAAAGTTTTCCTCCCTGCACCTTGCGCTGGGGAGCTGAGGACAGATTCCTGAGCAGGATTCCCAACCCCATGGCCTCTGGAAAGGTTTAAGGGGGATTCCCTCCCATCCGCAGGGCCTGAGGAGCCGCAGGAATTCCCCCAAAGCCCTGGAGGGAACTGGGGAGCAACAGGGGATTCCCCCCCCCCAACTCGTGGGGACTGGGGAGCCATTTCCTCCCTGCCCCCAGGGAAATTCCCAAACATTCCCAAGCTCTGGGGAGCTACTCGGGATTCCCCCCTTTATCCATGGGCCCTTGGGAACTCCAGAGGTCCCAGACACACATGGCAACTGGGGAACTGAGGGGGATCCCACGATGCCCACGGGCAGTGGGGAACCACAGGGCATTCCCCAGTCCCCAGGAGGAGTGGGGAGCTGTGGGCCTGCGAGGACTGGGGACCATTGGTGGACTCCCCCACTCCGTTGGTGGCGGCTTGCGAGCCCTGGTCTACACTATGAGTTTAGGTCGAATTTAGCAGCGTTAGGTCGATTTAATGCTCTATCTGTCCACACGACCAACCCTGTTTTGTCGACTTAAAGGGGTCTCAAAATCGAATTCTGTACTACTCTCCGGCGAGGGGATTAGTGCAAAAATCAACCTTGCTGGGTTGAATTTGGGGTAGTGTAGATGCAATTCGATGGTATTGGCCTCTGGCAGCTATCCCAGAGTGCTCCATTGTGACCACTCTGGACAGCACTTTCAACTCAGATGCACTAGCCAGGTACACAGGAAAAGCCCCGGGAACTTTTGAATTTCATTTCTTGTTTGATCAGCGTGGCGAGCTCCGCAGCACAGGTGACCATGCAGTCCCAGAATCGCAAAAGAGCTCCAGCATGGACCAAACGGGAGACACTGGATCTGATTGCTGTATGCGGAGAAACATCTGTGCAGGCAGAACGCCGATCAAAAAGACGAAATGCTAATATATATGCCAAAATTGCACAGGGCATGGTGGACAGAGGCTACACCAGGGACACACAGCAGTGCCGCGTGAAAATTAAGGAGCTCAGGCAAGCCTACCAAAAACAAAGGAGGTAAACGGTCACTCCGGGTCAGAACCTCAGACATGCTGCTCCTAAGATCAGCTGCATGAAATTCTAGGGGGGGGCCCACTACCCCACTACTGTCCATGGACACCTGCAAGGGGGGAGTCTCACGCAAGAGGGAGGAGGATTTTGTGGATGAGGAAGAGGAGGAGGAGAGTACACAGCAGGCAAGCGGAGAAACCATTCTCCCCGGCAGCCTGGAACTTTTCACCACACTGGAGTCAATACCCTCCCAAGATGTGCTCCCGGACCATGAAGCCGGAGAAGGCACCCCTGAATAACCGCCTGCCCTCCTCTCCAAGTTCCATATCCTCCTCACCCAGATGCCCAAGAACGCCAGGGGAAGGGGAGGCTCCAGGAACCCAGCCACTCCACCCCAGAGGATTGCCCAACCAACAGCAGTCTGGCATAAAATAAGTTTTGATTTGTAGTGTGGCCTTGTCCTTCCCTCCTCCCCCACCCCACCCGCGCTACCTTGTGAGGTATCTCCCTATTTTTTAAATCAATTAATAAAGAATACATGGTTTTGAAACGATAGTGACTTTATTTCCTTTGCAAGGTCTGATTGAAGAGGGGAGGGTGGTTGGCTTACAGGGAATTAGAGTGAACCAAGGGGGTGGGTTTGCATCAAGGAGAAACAAACACAACTGTCACACCGTAGCCTGGCCAATCATGAACCTGGTTTTCAAAGCTTCTCTGATGTGCAGTACGCCCGGCTGTGCTCTTCTAATTGCCCTGGTGTCTGGCTGCGCAAAATCGACTGGCAGGTGATCTGCCTCAACCTCCCACCCCGCCATAAATGTCTCCCTCTTACTCTCACAGATATTGTGGAGCACACAGCAAGCAGCAATAACAATTGGAATATTAGTTTCACTGAGGTCTAATCTAGTAAGCAAACAGCGCCAGCAAGCTTTTAAAGGTCCAAATGCACATTCTACCACCATTCTGCACTTGCTCAGCCTATAGTTGAACTGCTCCTTACTACTGTCCAGGCTGCCTGTGTACAGCTGCATGAGCCATGGGAGCAAGGGGTAGGCTGAGTCTCCAAGGATAACTATGGGCATTTCAATATCTCCAACAATAATTTTCTGATCTGGGAAGTCCCTTCCTGCAGCTGTTCAAACAGCCCCGAGTTCCTGAAGATGCGAGCATCATGCACCTTTCCCGGCCATCCCATGTTGATGTCGGTGAAACGCCCCTTGTGATCCACCATTGCTTGCAGCACCATTGAAAAGTATCCTTTGTGGTTTACGTACTGGCTGCCAAGGTGGTCCAGTGCCAAGATAGCAATATGCGTTCCGTCTATTGCCCTACCACAGTTCGGGAACTCCATTGCAGCAAAGCCATCAACTATGACCTGCACATTTCCCAGAGTCACTACCCTTGATAGCAGAAGGTTAGTGATTGCATTGACTACTTGGACCACAGCAGGCCCTACAGTAGATTTGCCCACTCCAAATTGATTCCCGACTGAATGGTAGCAGTCAGGTGTTGCAAGCTTCCACAGGGCTATTGCCACTCGCTTCTCAACTGTGAGGGCTGCTCTCATCTTGGTATTCTTGCGCTTCAGGGCAGGGGAAAGCAAGTCAGAACGTTCCATGAAAGTGGCCCTATGCATGCGAAAGTTTCACAGCCACTAGGAATCATCCCATACCTGCAACACTATGCAATCCCACCACTCTGTGCTTTTTTGCCGGGCCCAGAATCGGCGTTCCAGGGTATGAACCTGCCCCAATGCCACCATGATGTCCCAATTGCCACATCCCATGCTTTGAGGGAAGTCTGTGTCTATGTCCTCATCACTATCGTCACCGGGCTGGTGTCGCCTCCTCTCCAGGTTCTGCACATACTGCAGGATAATCCGTGAAGTGTTTACAATGCTCACAACTGCTGCGGTGATCTCAACGGGCTCCATTCTTACAATGCTATGGCGTCTGCGTGGGTTATCCGTGAAAAAAGGCGAAAAATGATTCTCTGCCATTGCTTTTATGGAGGGAGGGAGGGGAGACTGATGACATGTACCCAAAACCACCCACAACAATGTTTTTGCCCCATCAGGCACTGGGAGCTTAACCCAGAATTCCAATGGGTGGCGGAGACTGCGGGAATGGTGGGATAACTACCCACAGTGCACCGCTCTGACAGTCGATGCTAGCCACGGTACTGTGGATGCACTCCGCCAATTTAATGTGCTTAGTAGGGACACACACAATCGACTGTATAAAATCGCTTCTGAAAAATCGACCTAATTTCGTAGTATAGACTTACCCTTAGATTCACCAGGCCAGCAACAAGACAGCTTCTACAGTACCGTACTGCTACACGGAGGCCAAAGCACGGCTCCCTTAAAGCAACCCCGCCTTGGGCTCCCTCCCAGACAGCCCACTTCAACATGATGGGGATTACTAAAAATCTTATTCATCACATTAAAAAGTTCCACCAATCCCAAAGGATCCTATACATTATCCACCAAGTTAAGGAATATTTCAGTTCTTACCCAAATACACGCTTACAGCCAATTCTTATTAACTCAACTAAGATTTATTAAAAGAAGAAAAGAGAGAGTGTGCTGGTGAAAAGATCATTATACACAGAGACATGCATAGAGTCCTTAGCTCAGTTTCATTGTACAGCTGATGCTTTAGAATTGCAAAGCGTCCTTTACAGAATCATTTCATCAAGTTCTAGTCCAATTTCAATGTCAGGGCAGTCCAGATAGGACTGGAGATCTCCGTCTTCTGACTCACACTCCCCTCGGTATAAAGGTTAGGCAGATCAGAAAAGAAAGGATCATTTTTGCAGCGTCATGACAGCACACAGTCCTTGGCTGAACAATAGGCTTTTGAAGTAACCTTCTATTTCCTAAAGATCACTGGTAATTAATTACATGGATTATCATAAGGTGATTCTCCATAAAGCAGTTCATAGACAGTTTACGACAAACTTTCAGGAGACAAACAATGACATTATTACAAGCAAGTTTTATCTAAATGTTAATATTCCCTTTTGATCTCTGAATACAGCCCTAGACAGGAACCGTTTATTTCCATTGTTAACCACTAACAAGATATAGCTAAACAAAGACTACTTCAGTTACCATCTTCTTCCATGTCTTTAACAATACACGTTTACCTTTCGAAGCTCTAGTTTACCTAACGAGGACACACTTTTCAAACATGTCTCTAAAGGCTGAATCTAGGTCAATTACATGCAATTTCCTTAACACCTTCTGTCCCTGTGACAGAGAATTTTAGATCCTGTGTGGATTCTCTCATGTTTAATGCGGTGTGATCTCTGTGTGAAATTTCCTCACAGTCCAAGCACTTGTGGGGTCTCTCTCCTGTGTGGATTGACTCATGTCTAACAAGGTTTGACCTCCATATGAAACCTTTTCCACAGTCTGAGCACTTGTGGGGTCTCTCTCCTGTGTGGATTCTCTGATGTTTAAGAAGGTCTGACCCCCATGTGAAACTTTTCCCACAGTCTAAACACTTATGGGGTCTCTCCCCTGTGTGGATTCTCTGATGATTAACAAGGACTGACCTCCGTGTGAAACTTTTCCCACAGTGTAAACACTTATGGGGTCTCTCTCCTGTGTGGGTTCTCTGATGTTTAACAAGGTCTGACCTCCATATGAAAGTTTTTCCACAGACTAAACACTTATGGGGTCTCTCTCCTGTGTGGAATGCGTGATGTTTAAAAAGAGCTGACCGCCGACTAAAACTTTTCCCACAGTCCAAGCACTTGTGAGGTCTCTCTCCTGTGTGGATTCTCTGATGTTTAAGAAGGTCTGATCTCTGAATGAAACTTTTCCCACAGTTCAAGCACTTATGTGGTCTCTCCCCTGTGTGGGTTCTCTGATGAATAACAAGGACTGACCTCCGACTGAAACTTTTCCCACACTCCACACACTTATGGGGTCTCTCTCCTGTGTGGATTGCCTGATGATTAAAAAGATCTGACCTCTGTTTGAAACTTTTCCCACAGTCAAAGCACTTATGGGGTCTCTCTCCTGTGTGGCTTAACTGATGTCTAATTAGTTCTGACTTCCAAATGAAACATTTCCCGCAGTCAAGGCATTGAGAGGGTTTCTCTCTTCTGTGGCTTCTCCCATGGTTATTCAGGGCTGAGCGATTATTGAAGCTTTCCCCACAGTCCAAGCACTGAAGTGGTTTCTCTCCAGTATGGATTGTCTGATGTGATCTCAGAATGAATCTTTCCCCATAACCGAGGCATACATAGCGTATGTCTTCTTTGGAATTTGTCTGCTGGGTTGTGGGATCCTTGTCCCCTCCCCCACATTTAATAGATTCATCCACTTTCTTCCTTGGGTGGTTTCCCTGAAGCATCTCTGACCTGTGCCAATTTTCCCAGGCTTCTCTCTGTTCCCAGCACTGGGAAAAATTCCCTTCAGCTCTTCCCACAAAGGTCCCCTGGGATTCCACTTCCCCAAGAACTTCCTGATGGTGATTCCCCTCCACGCTCTCACTCACTCGCTCAGCACCTGCTTAGAGAGAGAGAAAATCCAGACAGGAGTCATTGTGCTGGGGAGAAAAAGAAATAACACCGAGGGAAAACCCAACACAAAGACTGAGCAATTGGATTCTGCCTCCACTTCCCACCCAAACACTCACAGGGAAGGAGAGATGGGAAGGAAACTCCTGCAGCTAACAAGACGGGTGGAGAGCAGTGAGCAATGTCTGCTCACTACAGCCCTGCTCTGGAAGAGGTGAGGAAGAACTGAGGGCACTTACTGATACCACACTTTTGGGATTCTCAACTTTTTCCTTCATTCCCCAGATGGTTTCTTTGTCAGTTCTCACCTGTGCAGGCCCCTCTCAGGCTCTCTCTTTCCTCGCAGGCCTGGAGATCTGGGACCCACGGCTCTTCCCCTCGTTCCAGGCGGGCGATCAGCTCAGGTTTGGGAATGGGAAATCCTGCGCAGGGGGTGAAATCAGACCAGATCAGGGTGCATAGAGGATTGAGAGCGCATCTGTCACAAAGGACATTCTGTGAGCGGAACCTGTCCCTGTGCTCTGCTGGGGAACGTGGAACCCAAGAGGACGGGAACATGGTCGCTGAGCCCCCTTGGGAGAGGCAGACATCTCGGGAGGTGAGGGGAATTTTTACACCCTCACTAGGAGTTCCTAGGATCTGAACAGTCTAGGGGCCTTGGTGACATACACAGCTCTGGTGTTAAATCCATGCCTCTTTGTAAGCCTTCCCAATGGCTGGAGCTATTCCCAAGAAGGCAGGTAAATAAGGATTGTGTATGTGAATGGGAATCAATACAGACAGGACAATGAATGAATTCTGCCTCTTTGAAAGCTGGAGGGGTGGGGATGAGCTAGCATGTCCATTAAGTTTTGACACCGTGTCTCACTGGAGAGGGCACAGAGATGCAAGTCTCTCTCACATGGCAGCCGTGCATTATGGAACCCGTTCGCCTCTGATCTAACTGACGATGGAAGAACCTGACCAGAGTCAGACATGCAGACTACACGGCCTCTAATAACCAAAGGGACGGGAATCCCTTACCCAGCGAGGTCACCGTCTCATAGTTCTCCTGCATGACGTCCCTGTAGAGGGCTCTCTGAGCGGGGTCCAGCAGAGCCCCCTGCCCCCGGGTGAAATACACAGCCACCTCCTCGAAGGTCACCGGCATCTGGAACAACAAGAGTCCCCCACTCAGCATCTGCTGCCCCAGCCACAGTCTCGCTAGCCACAGGAAATGGGGGAAAACTCAAAGCTCTGGGAGGGCCAGAGTAGCAGAAACTGACTCCTATTGTTCAGAGCAGCCAGGAGGCTTCAGGGGGTTGGGAGAAGGTGAGAGCTCCTTGTCCGCCCCAGCACACGGAGCAGGGCAGCGTCTTCTCATTTCCCACACGCCTGCCAGCCACAGGCTGATATGGGAAGCGGAGATCTGAGCCGGAGGCAGGGACAGGAATCCCGACAGCTTCCCTTCGTATTTCACAGCAGGCTCTGGCCAGTGGGTTCAGGCTCCAACACTGGGAGTCTGGAAAATGTTCCCAGCCCTGCCCAGGGGGTTATATCCTGTTTGAGAAATGGGGGAATGTCCCCTCTCCCCTCCCTTGCCACCAATGGGCCTACTCAGAAAATCAGCAGGTTTATCACACCCTGTCTCCTCCCTGCCTCTCCCTCCCCCCACCCAACAACTCCCTGAAATCCCCTACCTGAGCTGGCTATGTGGACGTGATTCCTCAGCCTGTCGGGGTGATGCGGGAGCTTACAGAAGGGGCTGGAGTCCATGTCACCCCCTGATTTCCCCCAGGCTCTTTAGACCCTCCCAGTAACAGCATCCCTGAGCCAACTGCTAGAAAAAGAGCAGAATCAAAGGGGCCACTTTGGCAGATTTCCCCCCATTGCAGTGTAAACCCCTCTCCCCCTTAGCCATAGCCGGAGCCCTCTGGTGGCAACACCTGAAGAATGAGCTGCCCTCGACTCCCCCAGCAGCCCCCAGGGACAGGCAGGCGGAGGCTGATCCCATTGGCCCGCACTCCCCCCTGCCAGAGCGAGCAGTGACTCCGGTCTGACTCCGGTGTGGGTGAAATCTAAAACCTGTCTGGAAATCAGACCAAGACCTAGGGGAGCCCTGAACACTCAAGAATCAGAGCCCCAAAGATCATGAGTTTGTCTCTTTTAAAAAAAAATCCAATGTAAACTGGGAGCAGTGTGTGTGCGGGAAGGGAGGGGGTTGCCTGTGGATATTTGCCTTGTAACTAGGCTCTGCCAGGGAAATGTCACTTGGAGAGAAAGCATTGTCTGTTACCCCTGTCGTACATGGGGATGGTCATGTCGGTGTCTGTGAGTGTGATGCTCACAAAGGTGTGAGGCAGAGTCTGGCAGGTGTAACAAAAATATACTAAGCTCACTTCACACATTGTCATGCTGTGTCTCAGCACAGGGCTGATCTTGCTCCAAAGCATCCAGAAGTAGGGAGGGGCGGTTACCAGACATGCTCTGTATTTGTTTCCAAAGCTGCATCGGATGTTTTCACCAGGTACATGCCACCTGGCCCGGCCGCTCCCTCTTTATTCACCTGAGAGCTGAGGCCATCAGAGCATGGACAGGAGACAGGTGTTTAGGACAGTCACCATCTCCATGCTCTGGAACGGCTCTGAATGAAGCCAGGCAGGACTCTGGTGCAGTGTCTACCCCTCAGGGCACACTCTCACCAGGACAAGAGACCAAAGGAGTCTTTATAGTTCTCTCCCATGGGACAAGAGTGCCGCCATTTGGGCTATGTTCCTTACAAAGGGGATCACCGAGCAGCCAGGCCAACAGTCTCCATGCTCACAGCAGGATCTGCCATGACACTATCCTGCCTTCGCCCTCCTGCTCACGAAGCATGTCCTGTCCTTTGCAGGAGGCAGCAGAGGAGCGAGATCACCTTACACATTTCCACCTCAACCCAGCTACTGACATTCTGTCGGACCAAAGCTGTGAAATATCCTAATGGCGTTTCTACTCAAGGCAACAGTCAGGGAAGATGAGATGAGCGCCCCACTGTTTCGCTCCTTCTCTTTAGGCTTGAAACATCGCATGTGGGTTACACCTGGACTATCCAAAACTTAAAAATGTTCAAGAAGTGATCAAAGACCTGAAGATTTATAGTGTTTGGGGGAAGGTCTCCTGTCCTGACTGCCACTGTCTAAATTAAGGCCACCTGACTTCTGAACGAGAGCGTCCACACAGGGGTTTAAAGCTCTGGAATTCATGTGGATTAACTTCACACCTTTAACATCAGATCACCGGACAAGCCCTGAAGAAGTAAAGGGAAGGGAAAGAGAGAAATAGGTGAGAGGGGCTGTGTGTGGAGGGGGGTCTCTTCTAATTCCTTTAGTTTTAAATGTTTTGATTTCTGTTCCATGACGCCCGCATAACTGGGTGCAGACATTCAGAGGCAGCGCCTGGCACAGGAGCAGAAGCAGGAGACACACACTCAGTATCAGAGTTTTCAGCCCATGAACAATAACGGGTCATTTAACATCGGAGTCAGCAGCTTAGTCTGTGTCTATAAGAAAGTGGGTGTTTTTCCCATGGGGTAACTCACCTGCATTAGCTAGCCCGCCGCAAAAACAGAGCAGAGGCAAAGTACCTTAATCTCACCACTCACCAAAAGGTAAACAAGGTGAGGTCACCATGGTGTTCCCCAGCCTGACCAATGCCAAGGAGAAACTATTAATATTTCCTGTGATGATTTGCCATTAAAAATAGGAATACCAGGGCACCGTGACGTCCCTCCGCACAACGCTAATGAAGTTTAGGATGAAGCGCTCAGAGTAAGAAGAATATTTTTTTAAAGAACGAATGTAAAGGAGTGAAACTGCCCAGACTGGATTCCAAGGGGAGTGAAACTCAGGGGGACAGGGACAGGGGCTAGGACACACGGATGAAGCGGTGGGCGGCTTTACACAGACACAGGAACTGAGACCCGGCTTCTTTTAAAGGCTCAAAGCAGGTGTGACAGTGAGATCTGGGGGAGGGGAGGGGGGTGTCTGTCAATAGTTCACTGGATCAAGTCCCCTCTAGCACCTCAGTAACATCTTATACAGGAGGGGAGAGGGGCCCTGTCCGGGCACTGCGATGAACTGGGAAATGGGAGCTAAAATCCTAGGAAAGGGGGAAGGAAAAGCCCCATCCCCACCCCCATTTTTGCAACCACTGCAGCTGGCTCAATCTATCTGGGGGGAATTTTTATTCCCTCTGCTCACCTCATTCCTGGGTTTCCCCCTCCGCCCTGCCTGCCAGGGCCTGTGCCAGGGCTCCCCCCCAGCACACACCGGGGGCTGGCGGCAGCTTTCCCGGGCCCGGGGCAGGGAATCGCAGCCAGCTCCGCGGGGAGCAGCCCGGGGCCAAACCCGCCCCCTGCAGCCCGGGGGTGACGGGGGGGGCGGGTCTCTCTTACCTTCCCTCCGAGCGGGGCCCCCCGGGGCAGGGGCCGGGCCGGGAAGGGGCCCTGGCCGGGCTGGGGGCTCTGCCCTGGGAGAGGCTCCGGGGGAGCAGCAGCGGGCAGGGCCCGGCTGGAGGTTCCCCTCTCCCGGCTGCAGCCCGGGCTCCGGGCTCCCAGCACCAGCCGCCGGGGCGCGGGGATCTCGCCGGGAGCCTGGGAGCCGGAGTCCCCGCAGCGGCTGCGAGTCACTTCCTGCGGCCGGGCCTGAGCCCCGCGATCCTCCCCCCAGAGCCGCCCCCCAGCTCCTCCTGGGTCCTAGCGATCAATGAACCCTTCTGCAGCATCTCTGTGCCCGGCTCCTGTTACACTCACAGGCTCTAAGGTCAGAAGGGCCCGTCGTGAGCATCTAGCCCAGGGGTTTTCCCAAACAAAGTTTTGGTGGCCTCAGAGTGAGGCCAGCAACTGTCGCTGGTGGCCGCTCTGACACTTTTCCCTAAAATATTTAATTAACTTTAGGGAAAACCAGTAAACATGCACAGAGGTAAGCGGGGAAATGGTCCCTTTACTGTGGGGAACTTTCCTAACTTAAACATCCCCTGGGTGGAATCGAACAGCAGAAGGATCTGAGTCCTTGCTCCTTCTTCCCTCACCCAGAGCCTGCCTCACCTTGGGGGCTCCCCTTCCACTCTCCTGTGTGGCAAAGTCCTTATAACCCCGACAAGGTTGGGCCCAGGCTTCCTGAGGGGCTCGGCCCCCAACCTTGGTGTGACCACTCAGGACGCGGGCTGGAGCATCCCCACTCCAGGGTACTTCCTCCGCTCTGGACGCTTCCCTGACCTGCTCCCTGACCATTGTCTATACTCCAGAACAAATGCAATTTACTAAACAGCAGCTAATAAAAAAAAAATCACTAAACAATGAGAAAGGAGAAAGGAAATACTTAGCCCCACTCTGATGGCACGGGGGCAGTTCACAGTCCGTCCCTCCCATGTCCCAGGCCTCCTGCCCAGGCCCTGGCTGTGCTGCAGGGATGCCGCGGGTCAGACACATGCTCTGGCGGTGGCCACACTCCCTCAGGCTCTAGGTGACAGGATCTTTCTTCCCAGTGTCCCCGGAAAGGTGCAAATCCAGAGGACAAACAAAAAGCATCCAAATTTGGTAATCTCTGTAACTGATTGGGGGGAGGGGGGCAGGGGGTTGGACTCGTGATCTTTGAGCACTTCTGGCTGCTGATCTAGTTCTGTCCCTGCCCTCCCCCTGGGTTCCACGGGGTGCAGGCCGTGGACTGGAACACCCCGGGGCGGGGAGGGGGGGGGGAAATGTCAGTATGACGGGGATGGCTTCATCAGCTTCCACGTCTAGCCTCGGGCCTCTTACCCCTGTCTGTGTCCCAACTCCCACCCTCCCAGAGCCATGGCCCTGCTCCCGGCCCCACGTCAAAGGGGTGGGGGGCACAGACAGGGACAAGGGGGGCACCACACCCCTACTCTAAAAATCATTCCACTGGGCCCAGAGCAATTCCAGCTGTTCTGCCTGTGCTCTGCCGGGCTAAACCCGTCACGGCGGCAGCTGGGATGCTGGGCAGATGCCCATGTTGTGAACTCCTTAACGTGTTACCAGTAGAATTGTAATAGGTGAAAGGGTTACTTTTTACATGCTATTTTCATCCCTAATCTGGATACCTGCCTTGTAACTTCTGAGCCCTTAGGTGGAAGCCTCCACAAACCCCCAAAGCTTCCTTAACTATTTGCAGTAAAAGAATTCTCCTTTGGCTGCTGGGTGGGGCAGCCCCTACCCCTCTCCTGCCCCGTGGGGTGGGAGAGCTGCCCTTGTATTTCGCCCTCTCCTTCTCCCTGACCCCCACCCTCTTTCCCTCCCTTCCCCAGCCTGTCTGCTCTTGCTCTCAAAGCCTCCCCTCCCCATGTCCCTCCTTTCCTTCTCAGTGACCCCCTCACTGATAGTTTTCCTCTATTGCAGCCCTGTTCCCATCTGGCCCCTAAGTCTTCCCTGATTCCCCTGCATCACCCCATCCCCCCTTCAGCCATTCCCTGCCTCCTGCATCTGCCCCAGACCCATCCCTCATCCCCCTAAATCCCACCTTATCTACACCCTCTTCAGCCCCCTTTCAGCTCCCCCCTTCCCCCCTCCCCCCGCCAGGTGTGGCTGTCCCAGCCCCCAGTGCAGCATGGGTTGGCCTCCCTCTGCTCCTCACACAGATGGGAAACCTCCCTGTAGGAATATGCTACCTGCACCAGTTGCTGATGTGTGAATGGTTCTTAAGCAATTGCTATTGTGTAAAACCTGCTCTCTGAGGGAGCAGATGAGGACAGAGAGCAGTTTGTCCCCTGCACTCTTCTCTTGTCCCCTGCACTCGTGGCAGGACTAGTATTACCTGGACAATTCCTGGCAGGTGTTTGTCAGGTGCATGACCCCCCGACCAGTCAACTTTTACCCCCTGCTCAGACCCTGGCTGCCCCCTCCTCCCATTTGCCCCCTTTGCCCCTTTTTAGCCCCTGTAAAAAGCACTCAGCACAATCCTACGCTTAGTAAGGGCAGGGTGAAGGGCAGTGGCTTCAGCAGATCTTACTGAGCATGCTCAGTTCACCATAAGGCGCACATTCCTGCAGGGAGCAGTTGTCTGTACTGCACCAGTGGGAGAGTTAATTAATCCACCCCAATGGGCGACAGCAGCTACGTCTGTGGGGGAAGCTCCAAAAATAAATAAATGCCAATGGACTCTCCTTCTGCAGGAGGCAGGCAAATGGGAAATGCCAGCCAGAGGGGATTTCCCTGGCACATAAGATTTCCAGCTCTCCTGGACCAGACGCCATTGCCACAAACGGCGTCCGGTCCAGGAGAGTTGGGAACCCTACTGGCAGGTGAAAAATTTTCCCCACACACCCTAGAAGAGGCTAAAAAGCTGAAGAATGATCAGCTCTGGTCTGAGCATGGGCAGCAGGTATAACAGGCCAGGGGAAGGGATATTAAGCAATGGTGGTTGAAGCATGAAGGGACAGAGGAATCTTTAGCGCATCTGGCATGTAAATATCTTGTGACTCCGGCTGCAACAGTGTCATCGAATTGCCTCTTCTCACTTGCAGCATTACCTCCTGCAAATGGAAACAAACTTGTTTGTCGAAGCCAGGGGTGAGCAAACTTTTGGGCCCCACGGGCGACATCGGGGCTGTGAAACTGTATGGAGGGCCAGGTAGGGAAGGTTGTGCCTCCCCAAACAGCCTGGTCCCCACCCCCTATCCACTCCCTCCCACTTCCCGACCCCTGACTGCCCCCCTCAGAATCTCCAACCCATCCAACCCCCCCGGCCCCTTGTCCCCTGACTGCCCTGACCCCTATCCACACCCCTGCCCCTTGACAGGCTCCCCAGGACTCCCACACCTATCCAAACACTCCCTGTCCCCTGACTGCCCTGATGCATATCCACCCGCACCTAACCACCCCCCCGGACCCCACCCCCTATCCTTCCCCTGCTCCCCCTCCCCTGACGGCCCCATCCAACCGCTTCCTGCTCCCTGTCCCCTAACGGCCCCCTGGGATCCCCTGCCCCTTATCCAACCCCTCCCTGGCTCCACAGCCAGGAGCTCAGGGGCTAGGCAATCGCCAAGCGGCTGAGTTTACAAGCAGCAAAGGGAGCAGGAGGGGGCGGGGTGTGGGGGGAACATCTGGAGGCTCTGAAACTGTTCTGTGAAGAGGATCAAACCCCCACCTGTGTGATCTGCAGAGAGTCCCGGGCTCACCGCGCTCACACGGTGGTTCCTATTCAGGAGACTACCCAGGAGTACAAGGTAGGGAATTGCAGTCAGATTTAAAGGGTTAACTTTTGGGTTTTAATTACAGGCTAATTTCCCTGAAAGTTCCCTCTCACAGATGTAACTGCAGCATTCAGCTCTGCAAAACCTCCACTATTTGGGAGATGTCATGACAAAATAAATGATCTGGCAGTGTGGCAACAAAGGCAAAAAATGAAGTCTTCAAAGATATCTGATGTGGGAAAATTATTGGAGATGCTGCATGCTTTTCAAACCCAGCTTCCACTGGTGAAATAAGGGAACATTTTACTGAGTGGAAGCTGTTAACACCAGTGACGTTTAAATCACATGAACTGAGGCCCAATCTGTGAGAGTGCTGCCTTCACATTGCAGGAGAGAAAGGTACAAGTTGGTTTGTTTAATAGAATTTATTATTACTTCTATTTCCATCACAAGAGCCCTTACAGACCACACATGAGATCTGAGCCCTGCACAAAACCCAGCCAGGGACAGTCCCTGCCCTGAGCAGGTTACAGCCTAACTAGGGTGGGAGGGAAACTGAGGCACAGAGAAGAGCAATTACTGGCCCAGGATCACCAGCACAGACGGGACTCGAACCCAAAACTCCCGAGTCCCACTCCACTGTGCTAAGCATTACACCCTGCTGCCACCTCAACATCAACCTCCCATGAAGAAGTGTGTCTATCGGGAGGGAAAGAAAACTTGATAAAGGCCCCAGGCCCAGCAGGGAGATGAGGTTTCCCACTGGGATTGTGAATTCCTGTGCTGTTCCATGAGGGGTTAAGCTCTGACGCCGGTCTGCATGAGAGGAGATCACTGGGCTAATCACTGTGTGGGACCCCGAGCACCTTGAGTCCACCCATAACAGGACTCCAGACAGCGCAGATCCATGCCAAGTCCCACTGGGATTACACTGGATTGTAGCCAAACTAACCCGAGGCTGGAGCTGACCGGTGCCAGTCTGACCTGTTCTGTGGTGTACGTGGGCAAGGCCCAGCCAGAGTGGTTCCGTGAGTCCCACCAGGCAGCCTTTTGAAATCTCCCAGCTAGAGAGCTGCAGGGCAGGTGCTCCAGAGCCGAGTAGCCTCCATAGCTGCAGGAGACCAGCCCCTCTGAGAACCAGGCCCCAGGTGCCTAAAGGTCAGCACCCAAAATCTAGACCCTAAATTAAAGGCCAATTGTTACACATGGATCCAGCCCATCACTGGGCTCTGGTCCCGTATGGCAGCTAGTCTGGGCCAAATGGGCTGTAAAGAAGGAGAAAGCCCCTCCCCCATGGTGAGGGATCCCTCCAGCACAGAAGCCCCTGGTGCCTCCTCCCCAGCAGCTGCAGGCACAAGGTGGGTTCCTGAGAGGGCTGGGAATGGGGTGGGGGTGGTGGCGGCGGGTGGAAGAGGGAGGGGAGTGGAGCAGGGACAGAGGGACGTGGACAGTGTAAAGCTGGGCCTCGCATTCTCTGCTCCCTTGCCAAGACACACGGAGGCCATTGTAACAGGGAGGTAGCTCTGGCTGGCTTCAGAACTTCCTCAGCCTGGGCCAAGGTCTGCACCGGCCCCCGCAGCCACTGAACAGAGTCACAGATGGCAGGAGCGGACGGGGTGTGTGGGGAACACCAGGAGTTTCCGAAACTTCTGTGAAGAGCATCAAACTTCGATCTGTCTGGTTTGCCATCTGTCCTGGGCTCACAGAGCTCACAGGGTGGTTCCCAGAGGAGACTGCCCAGGAGTACAAGGGAGGGAATTGCTGTCAAGTTTAATGGGTATTAACTTTGGATTTTAATTACAGGCTAATTTCACTGAAAGTTACCTGGCACAGGCAGGAGGCATCATTTAGCTCTGTAAACCCTTCATGGTATGGGAGATGCTGTAACAAAATAGCTGATTTGACAGAGTGACAACTGAGGCAAGTCTTTAACGATACCTGATGTGGGAAAATGTCCTCTGAGATTCTGATGGGGATTCCTGAAAATCTTCATCATATAAAGAATTCTACCAAACCCAAAGGATCAGACATGTTACCCACCAAGTTAATGAATACTTCAGTTCTTACCCAAATACACGCTTACAGCCCATTCTTGTTAACTAAACTAGGATTTATTAAAAAGAGAAAAGACAGTATTGGCTAAAAGATCATTAGACGTACAAACGCGAATAGAGTCCTTAGGTCAGTTTCACCATAGAGATGGTGCTTCAGAATTGAGAAAAGTGTTTTTCAGAATCATTTCATACGGTTCTAGTCCAATATCCAAATGTTCAATATCAGGGCAGTCCAGATGGGGACTGGAGATCTCAGTCTTACGACTCGAACTCCCCCTGAAGAAAGCTTAAGAAGATCTGAGATAAAAGGATCAGGTCCCAAGAATTTATATAGACCTTTTTGCAGCCTCTCGACAGCAGGCAGTCCTTGGGTGAACAATAGGTTCTGGAAGTAACCTCCTATTTCCCAAACATCACAGGTAATAAAACTACATGGATTAACAAAAGGTAATTATCTATAAAGCAGTTCATAGACAGTTTACTACAAACTTTAAAGAGAGAGATATATACACAATGACATTATTACACCCAAGTTTCATCTAAATGTTTATATTTCCTTTTAACTTCTGAATTAACAAAATACAGTCCTAGACAGGAACCCTTTGGTTACACCGTTAATCTGTAACAAGATATAGCTAAACATAGACTAAATTACTATCTTCTACTATTACTATGGCTAATGTAGTGCCAATCTTTAAAAAAGGGAAGAAGGAGGATCCTGGGAACTACAGGCCAGTCAGCCTCACCTCAGTCCCTGGAAAAATCATGGAGCAGGTCCTCAAGGAATCAACTCTGAAGCACTTAGACGAGAGGAAAGTGATCAGGAACAGTCAGCATGGATTCACCAAGGGAAAGTCATGCCTGACTAATCTAATTGCCTTCTATGATGAGATAACTGGTTCTGTGGATGAAGGGAAAGCAGTGGACGTGTTGTTCCTTGACTTTAGCAAAGCTTTTGACACGGTCTCCCACAGTATTCTTGCCAGCAAGTTAAAGAAGTATGGGCTGGATGGATGCACTACAAGGTGGGTAGAAAGTTGGCTAGATTGTCGGGCTCAATGGGTAGTGATCAATGGCTCCATGTCTAGTTGGCAGCCGGTATCTAGCGGAGTGCCCCAAGGGTCGGTCCTGGGGCCAGTTTTGTTCAATATCTTCATAAACGATCTGGAGGATGGTGTGGATTGCACCCACAGCAAATTTGCGGATGACACTAAACTGGGAGGAGAGGTAGATACGCTGGAGGGTAGGGATAGGATACAGAGAGACCTAGACAAATTGGAGGATTGGGCCAAAAGAAACCTGATGAGGTTCAACAAGGACAAGTGCAGAGTCCTGCACTTAGGACGGAAGAATCCAATGCACCGCGACAGACTAGGGACCAAATGGCTAGGCAGCAGTTCTGCGGAAAAGGACCTAGGGGTGACAGTGGACAAGAAGCTGGATATGAGTCAACAGTGTGCCCTTGTTGCCAAGAAGGCCAATGGCATTTTGGGGTGTATAAGTAGGGGCATTGCCAGCAGATCGAGGGACGTGATCGTTCCCCTCTATTCGACACTGGTGAGGCCTCATCTGGAGTACTGTGTCCAGTTTTGGGCCCCACACTACAAGAAGGATGTGGAGAAATTGGAGAGAGTCCAGCGAAGGGCAACAAAAATGATTAGGGGTCTGGAACACATGACATATGAGGAGAGGCTGAGGGAACTGGGATTGTTTAGTCTACGGAAGAGAAGAATGAGGGGGGATTTGATAGTTGCTTTTAACTACTTGAAAGGTGGATCCAAAGAGGATGGATCTCGACTATTCTCAGTGATAGCAGATGACAGGACAAGGAGTAATGGTCTCAAGTTGCAGTGGGGGAGATTTAGGTTGGATATTAGGAAAAACTTTTTCACTAGGAGGGTGGTGAAACACTGGAATGCGTTACCTAGGGAGGTGGTGGAATCTCCTTCCTTAGAAGTTTTTAAGGTCAGGCTTGACAAAGCCCTGGCTGGGATGATTTAATTGGGGATCGGTCCTGCTTTGAGCAGGAGGTTGGACTAGATGACCTCCTGAGGTCCCTTCCAACCCTGATATTCTATGATTCTGTGATTCTTTTAGCAAAGTAGGACCTATCGCAGCTGCATATCTTTCTGGATGGTACAAGGCCCTGTATGGTACAAGGCCCTGTATACACATTAAGCCTCACGGGGCACATCACTATCACTCTCACAAAACAGGATACTAGATTAGGCGGACTATTGGTCTGACCCATGATGGCAGCCATTACAATACGGGAGAAAGACATTATACGAGCTAATATACTGCCTTTATTCAATATCTGAGAATCAAGTTGTACACAGTGGCACGAGGAAAAACACTCAGGGCTTGACTGAGAGGCAAAATAACAGTTGCAACAATGCAATCCCCATTGGTAGCTTGACTCCAAAAGTTTTGACACTTGGCCAGAAATTCAGTGAGCTCTAAAATGAGAAGAAAAAAATTAAATTTAAAAATTCAGGGAATTCAGGGAATCCCAGCAACAGACAAGACAACTGCAAGGAGACTCTATGCAATCAGATACAGTGATAAGGGATTCTTTGTTTCTGAGGGGATATATGTAAAATGTTTCACTGAATTAAGTCTCAGGGATTATTTACACTGACAAATTAAAGTGCTCTAACTTGCTGGCTCAGGAGGGTGAAAAATCACCCCCCTGAGCGCAGCAAGTTTGAGCTCTTTAAAGCGCTCGTGTGGACAGGCTCGGCTCCCGGTGCTCAGAGCTAACCCCCTCGTCGAGGTGGATTACCAGGAGCACTGGCACCCACGGCAGCGCTTTGAACTTTCTAGTGTAGACATAGCCTCAGTGGGTTAGATCAGACCAAGAGGAGCGGCACTGACTAGGCATTGGGATGCCTGTGCCTTTAAGAACCCAGCCCTGGGAAGCCCATGCTGAGAGGTGCTGTCTGTGAGAGGGGAAATTAAAAAGCCCCTTTGCCCCCCACCATTTTTGCAAGCACTGGTGTCTCAGTCCCACTGGGGTAACTGTTATCCCCTGTGGCCCTGCCTGTGCTGGGTTTTGCCCTCTGTCACCCTCTGCCAGCACTTCACCCCAAGCTTAACTCCTGCTCCACGCCCCACCCCCTGCCCTGATTTTGCCTTTTAGCCCCTCTCCTAATGCTGCCTCCAGCTGCTTGACCCCCCGATCAGTCAATTTTCACCCCCTGCGCAGACCCTGGCCACCCCCCTGCTCCAATTCGCCCCCTTTGCCCCTTTTTAACACCTGTAAATAGCAGTCAGCAGATTTTTACTGCTAATAAGGGCAGGGTGAAGGACAGTCGCTTCAGCAGATGTACTGAGGACAGAGGGGAGGGACCGTCTTCCATCTAGTGTGGGGAATGGGTGACACATTTTTCTAAAATACTAAATGAACTTTAGGGGAAACCACTAAACATGCGCAGAGATAAGTGGGGAACTGGTCCCGCTATTGTGGGGAACTTTCCTAACTTAAACACCTCCTGGGTGGAATCGAATAGCAGAAGGATCTGAGTCCTCGCTCCCACTCCCTTCACCCAGAGCCTGCCTCACCTTGAGGGCTCCTGTCAAGGTTCCTTCCCCACTCTGAACTCTAGGGTACAGATGTGGGGACCTGCATGAAAAACCCCCTAAGCTTATTTTTACCAGCTTAGGTTAAAACTTCCCCAAAGTACAAACTATTTTCCCTTTTGCCCTTGGACTTTATTGCTGCCACCACCAAGCGTCTAACAAATATATAACTGGGAAAGAGCCCGCTTGGAAACGTCTTTCCCCCCAAATCCTCCCAAGTCCTACACCCCCTTTCCTGGGGAAGGCTTGATAAAAATCCTCACCAATTTGCATAGGTGACCACAGACCCAAACCCTTGGATCTTAAGAACAATGAAAAAGCAATCAGGTTCTTAAAAGAAGAATTTTAATTGAAGAAAAAAAGTGAAAGAATCACCTCTGTAAAATCAGGATGGTAAATACCTTACAGGGTAATGAGATTCAAAACATAGAGAATCCCTCTGGGCAAAAACTTAAGTTACAAAAAGACACAAAAACAGGAGTATACATTCCATTCAGCACAACTTATTTTATCAGCCATTTAAACAAAACAGAATCTAACGCATATCTAACTAGATTGCTTATTAACTCTTTACAGGAGATCTGACCTGCATTCCTATTCTGGTCTCGGCAAAAGTAACACACAGATACAGAGAAACTTTGTTTCTCCCCCCCCCTCCAGCTTTGAAAGTAACTTGTCTCCTCATCGGTCATTTTGGTCAGGTGCCAGCAAGGTTATCCTAGCTTCTTAACCCTTTACAGGTGAAAGGGTTTTTCCTCTGGCCAGGAGGGATTGTAAAGGTGTTTACCCTTCCCTTTATATTTATGACACTCCCCTTCCACTCTC
This sequence comes from Chelonia mydas, assembly GCF_015237465.2. Classification (NCBI taxonomy): domain Eukaryota; kingdom Metazoa; phylum Chordata; order Testudines; family Cheloniidae; genus Chelonia; species Chelonia mydas. The sequence goes on along the minus strand of NC_051254.2, from coordinate 37,235,361 downwards.
CTGTGTGGCAAAGTCCTTATAACCCCGACCAGGCAGGGCCCAGGCTTCCTGAAGGGCTCGGCCCCCTGACCTGGTTATGACCACTCAGGACACAGGTAGGAGCAAACCCACTCTGGGTACTTTCTCCACTCTGGATGCTTCCCTGACCATTGTCTATGCCCCAGAACAAATGCAATTTACTAAACAGCAAGTAATTTAAAACAATCAGGAAGCAATGGGAAAGGTGAAAGGAAAACACTTAGCCCCACTCTATGGGCTCTGGGGAAGCACAAACAGCATCTCTGGAATGCCCAGGCAGTTCACAGTCTGTCCCTCCCACATCCCAGGCCTCCTGCCCAGGCCCTGGCTGTGCTGCAGGGATGCTGTGGGTCAGACACATGCTCTGGTGGTGGCCACACACCCTCAGGCTCTCGGTGACAGGACTTTTCTTCCCAGTGTCCCCGGAAAGGTGCAAACCAGAGGACAAATAAAAAGCCCCCCCCCCCCCCCCCACTTGGTAATCTCTGTAAACTGATGGGGGGGCAGTGGGCAGATTCATGATCTTTGAGCACTTCTGGCTGCTGACCAAGTTCTGTCCCTGCCCCCCAGGGTTCCATGGGGTGCAGGCCGTGGACTGGGACACCCACGAGGGGCGGGGGAAATGCCAGTATGACAGGGATAACTTCATCAGCTTCCACATTCAGCCTCAGGCCCCTTACCCATGTCTGCATCCCGACTCCCCCCTCCTGAAGCCATGGCCCTGCTCCTGGCCCCACCTCAATGGGATGCGGGGGGGGGGGGGCACCGCACCCCTACTCTAAAATCACTCCAAATAGTCAGGGAAGCTTTGGGGGTTTGTGGAGGCTTCTGCCTGAGGGCTCAGAAGCTGCAAGGCAGGTGTCCAGACTAGGGATGAAAATACCATGTAAAAAGTAACCCTTTCACCTATTACAATTCTACTGGTAACATGTTAAGGAGTTCACAACATGGGCATCTGCCCAGCATCCCGGCTACCGCCATGACGGGTTTAGCCCGGCAAAGCACAGGCGGAGAGGCTGGAATTGCTCTGGGCCCAGTGGAGCGATTTTTAGAACTACACAGCCGCCCCCTTATCCCTCTCTGTGCCCTTCTACCCCCTTGAGGTGGGGCCGGGAGCAGGGCCATGGCTCCGGGAGGGTGGGAGTTGGGACACAGACAGGGGTAAGAGGCCCGAAGCTGGACATGGAAGCTGATGAAGTCATCCCCGTCATACTGGCATTTCCCCTGCCCCCCGGCGGTGTCCCAGATCAAGGCCTCCCTCCCGTGGAACCCAGGGGGAGGGCAGGGACAGAACTAGGTCAGCAGCCAGAAGTGCTCAAAGATCATGAGTCCAACCCCCTGCCCCCCTCCCCACAATCGGTTACAGAGATTACCAAGTGTGGGGGCTTTTTATTTGTCCTCTGGATTTGCACCTTTCTGAGGACACTGGGAAGAAAGATCCTGTCACCTAGCGCCTGAGGGCGTGTGGCCACCGTCAGAGCACGTGTCTGACCCGCGGCATCCCTGCAGCACAGCCAGGGCCTGGGCAGGAGGCCTGGGACGTGAGAGAGATGGACTGTGAACTGCCCCCGTGCCCACAGAGTGGGGCTAAGTGTTTTCCTTTCGCCTTTCTCATTGTTTCCTGATTTTTTTTTAAATTAGTAGCTGTTTAGTAAATTGCATTTGTTCTGGAGTATAGACAATGGTCAGGGAGCAGGTCAGGGAAGTGTCCAGAGCGGAGAAAGTACCCTGGAGTGGGCACGCTCCAGCCCGTGTCCTGCGTGGTCACACCAAGGTTGGGGGCCGAGCCCCTCAGGAAGCCTGGGCCCAGCCTTGCCGGGGTTATAAGGACTTTACCACACAGGAGAGTGGAAGGGGAGCCCTCATGGTGAGGCAGGCTCTAGGTGAAGGAAGAGGGAGCGAGGACTCAGATCCTTCTGCTGTTTGATTCCACAGCGGTGGGGAGTAAAGTCAGGAAAGTTCCCCACAGTAACCGGACCATTTCCCCGCTTACCTCCGTGCATGTTTACTGGCTTCCCCTAAAGTTCATTAAATATTTTAGGGAAAAGTGTCAGAGCTGGCCGCCCTCTGAGGCCACCAAAAATGTGGCTGTGAGAACCCCTGGGCTCGATGCTCACGACGGGCCCTTCTGACCTTAGAGCCTGTGAGTGTAACAGAAGCCGGACACAGAGATGCTGCATTTGATGGGTTGATCGCTAGGACCCGGGAGCGGCTGGGGGCGGCTCGGTGGGAGGATCGCGGGGCTCAGGCCCAGCCGCAGGAAGTGACTCGCAGCCGCTGCGGGGACTCCGGCTCCCAGGCTCCCGGCGAGATCCCCGAGCCCCGGCGGCTGGTGCTGGGAGCCCGGAGCCCGGGCTGCAGCCGGGAGAGGGGAACCTCCAGCCGGGCCCTGCCCGCTGCTCCCCGGGAGCCTCTCCCAGGGCAGAGCCCCCAGCCCGGCCAGGGCCCCTTCCCGGCCCGGCCCTGCCCCGGGGGGCCCCGCTCGGAGGGAAGGTGAGAGAGACCCGCCCCCCCCGTCACCCCCGGGCTGCAGGGGGCGGGTTTGGCCCCGGGCTGCTCCCCGCGGAGCCGGCTGCGATTCCCTGCCCCGGGCCCGGGAAAGCTGCCGCCAGCCCCCGGTGTGTGCGGGGCGGGGGCAGGATCACGGTACCCCCCGCTGCCCCCCACTTGCTGCTTTGTTTCCCTGCCCCTGGCCGGGCTGGTGCGGACGGGGGCTGCAGCTCAGGGAGATGTGAGGGGGGCAAATAGGGAGGGGCAGAAGGTGGGCCGGGGCCAAAGTGAATGCAGGGTGGGGGGCCCCATCCTGGGCCGGGGAAGGAGCGGGGCCCAGGGGCACAATCAGGGAGGGGGAGCAGCACAGGTGCTGGATCTAGGCTAGCGGGGCCCTGCCGCACCCCCTGGCTTGAAGGGGTTTCCATCCTATCCTGGCTTTACAGTTTGGTTCAATGGCTCTCAGTGCTCCCCCCTCCGTACAGATTGTTTCAGGCCCCCTGCCTGGGACTAGGAGCCGGGGATAAAAATGGGTACAGCTGGTGGGGGGTGAGCCCTCCTCCCATTGTAGGGACAGGACCCCAACCCCTGAGCACCCCCAACATCCCCCCCACTGAGCGTGTGGCCCCAGCCCCTCCAGCCCTGGAGCCCAGGGAGGGTGCATAGCCCCAGTCTGAACCCCAGGGGCAGCCCAAGGAGAAGCCTGACATGCTCCTCACAGGGGCCGTGCACCCCACCTCCGCAGTCAGCTGTGACTCTCAGCCAGCTTGGAAAACAGACGGGTTTATTGGTCGCTGGGAAGGCGGCATAGAACAGAGCTTGTTAGCGCAGAAATCAGGAACATTCAGCAAAGTCTGGCTTGGGGGGAATCCAGACTCTTGAGTCCTGGGCTCTCCCCGCTGAGTCCCAAACCAGGAGACTGAGCCGCTTCCAGCCCCTCATCCTCAGTGATGCCCAGCTGCCCCTCCCCCGTGCTTTCTTTTTTTCCCAGGAAAACAGGTCACCTGGCCTCCCCCTCTCTCTTTGTTCTCCAACATCTTCGGCTGGCTCCTTGCAGAGGACGGGCTCTGGCCATCACTTGCCAGGATAGAGAATTTTGGCCATTCTCTACGCCCAGGCAGCCACTCTGCCGTCACATCTGCCCTCTAGAGGTCTCTGCAGTGATCACACTGCTGTATCCCACCAGCTTGATACTTGTGTAACACATGGGGAAACTGAGGCACACACAGTATTCAGAGAAAACCTTAAGAACAATCCCGCTTCATCAGACCCCTCTGAGACCAGCCCAGGGGCACTTTCTCCAGTGGCTGGAACCATTCTGAGGATACCAGCCCCTGAGCCTGAACCTGCAAGCGATGGAGAGACCTGGGGAAAGGGCTGGAGCTGGGCAGGGAAATGACTCTGCACGAAAGGCGCCTTTCAGGGACTAGCTGGTAAGTTTGGCCTACAAGGGGAGGGTCTCCCTGTGTCTGTGAGAACCAGAGCTTCTGTCCTCAGTGACACAGCCTGGTTCAACCCTCATTACCAGTGTCCGTGGCTCAGCCACCTAATGAGAGCAAAGACCCAAGACAATGGGGCAGTCGCCAGTTCTCCCAGGGCGAGGGAAGAAGTTAAAAAGGGAGAGTGGAGAGACTTGAAGGGGCAGCAGGAGCACGAAGTGGGGAGGGAGGTTCCCAGCCCTGCCCAGATCCATTCCCTGCCCCCCCCCGGGGCAGTCCGCTCTCCTGGGAACAAGGGCAGGAGCTGAGAGGGGAAAAGCCAGTTGCTCGCCCTGCTGAGCACCGCACTGCGGAGGGAGACGGGGGAGAGCTAGAGGGGGTCACAATACACTGTGGGCCAGTACCCTGAAGTGACTCCTTTGATCTGCTCTTTTTCCAGCATTTGGCTCGGAGATGCTGCTCTGGGGAGGTTTAGAAGGGACGTGGTGGGTTAGTTCTAAGCGGCGGGGTGCTGGCCGGGGAGGTAATGAACTAACTGGGTTTGTTCCCAGCATGGCAGAGTCATAGAATCAGAGCGTCTGTCTGCAGGGAGAGAGCCTGGGGGGACTTGGGGAGTGACATGGACTCCAGCCCCTTATGAAACCTGCCCAATCTCCCTGCTCCTCTGACAGGCTGAGGAATCGCGTCCACGTTTCGCTCCAGATTGTCCCGTCTTGCAGGGGACAGGGCAGGGAAATGGCTGTGATGGAGCCAGCTGAGATAGGGGATTTTCAGGGAGCTTTTGGTGGTGGGGGAGGGGCATCGTAGAGGGGTTAATCACCCGGGGTGGGACGGGGTGTGATAAACCTGCTGGAACGTGATCAACTTGGGCCTGAATCTCTGAACAGGCCCACTGGTGGGTAGGGGGAAAGGGGGAAACATTCCCCCATTTCTGAAACAGGGAACAGCCCCCCTGGGCAGGGCTGGGAAAACGGACCAGACTCCCAGTGCTGGAGCCTGACCCGCTGGCCAGAGGCTGCTGTGAAATTCAAAGGGAAGCTGTCAGGATTCCTGTTCCTGTCCCTGTCCCCGTCCCCGGCTCAGAGCTCTGCTGCCCGTCTCAGCCTGTGGCTGGCAGGTGTGTGGGAAATGTGAAGAGCCTGCCCTGCTCCATCTGCTGGGGGATGGGGGGGTAAGAAGTTCTCACCTTCTCCCCACCCCCTGGAGCCTCCTGGCTGCTCTGAGCAGGGTGGGGGGAGGATTCTGCTTCTCTAGCTCTCCTCCCCCGTAACTAGTGGGATTGTGGCTGGGGCAGCAGATGCTTAGTGGGCAACTCTTGTTCCAGATGCCGGTGACCTTCGAGGAGGTGGCTGTGTATTTCACCCAGGGGCAGGGGGCTCTGCTGGATCCCGCTCAGAGAGCCCTCTACAGGGACGTCATGCAGGAGAATTACGAGACAGTGACCTCGCTGGGTAAGGGATTTGTGGCTCCTTGGTTATTGGAAGCTGCGGGGTGCGGGGAGGGTTTGTGTGTCTGGCACCGCTGAGGTTCTTCCCTCATCAAACTCCAATGAGACCAGGGTGTCAAAACCTAAGGCACATACTAAATCATCCCCACCAGAACCCCGTAGCTTGCAAGGTGAAGAACTCTTGTATTGTCCTGTCTGTGTTGTTTCTCGGTCACTCACAGAATCCTTCTTCTCCCTCCTCCTTGGTCTGACCTCCGAATGAGGGCTCTGGGCTCCGCAGGTTTAGAAATAGGCAGGGGTTTAACACTAGAGCTGGGTGTGCATCACAATTCCCCTCACCTCCCCAGACGTCTGCCTCCCCCGAGGGGGCTCAGTGACCACGTTCCCGTCCTCTTAGATTCCACTTTCCACAGCACAGAACAGGGACAGGTGCCGCCCACGGAATGTCCTTTCTGACAGACGCTCTCTCAGTCCTCCATACCCTCCTCTGATCTGAATTGACCACCTCTACAGGATTCCCCCTTCCCAAACCTGACCTGATCGCCCGACTGGAACGAGGGGAAGAGCCGTGGGTGCCCGATCTCCAGGCCGGTGAGGAAAGAGAGATCCCGAGAGTCACCCACACAGGTGAGGACTGACACAGAAACCATCTGGGGAATGAAGGAAAAAATTGAGAATCCCAGAACCGTGGTATCAGTAAGTTTCCTCAGTTCCTTCCTCATCTCACCCAGGGCAGGGCTGCAGTCAGGAGCTATCACTGACATTGTTTCCCACGTGTCCTGTTACTTGCAGGTGTTTCCTTCCCAACGTTCCTTCTCTGTGAAAGTTTGGGTGGGATTTGGAGGCAGAATCCAATTGCTCCATCTGTGTAGCTTTACTATGTTGGGTTTTCCCTCGGTGCTATTCCTCTTAATTTTTCCCTAGCACAATGACTCCTGTCTGGATTGTCTCTCTGTCCCAGCAGGTGATGAGAGAGTGAGTGAAAACGAGGAGGGGAATCAACAGCAGGAGATTCCTGGGTACAGGGAATCACAGGGCACCTTTGTGGGAAGACCCCATAAGTGCTTAAACTGTGGAAAAAGTTTCATATGGAGGTCACAACTTGTTTTACATCATCGAATCCACACAGGAGAGAGACCCCACAAGTGCTTAGACTGTGGGAAAAGTTTCATACGGAGGTCAAACCTTCTTATACATCAGGCAATCCACACAGGAGAGAGACCCCATAAGTGCTTAGACTGTGGAAAAAGTTTCATACGGAGGTCACAACTTGTTTTACATCAGGCAATCCACACAGGAGAGAGACCCCATAAGTGCTTAATCTGTGGGAAACGTTTCATATGGAAGATAGACCATGTTAAACATCAAGCAATCCACACTGGAGAGAGACCCCACAAGTGCTTACTCTGTGGGAAAAGTTTCATACTTAGATCATACCTAGTTTTACATCATCGAATCCACACAGGAGAGAGACCCCATAAGTGCTTAGACTGTGGAAAAAGTTTCATACGGAGATCAATGCTACTTCATCATCGGGCAATCCACACTGGAGAGAGACCTCATAAGTGCTTAGACTGTGGAAAAAGTTTCATATGGAGGTCAACCCTACTTAATCATCAGGCAATCCACACGGGAGAGAGACCTCATAAGTGCTTAGACTGTGGAAAAAGTTTCATACGGAGGTCACACCTTGTTAGACATCAGGCAATCCACACAGGAGAGAGACCCCATAAGTGCTTAGACTGTGGAAAAAGTTTTATACGGAGGTCACACCTTGTTAGACATCAGGCAATCCACACAGGAGAGAGACCCCATAAGTGCTTAGACTGTGGAAAAAGTTTTATACAGAGGTCACACCTTGTTAGACATCAGGCAATCCACACAGGAGAGAGACCCCATAAGTGCTTAATCTGTGGGAAACGTTTCATATGGAAGTTAGACCATGTTAAACATCAAGCAATCCACACTGGAGAGAGACCCCACAAGTGCTTACTCTGTGGGAAAAGCTTCATACTTAGATCATACCTTGTTTTGCATCATCGAGTCCACACAGGAGAGAGACCCCATAAGTGCTTAGACTGTGGGAAAAGTTTCGTACAGAGGTCAACGCTGCTTAGTCATCAGGCAATCCACACAGGAGAGAGACCCCATAAGTGTTTAGACTGTGGAAAAAGTTTTATACGGAGGTCACACCTTGTTAGACATCAGGCAATCCACACAGGAGAGAGACCCCATAAGTGCTTGGACTGTGGGAAAAGCTTCATATGGAGGTCAGATCTTGTTAAACATCAAGCAGTCCACACTGGAGAGAGACCTCATAAGTGCTTAGATTGTGGAAAAAGTTTTATACAGCGATCAACCCTACGTGATCATCAGGCAATCCACACTGGAGAGAGACCCCATAAATGCTTAATCTGTGGAAAAAGTTTCATACGGAGGTCAGATCTTGTTAAACATCAAGCAGTCCACACTCGAGAGAGACCTCATAAATGCTTAGATTGTGGAAAAAGTTTCATACAGAGTTCAGACCTTGCAAAACATCAGATAATCCACACAGGAAAGAAATCCCATAAATGTTTGGACTGTGGGAAAAGTTTTACACAAAGATCAAATCTTATGGCACATCAGGCAATCCACACAGGAGAGAGTCCCCACAAATGCTTAGACTGTGGGAAAAGTTTCATACGGAGGTTCCACCTTGTTAAACATCAGGCAATCCACACTGGAGAGAGACCCCATGAGTGCTTAGACTGTGGAAAAAGTTTCATACGGAGGTCCCACCTTGTTAAACATCAGGCAATCCACACTGGGGAGAAAGCCCATAAGTGCTTAATCTGTGGAAAAAGTTTCATACGGAGGTCCCACCTTGTTAGACATCAGGCAATCCACACAGGAGAGAGACCCCATAAGTGCTTAGACTGTGGGAAAAGTTTTATCCAGAGGTCCCACCTTGTTAAACATCAAGCAATCCATACAAGAGGGAGACCATAAGACTCTTGGAAAGGTTTCAGAAACAGATTAGCCCTTCTAAAGATCAGGCAATCCACACACGCGAGAGAACCCCGTAAGTGCTTAGACTATGGAAGAATGTTTCAAATAGATGTCATCCCTTGTTTTACATCAGAGAATCCACACAGAGGAGTGACCCCATAACTGCTTAGCCTGTGAAAGACCTTTTAAATGGAGGTCAGAACTTGTTTCAAATTAGGCAATTCACACAGGAGAGAGACCCTATAAGTGTTTGGACCATGTGAAAAGTTTCACACAAAGATCGAATCTTATAACACTCAGAGGATCCACACAGGAGAGAGACCGCATCAGTGCTCAGACTGGAAAAAGTTTCCTACATAGGTCAGACCTCGTTAAACATCAGCTAATCCACAGAGGAGAGAGATCCCATAAGTGCTTAGGCTGTGGGTAAAGTTTTATAAGGAGCTCAGCCCATGTTTTAGATCAGAGAATCCACACAGGAGACCCCATAAGCGCTCAGACTATGGAGAAAGTATCATACCGTGGTCAAGGCTCCTTAATTATCAGGCAATCCTCGAAAGAGGGAGACTCCGTAAGTGCTTAGACTGTGGAAAAAGTTTCATACAGAGGTCAGACCTTGTTAAACATCAGACAATCCACACTGAAGAGAGATCCGATAAGTGCTTAGACCAGGGGTGGGCAAACTTTTTGGCCCGAGGACCACATCGGGGTTGAAAACTTGTATGGAGGGCCGGGTCAGGGAAGGCTGTGCCTCCCCAAACAGCCTGGACCCGCCTCCATCTGACCCCCTCCCACTTCCTGCCTTCTGACTGCCCCCCTCAGTATCCCTGATCCATCCAACCCCTCCTGCTCCTTGTCCCCTGACCGCCCCCTCCAGAGACCCCCCACCCACCCCTAACCACCCCCCAGGACCTCATCTGAAGGATTCATGCAGGGTTCATGCACTTGGCAACATTTAGGGCACACCCTGAGTGTTGTGTAGGAGCAGTGCACACACGGCTCCTCTCAAGGGCATGAACCTTGGAAACTCGCCCAAAGGACATGGACCGTGGGAAGCCTCCCAGGACTGGGCTCAAGGCCCGAGAGCAAGGAATGCGGTAGATAGAAATTGGTAAATAAGAATCTTAAACAAAGCCAGTGTATTCCTTTTATCTGTTGGAGTGTGTAATGCGCAGGAGGAGGGGGAGAATAAAAGAGAGGGTGGAAAGCTGACAAGGCAGACCAGCCCGTCGGCAGACCAGCCCGCTTGCTTGCTTAAAGCTTTGTCTGTCTTGTATTTGGACCGCAACACTCATCCCCTATCTAAACCACCTGACTGCCCCCTCCAGGGGCCCCTGCCCCAAACCACCCCCCCAAGACCCCACCCCCTTCCCAATCCCCCGTGCTCCCTGTCCCCTGACTGCCCCAACCCCTATCCATACCCCTGCCCCCTGACAGGCCCCCGGGACTCCCACACCTATCCAATCCCCCCATGTTCCCCGTCCCCTGACCGCCCCCCCCCCCAAAGCCTCCGCCCATCTAACAGCCCCCGTCCCCTTACTCCCCCCTGGGACTCCCTGCCCCTTATCCAACCCTCCGGCCCCGGCCCCCTTACCACGCTGCTGGTGGCCCGGCAGGAGGCAGAGATGCTGCACCACTCTCCCGGAGGAGCACGCAGCCCCACCCCTCAGAGCGCTGCCCGCACGGTGCACTGAGGCTCCGAGAGAGCGGGGAAGGCGGGGGAGGGGCTGGGAGCAGCCTCCCCCGCCGGGCGCTCAGGCGGGCCGGTCAGGATGGTCCCGCAGGCCGGATGTGGCCCGCAGCCCGTAGTTTGGCCACCCCTGGCTTAGACTGTGGGAAACATTTCAGAAACTGATGAGTCCTTGTTCTACATCAAGGAATCCACAAGACTCCATAAGTGCTTGGACTGAGCAAAAGTTGTACACAGAGATCACACCTCATTAAACACGGGAGAATTCACACACGATCTAAACTTCTGTGACACCTGGCCCAAAAGAGTTAAGAACCTTGCAGGCTAATTGACCCAGATTCAACCTTTAGAGACATGTTAGAAAAGTGTTTAAATGATATTTGGGGCCACTCCAAGTAATATAGAGTAGAACTTTGAAATGTAAACTGGTGTTGTTAATAAATTGGAAGAAGATAGTAGGGATGTTGATTAATTGCAGTTAACTTGCATGATTAACTCAAAAAAATTCATCGGGGTTAGAAAAATTAATCTCAATGAATCACATTGTAAAACAATAGAATACCAATTGGAATTTGTTAAATGTTTTTGGATATTGTTCTGCGTTTTCTCATATGTTGATTTCTCACAACAAAGAATAGAAAGTGTACAGTGCTGACTTTATATTATTTTTTATTACAAATATTTGTACTATAAACATTCAAAACAAAAATAGTATTTTTCAGTTCACCTCATACAAGTACTGTAGTGAAATCTCTTTATCAGAAAAGTGTAACTTAGAAACATAGATGATTTTAATTATATAAGTGCACTCAAAAATAAAGCAATTAAGACCTTTAGAGACTAGAAGTCCACTCAGTGCTACTTCTATTTCTGCCAGTCGCTAAGGCTTGGTCTATACTACGAGTTTATGTTGGATTTAGCAGCGTTAAATCGAATTAACCCTGCACCCGTCCACACAATGAAGCCATTTTTTTCGACATAAAGGGCTCTTAAAACCGATTTCTGTACTCCTCCCCAATGAGGGGATTAGGCCTGAAATCGACATCGCTGTTTCGAATTAGGGTTAGTGTGGACGCAATTCAAAGCTATTGGCCTCTGGGAGCTATCCCACAGTGCACCATTGTGACCGCTCTGGACAGCACTCTGAACTCGGATGCACTGGCCCGGTGTAGAGGAAAAGCCCCAGGAACTTTTGAAACTCATTTCCTGTTTGGCCAGGCGAGCTCATCATGCAGTCGTCTGGCACTGACAGAGCTCAGCAGAATGTGTGGAGGGACACAATAGCAGAGTACAGGAAAGTGGCCGATGAACATGAGGCGAGGTGGTGGCAGGAAGATCAGAGGAGGCATGAGGCAATGCTGGGGCTACTGCAGTATCAAACGGACATGCTCCGGCCTCTGGTGGAGGTTCATGAATGGCAGCAGGATCACAGACTGCCGCTGCAGCCGCTGTTTAATTGCCCTCCCTCCTTCCCAAGTTCCATTGCCTCCTCACCCAGACTCCCAAGAACATGGGGGGAGGAGGGTGGGGAGGCTCCGGGCACCCAATCACTTCACCCCAGTGGACAGCCCAAGCAACAGAAGGCTGTCATTCAAGAAGTTTTAAAGTGGCCTTTTCCTTCCCTCCTGCCTTCTTCCCACACCTCACCTGGGCTACCTTGTGAGTTATCTCCCTATTTTTATAATCAATTAATAAAGAATACATGTTTTTTAAATGACAGTGACTTTATTTCCCTTGCAAGCAAGCTGTGATCGAAGGGGGAAGGGTGGGTGGCTAACAGGGAATTTAGAGGCAACCAAGGGGGCGGGTTTTCATCAAGGAGAAACAAACAGAAGTGTCACACGGTACCCTGGCCAGTCATGAAACTGGTTTTCAAAGCTTCTCTCATGCGCACCACTTCCTGCTGTGCTCTTCTAACCTCCCTGGTGTCTGGCTGCGCGTATTCAGCGGCCACGCGTTTGGCCTCAACCTCCCACCCTGCCATAAACGTCTCCCCCTTTACTCTCACAGAGATTGTGGAACACACAGCAAGCAGCAATAACAATGGGAATATTGGTTTCACTGTGGTCTGAGCTGTCACGGAGTCCCTGGGCGATGCTCTGGAACTGCTCCCCATGAAGCCAGTCAGGACTCTGGGGCAGTCGCCTTCCTGTGAGCAGCCTGTCGGCAGGACACACAGCTCACACAGCTTCCACCTTCCTGGGTCTGACCTCGGAGCATTCAGCATCCTCTGCCCCTCCGTGCGCTTCCCACAGCGAGTCCACTCAGATGGGGCTCCTGGGGAAGCCAGAGGGTCCTGCACCCCAACGTTGCAGTCAGACGTGACTCTCAGCCAGTCAGTAAAACAGAGGTTTATTAGACAACAGGAACATGGTCTAAAACAGAGCTTGCAGGTGCAGAGAACAGGACCCCTCAGCTGGGTCCATTTTGGGGGGCAGTGAGCCAGACAACCACGTCTGCCCTTCACTCCATGTCCCAGCCAGCCCCAGACTGAAACTCCCTGCAGCCCCTCCTCCCCTGGGCTTTGTTCCTTTCCCGGGCCAGGAGGTCACCTGATTCCTTTGTTCTCCAACCCTTTAGCTCTCACCTTGCAGGGGGGAAGGGCCCAGGCCATCAGTTGCCAGGAAACAGGGTGTCGGCCATTGTCTGTGTCCAGACCCCTGCACACCCTTGCCCTCTAGGGCTCTGCAATGATCATACACCCTTACCCCACCCCCTAGATACTTAAGAACTGCATAAGGGAAACTGAGGCACCCCCACAATATTCAGAGGAAACATTAAGAACAGTCCCACTTCGTCACATGAGCGAGTCAGTAAACTGCGCCAGCGACCCTTTAAACATCCAAATGCACACTCTACCACCATTCTGCACTTGCTCAGCCTATAGTTGAACAGCTCCTGACTACTGTCCAAGGTGCCTGTGTACGGCTTCATGAGCCAGGGCATTAAGGGGTAGGCTGGGTCCCCAAGGATAACTGTAGGCATTTCAACATCCCCAACAGTTATTTTCTGGTCTGGGAAGTAAATCCCTTCCTGCAGCCATTTAAACAGATCAGAGTTCCTGAAGACACGAGCATCATGAACCTTTCCTGGCCATCCCACGTTGATGTGAGTGAAATGTCCCTTGTGATCCACCAGTGCTTGCAGCACCATTGAAAAGTACCCCTTGCGGTTTATGTACTGGCTGCCCTGGTGGTCCGGTCCCAAGATACGGATATGCGTTCCGTATATAGCCCCACCACAGTTAGGGAATCCCATTGCAGCAAAGCCATCTAGTGTGACCTGCACATTTCCCAGAGTCACTACCTTTGATAGCAGCAGCTCAATGATTATGTTGGCTACTTGCATCTCAGCAACCCCCACAGTAGATTTGCCCACTCCAAATTGATTCCCGACTTACCGGTAGCTGTCTGACATTGCAACATTCATTCATAAAATCGGTTACCCCAATAACTGGCTAATTGAGTTTCACTTTCAATCCAATTGCTGCTTACATCACTGAAACTTGAACTGTTTCAACATTGTAACTTCTGCTCACTGTTTGCCATTTCTTACACTTGTCCATATTGTAACTCAAACTCCATTTTAACTTCTCCCAAACGCCATTTTAAAAATGCTTACTCCATTTTGCAAAAGCCTGATGTAATCTTATTAGTTTAGTTTAGATGTGTGAATGAGGTATGGATGGATGATGGAATCAACCTCCAGCCCCAGCCTGTCCTGATAAAATAAAGTGTAAACACCCAGTGGCTGAAGATGCAGACAACAGCCCTGACAAAGTAAGAGGAGTCCACCCTCAAAAGAAAAGAACAAAAGTACAACTGAAGGAACATCAAAGCCAGGTCCTAGGCTGAAAGTTATGTCTGCAATTGACGGGTGATCAATCACACCGAACCCAGAGGCAGCGTGACACAGCAAGACCTATAGACTCTAGATTCAAACTAAAGCCTACAGAAAAGGATGGATGAGATGGAAGACTTTGGAGGGTACCATTCTGCAGCCAACATGGAAGGGCATCGGTGCATGCCCAACAGAGACCCAGCTCTTCCTTGTGCCCGGCTTTCCTGGCCAGTTAGCCGTCACAGGCATCGAACCCAAGATATTAGTTATTGGTTATAAATCAAATTGTGGTATCATAATAAACGTGGCATTTTCTTGTCTTGTCCCCTGAAATGATCCTGTGTAGTTTTGTTGGCATAGCAACCTTGAGAGATCATCAAGTCCAGTCCCCTGCCCTCACAGCAGGACCAAGCACCATCTAGATCATCCCTGGTAGATGTCTATCCAACCTGTTCTTAAATATCTCCAGTGATGGGGATTCCACAACCTCCCTAGGCAATTTATTCCAGTGTTTCACCACCCTGACAGTTAGGAAGTTTTCCCTAATGTCCAACCTAAACCTCCCTTGCTGCAATTTAAGTCCATTGCTTCTTGTCCTATCATCAGAGCTCAAGGAGAACAATTTTTCTCCTTTCTCCCTGTAACACCCTTTTAGATACTTGAAAACTGCTATCATGTCCCCCCTCAGTCTTCTCTTTTCTAAACTAAACAAGCCCAGTTCTTTCAGTCTTCCCTTATAGCTCATGTTTTCTAGGCCTTTTATCATTTTTGTTGCTCTTCTCTGGACCTTCTCCAATTTTTCCACATCTTTCTTGAAATGTGGTGCCCAGAACTGGAGACAATACTCCAATTGATGCCTAATCAATGCAGAGTAGAACGGTAGAATGGCCTCTTGTATCTTGCTCACAACACTCCTGTTAATGCATCCCAGAATCATGTTTGCTTTTTTTGCAACAGTGTCACACTGTTGACTCATATTTAGCTTGTAGTCCACTATGACCCCTAGATCCCTTTCTGCAGTACTTATATTTACTTCGTCAATAATCCAAATAGTTTTCTTTAAAACCATAGGCACCAACTTTTCCTGGCGCTGGTGGGTGCTCAACCCCCACTTCCCGCCCTGACTCCACCTCCGCCCCACCCCCATTCCAACCCCTTCCCCAAAGTCCCTCCCCAACTCCACCTCCTCCCTGCACCTATTGGACCCCTTCCCCAAATCCCTGCCTCGGCCCCGCCTCTTCCCCGCGGGCGCCGCGTTCCCCCTCCTCTCCATCCCTCCCAGCACTTGCCTCCGCGAAACAGCTGTTTTGCAGCGGGAAGCGCTGGGAGCTAGGGGGAGAAGCGGGGAAGGGACGCTCAGGGGAGGAGGCAGAGCAGAGGTGGAGGTGAGCTGGGGCAGGGAGCTGCCAGTGGGTGCAGAGCACCCACTAATTTTTTCCCCTGAGTGAGTGATCCAGCCCCAGAGCACCCACGGAGTCGGCACCTATGTTTAAAACTGTCAAGTTGCTGTGAAGTTTAATGGGCAATAACTTTAGATTTTAATTACAGGTTAATTTCACTGCAAGTTGCCTGTCACAAGTGTATCTGTATCATCATGCAGCTCTGCAAAGCCTTCACTGTATGGGAGCTGCTATTAAAAATAAATGATCTGGCAGAGTGGCAAGAAAGGCAAAAAAATAAAGTTTTTAAAGATACCTGACATGGGAAACCTTTAACTGAGAAGTTGAATCCTTGTCAAACCCAACTTCCACTGGTGAAACAAGGGAACTTTTTACAGAACAGAAGCTGTTCAATGATCATGCAGCTCAAGACACAAGAGCTGCAGGCCTGTCTATATTTGCGAGTTGGGAGTTTGCCCTAACGCTTAGTCCCGCTCTGTCACACCAGTGCAGTCCCCGGGGCTTCAGAGCTGAAATTCAACTAGGAGTTGGGCTCCTTGAAGAATCCCAGCTCATATTTGGAGACCGGTTGGTTTCTGGGATTAGTATCACTTCTGTAATCTGAAAACCACCTTAATTGATTCACCACCATGTGACTCCAGTTTCCTGTTATGTGCTGTGCTACTAATTAGTGAATGAATAAATACCAGTCAAACTCAGATAATTGAGGTCTCTCTCTAATTTATAAAAAGACTGAATTGGAAACAAGTTGGAATATGACACTCTCCCTATTTCCGTTGTTCAGTTTCATTCCCTTGGTGGCCCTGATGTCATAAACCCACTAGGACAAACAGTCACCTTGGGTTTGGGTGGAAAAACATCCCCCTACCCACCCTTCTGAACCCTCAGAATGAAGCCTCCCAAATAATTTCTCTTTCTACAGGAAAAAATTCAGGCCCTTTGCAAGACTTTGAGGGAAGAAAGAGAAAAACTGCAGGGATTTCAAGTGACTGGAGAGGGGAAAAGCTGGGAACCACTGCCTCTGTCAAGTGGGACTGAGATTCTCTCTCTCTCTCTCTCTTCTCTAGGATGTCAGATGCACCTTGAGCAGGTACATGGCTCTCTCTCACTCCCCCTCACACTTCACAGTGCTGGGAAAGAGCTTGGTGATGGTGGTGGTGGTGATGATGTTAGCACCGCATCTCCCAAGGGCTCTACAGCAAAATGTGTAGGGAAGGTCACATTTTGGATACAAATCTTTCTGATCTATTTAATCCTGAGGTTCTCACCATTTTACAGAAGACTCTGGAATTCTCCATTCAGTGGGAAAGACTGACCCAGTATTTCCTAGAGATGTCACATCGCTGCGGGAGTGGCTGCCTCAAGATTGTGAGGATGGAATATGGGCCTATCATTGCTGGGGTACTGGACACCATTCAGCCCAGGGCAGCAGCGATCAAGAGTCTTTCCCACGTGAGGACTGTTTGAAGCCCTGTGTGGAATGAGCTGGGGAGTGGGGAGCTAGTGTCTCAGTCTAGTTCCTAGAGGACAGATTTCTACAACACTTCACCTGGGAACCTCCTGTCCCTCAGAGCATGGAGGCCAAGGAGTGAATTGGCCACGGAGACTCAAGTGCCTCCTTTTATCCCCAGAGCTGGTCTCTCCAGGACAGAGGTGAAGAATATTAATGAGACCTTTGGGGGAAGATTTCACGACCACAGCCTGTGCTCCACCTGCTCTGACTCCAGGCCCATTAGAGCAGCAGCTTTCACTAACAACAAATGATAACGTGTCACTAAATGAAATGTACAAATGTGAAGTTTTCTCTCCAGGTGTGAGAAGGGGAAGTTCCAGCAGCCAGTGGAGATTTCTCCTGAACCAGAAGCGAGACTCAACAATTTCTCCCAGAAAACTGTTGCCCTAATGGAGATTCTGAGGAAATGCAAAGGTGCTGAGAAGGGATCTAGGTGGGGAAAGTGAGATGAGCCCCTGAGACTGTGGGAGGGGATGGGCTCTGGCCACGGGGGTCATATCTATTGAATGACAGGTGGAAAGCAATTGAGCTGGTCTAACAGGTGCCCAGGTGTCAGGACGTCTCACATTCATTCATGAGTTAACAAAGGTCACAACACTGAGGCCCAAATTTAGCAAAATGGCCTAATTTTGAGTCCCTGATTTTCTCTCCCAATTTGCAAAGCCCGTGGGGGTCACAGACACAGGGGTGCACTCTGGCTGCATCTCAGGACTTGCCTAGCCTGTGCCAAGGTCTGCACGGGCCTCTGGAGCCACTGACTGGGGGAGTCGCAAACTGCCCCCTCTATTCCTCTGCCAATTAGGGTGAATTTGGCCCATGGAGACAACACTCTCCCAGCTCCAATCTCGA
Source organism: Chelonia mydas (assembly GCF_015237465.2). Classification (NCBI taxonomy): domain Eukaryota; kingdom Metazoa; phylum Chordata; order Testudines; family Cheloniidae; genus Chelonia; species Chelonia mydas. The sequence goes on along the minus strand of NC_051254.2, from coordinate 37,217,684 downwards.
CACTTATTAAACAATTTTATTATTCTATGGAGGACGAGGGCCCCATTGTGCTGAGCTCTGTAGAGATGCTGAGTGAATAAACCCAAGGGACCTACAACTACGAGCCCTGAGCCTGCAAACTCGTAACATCCCATTAATGTCAAAGGGACCAAAGTCTGCTAAAGTCTTTGCAGGATCTGGGTCTAGGGTCTGACAAAAGGCAATAGGCGAATGAGACAAACCAGCTGGGGTCTGGAGGTTGGGAGGGGCTGATGAGAGGAAAGGAAATCTCTCTGACAGATTGTATCTCCTAGGGTGGTTGTGAGACCTAATGGCTGTTGATTTCATTGCTGTGAGATGCCTCAATGAGAGAGGCAAAAGAAGGTTTCAGATTTGTTTATATTTATATTAAAGATCTGAGTGTGTCCCTGTCCCTCTCTGTTTCTCTGTCAAAATTCAAACCAAGTTAGGTCAGTTAAGAGTGGGGATATTGTTACAAACATGAAAGCAAGAAATCTCGTCTCTTTTCGCCTTTCCCCCTCCAGACACTCTGCCATCTGCACTGGAGACAAAAAGAGGGGAAACCCTAGGAGCACGAAGATAGGGTGAGGTTGCAGGTGGAAACTGTCTTTAAATTATAAGAAAATTCCCATGAAAACACATTGTACCTAAAGTTACCAACCAAACCAACACCAGTCATGACACACCCAGCACTACAATGAAACCATGAAATACAGAGGAGATCCCAAGCTGAAGTCACACAAAAGATCCTGACACCAACCTTAGTGCTGAGTTCATGCCTATGCTGATGAACAGAAACACTCTCCCTGAGCAGCATCCAAACACCCTTAACTCTGACCACGGGGTTCTCATGGACATTCACAGAACTTTTAATACTAAATTGAGAGCTCTCTGCCCTGAGGGCTGACACATCCCCCTCCTTTACCCCAGTTTCTCTGCTGCTGGGAATGGAGAAGGCCCAGCAGGGGAAGCTGGGAGCTGAAGCTTCTTCAGGCAAATAAGAAACAGAGAGAGGAACTGCAGTGACATCTCTGCTCAGTCTCAGGTGCCCAGCACAGAGGCAGCTCCCTGGGATCCAGGTCTGTCCCAGCCAGAACAGGGCTGCTGAGGAGAGTGAAAAATGGTCCCAGCCTCCCCCAGGGCTGAGCTCTGCCACAAACGCTCTGATTCTCTCTCCCCCACAGCGAATGTGACTCTGGATCCAGACACGGCTCATCCCAACCTTGTCCTGTCTGAGGATTTGAAAAGTGGGAAGTGGGAAGAAATACAGCAGCATCTGCCCGACAACCCTGAGAGATTTCACACTGAGCCCTCCATGCTGGGCTGTGAGGGATTCATCTCGGGGAGACATTGCTGGAAGGTGGAGGTGGGGGATGAGGGATCCTGGGTTGTGGGGGTGGCCAGAGAGTCTGTGAGGAGGAAGGGAGAAATATGCCCCAAAGACGGGATCTGGGCTGTGGGGTATGCGCTGGATCAGTTCTGGGCTCTCACCTCCCCTGTGACCACTCTGCCCCTGAGTTGGGTCCCCAGCAGGATCCGAGTTTGTCTGGACTGTGACCGGGGCTGGTGACATTTATCGATGCTGGTGACGAGGCCCCGATCTTCACTTTCCTGCCGGACTCCGTCCCTGGGGCGAGAATCTGACCCTGTCTCTGGGTGGTGGGGGTAATTCCCGGCTCAGACTGTGTCCCTGAGACACGGGGGAAGAGGGGCAGGGCCATCCCTAGGGGGGTGTGGGGCCTGGGACAACTCCCCCTCAGCCCCAGCCCTGCCCCCACTCCACCCCTTCCCCTAAGTCTCCACCCCACTTCTTCCTGCCCCTGCTCTGCCCCCTCCCCACTCCCATTCCACCCCTTCCCCTGCGCCCCTGCCTGTTCCCCGCCTCTTTCTGTCTTCCACCCCCTCCCCTGGGGCCCTGAGATCAGCCTCTCTAGCCTTAGACCATAGGCTCTAGGACCTCCTCCTGTGGACTTTCTGTCATGCTTTCTCTATGACCCTGGAAGTGGCATCAGGTCTCAACTCTGTGCAGTCTCTGGACTATCAAACCATAGAGAGCATTGAGAGACCGAGGCAGAGAGGTCAATTTCACTGCCCCCGGGACTGTGCAGACTCTGTGCCACTGTCCTCTGTGATCCAAGGGGACTCTGAGGATCCTGGGTCAGCCAGTGCCACTGAGGCATGAGGGGGAACAGCCCCATGGGAATGCAAAAATGGGCTTCTCTAGCCCCAGTCCTCCTAGCGCCTATGACCTGAACCATTCCCGTCTACCCAGCCTTCTAGCTCATCTCTGTGCCCCTGGAGGACCCCTGTCTACCCAATGCCGGAGACCTCATCTCTATGGCCCCTGGAAGCTCCTCCCTCTCCCTCCCTGCCACCCCAGGGATGGGCGGGGGAAGAACTTTAATTTCCACCTGGGCTGTTTGAATTTTGAAGGCAGATGTGGGATTTTTTTCCCTTAAATTGGTTGTGTGAACCCAACACCAGTGAGGAGAGCCCTGTAGGTCACTATGATGCTAGCCTGGACCTTACAGTAGTATGTTACTATCCAGCCTGCACACTGGGCCTTGTGCTTTGTGTCACCATGTATGTCCAGGGCCAGCCCTAGGGAAAATGATGCCCTGGGTGAACTTGTATTTTGGCGTCATTGACCCCGGTGGGCTCCCCGCACCGAGCCCCCTTCATGCCAATCCCTGTAACCCCGCCCCCCCCCCCCGGCACCCACCTGCGGAACCTGATCTGGATGCATGGTGCAGCTGGCATTGCTGCTCACACCCCCACTCAAACACTGCTTCTCCACGCACCCCTAGGGGCTGTGGAAGTGTCTGATGCCTCTCTGGTGTGGGGGTGTGGTTTTTCATTATGATAAGGGTTGTGAAGTGCATGGAAATATAAAGAACGAAAAGGAGAGGTGTATTTAACCACAAGGCTTCTAGCTCCTGCTTTGTTGCATCATTGCTACCGACTATTTCCTGGCAGAAGAGTTTCTCACGGGTTCAAATGTAGGGGCAGGCGATCCAGGTGACTGCCTGGGATGCCGGACTTGGGTGGCGCTGGGCTCGGGGTACTGTTTGTGACAAAAGTTTAACAAATGGCGGGGGGCACCGAAGACACAGTTTTACTTTATGTTAACAAAGTTTTGCTTCTAAATTTATGTTCACGTTATCAGTAGAGAATATGGTCCAGGTCTACACAGGTAGTTGAGCGCCTAAACCCCAGATTTAGGCCTCTAAATTCCAGTTTTAGGTTGTCGTCATGCCTCATCTGGATGCCTGTCTCTCATGTAAGCTCCAGCATGATCCACACACCAGGGGAAGTATGCACAACTCCCCTGCCTGTAACCCCTGTGAGGACAGATCTGGTATGCATGCTCTGAGCACCTCTCCTGGAAGAGGTGCCATGAAAATCAAGGAGGACCTGGTGGGGAAGATGCCCATATTATAGTTTTCAGCCCAGTGATTAAAGCAGTCACCCAGGATGTCAGAGACCTGCATTCAATACCCCCTCTGCCTGAGGAGGAGAAAAGATTTGGACATGGGCCTCCCACATCTCTCAAGAGCATGCCCTACCCACGGGCTATTCTCAGGTGGGGCTCCCTCACTCTCTCCTGTTGAAGCTGTTCCATTGAGAATAAATACTTGAAGAGTCATCGAATTAGGGGGAGCGAGAATGAGAATTCTTCTGTTGCCTAAAACATGCACCTGGAAAATCCCTGCTCACATGCTTTCCCATCTTCAGAAGATGGGGGAATTGAACCTAGCACTCCTACATCACAGCGGAGTGCACTACTCACTGGGTTACAAGGTAAGCAGCACCAGCTCCTCTTCTGGTCACTTTGTAAGGTGTGGGCAGGCACCTGCGCTGTTCTGAGGCCCTTGGAATTGCAAGCTCTTGCTTCAAGAGCATAGGTGAGGAGAGGTTCTTTGGTCCTGCTTGCAACAGGGGCTCTGCAGCACTTCACTGAGCAGACGCTGACCATGTTTTCCAGACAGCCAGCTTAGAGCAAGGTGGGGTGAGTTGTGTGGCTGTGGTTTAGGGAGCAGCCTGGTTTTCTCTCTATTTGATTTCTTGTGTGTTCTGAATTCTAAGACATAACTTCTCTATCTGTCTGCTGTGAACACAACAGCGCCAAACTCCTTTCCGTAAGACAATCTTAGGTACTTAAGCACACCCAGGAATCTGCGTTTAACCTGATGGGTTTTTTTAATTATGTGTTCTCTGTAATGCTTCTCAGTTAACAATCAGTGTGCTGGCTTAGAAGGAGCCGTGCAATAACGTATAACTGCTGGCGATACACAGAGAACAAGGTGCAAGCCCTCCTCCAGCATCACACCTTGGTGTCTGTCTTCTGCTTGGCAACTTTCCATTCCTCCAGCACCAGCCCCCACCCGCCGCAGAGGGCAGGTGGAAAACAGGTTTCCCTTAGGACAGGGGCAGGCAAACTTTTTGGCCAGGGCTTCTCAGTTAACAATCAGTTAACTTTTGTTAACTTAACAATTGATGTGATTGCCTTTTATGAAACATACACATAATAATCTATGTTGAATTCTTTCTATTTGCCTTCTGGTTTCTCAGACCTTTAGGCTGCACTCAGATCATATTTTCAAGTTTTTCTCTGCAATCAAGAAAGCTAGAAACTTCCTTTGTTTAGGAAAGGAAAGCCAAGAGTCTCACCTCATCACATGCTTCTAGGAGCTGGGACTTTAACAAACACAACAAATACAATGAGCCTCATTAGAAAATCTTGAGTGCCGGTAACACCGCAGCTTCTTTACACTGAGCCAGAGCTGCCTTAGTGTACATGAGAATCAGGCCTTTGAAACATTGATCTCAGCTTAACCTAGGTTTTCTCCTGTGAATTTCATATCACTAGATTTCGAAGGATTAGACTTTATTGGTTGATGTCTGTAAATGTTGATTTCACTCTACACACAGAAACCAGGAAAAACTACTCCCACTGCTAATAACTGAAATTTACCAATAGGCACAGTAAGAACAATGCTTCCTGAGAACTTATTAGACATTGATTTAAGAATATTTACTTTGCATAAATGGACATGTGATGCTGACATTCTCTATTTTAATGGTTGTGAAGCTTTAACTTTTGGAATCTGTCTCTACTGTCATTACATAGTTATTGTCTGACCCAAATATTGTCTGAGCCCGCCCTAAATCTCCCACCACTGTGAACATTTAAATGGAGGACAATTGGAATGAAATGCTAAAAACCCAGATTTTTGTGCAACTGTGAATGTTTAAATCAATAAATATAAAATTGCTTAAAAATATATATTAAAAAAAAAAAAGAATTCTACCAAGCCTGACTATCCCGCCCTTAGACACACAAATCCTGCTCCTGCAGGCTCATAGAATCGTAGAAAATCAGGGTTGGAAGGGACCTCAGGAGGTCATCTAGTCCAACCCCCTGCTCAAAGCAGGACCAATACCAACTAAGTCATCCCAGCCAGGGCTTTGTCAAGCCTGACCTTAAAAAGCTCTAAGGAAGGAGATTCCGCCACCTCCCTACGTAATCCATTCCAGAGCTCATCCTCACAGGGGGATGCCCCTCATTGCAAGACCAGAGCCCTAGTGGTACATTTTTCACTAAATGGTCCAGAGGGAGCCATGGCCACAGAGAACCCCCTGGAAAGTCTCCAGGAGGAAGCTCCATGTCCCGTCTGTCTGGAGTAGTTCACAGAAGCTGTCACTCTGGCGTGTCGGCACGTCAGCCAGTGCTGGGAGGGATCCGATACAGCCGTCTGCTGCCCTCAGGAACTGAGCAACACAGAAACGTCAGGCTGAACAGGCAGCTGGCAAACATGGCAGAAATCACCATTCGGCTGAGTTTACAGGCAGCAAAAGGAGGAGGAGGGGACGGGGTGTGTGGGGAACACCAGGAGGCTCCAAAACTTCTGGGAAGAGGATCAAACTTCGATCTGTGTAGTTTGCCATCTGTCCCGGGCTCACAGAGCTCACACGGTGGTTCCCAGAGGAGGCTGCCCAGGAGTACAAGGGAGGGAATTGCTGTCAAGTTTAATGGGTAATAACTTTGGATTTTAATTACAGGCTAATTTCACTGAAAGTTACCTGGCACAGGCATGATGCATCATTCAGCTCTGTAAACCCTTCATGGTATGGGAGATGCTGTAACAAAATAACTGATTTGACAGAGTGGCAACAGAGGCAGGTCTTTAACGATACCTGATGTGGGAAAATGTCCTTTGAGATTCTGATGGGGATTCCTGAAAATCTTCATCATATAAAGAATTCCACCAAACCCAAAGGATCAGACATGTTACCCACCAAGTTAATGAATACTACAGTTCTTACCCAAGTCCCCGCTTACAGCCAATTCTTGTTAACTAAAGTACGATGTATTAAAAGAAGAAAAGGCAGTATTGGCTAAAAGATCATTAGACATACAAATGCGAATAGAGTCCCTAGGTCAGTTTGACCATAGAGATGGCGCGTTATAATTGAAAAGAGTCCTTTTCAGAATCATTTCATCACGTTCTAGTCCAATGTCCAAATGTTCAATATCGGGACGGTCCAGAGAGGATTGGAGATCTCAATCTTATGACTCGAACTCCCCCTGAATAAAGCTTAAGAAGATCTGAGATAAAAGGATCAGGTCCCAAGAGTTTATGTAGACGTTTTTGCAGCCTCTCGACAGCAGGCAGTCCTTGGGTGAACAATAGGTTTTGGAAGTAACCTCCTATTTCCCAAACATCACAGGTAATAAAACTACATGGATTAATATAAGGTAATTATCTATAAAGCCGTTCATAGACAGTTTACCACAAACTTTAAAGAGAGAGATATATACACAATGACCTTATTACACCCAAGTTTCATTTAAATGTTAATATTTCCTTTTGACTTCTGAATGAACAAAATACAGTCGTTGACAGAAACCCTTTGGTTACACTGTTAATCTATATCTCGTTACAGATTAACATAGACTACTACAATTACTATGTTCTAGGGCTGTCAAGTGATTAAAAAAATTAATCGTGATTCATCGTGCTCCTAAACAATAATAAAATACCATTTATTTAAATATTTTGGATGTTTTATACATTTTCAAATATATTGATTTCAACTGCAACACAGAATACACTCCATGCATCTGATGATGGGTTATAGCTCACAAAAGTTTATGCCCAAAGAAATGTGTTAAGTCTCTAAGGTGCCACAAGGATTCCTTGTTGTTTTTACAGAATACAAAGTGTACAGTGATCACTTTATATTTTTTATTACAAATACTTGCACTGTAAAAAACAAAAGAAATAGTATTTTTCAATTCACCAACTGCAAGTACTGTATGCAATCTCTTTATCATGATAGTTGAACTTACAAATGTAGAATTATGTGCAAAAAATAACTGCATTCAAAAATAAAACAATGTAAAACTTTGGAGCCTACAACTCCACTCAGTCCTACTTCTTCTTCGGCCAATCATTCAGAAAAACAAGTTTGGTTACAATTTGCAGGAGATAATGCTGCCCGCTTCTTGTTTACAGTGTCACCTGAAAGTGAAAATAGGCATTCGCGTGACACTATTGCAGCCAGCGTTGCAAGATATTTACATGCCAGATGCTCTAAAGGGTCATAGGTCCCTTCCTGCTTCAACCACCATTCCAGAGGACATGCCTCCATGCTAACGACGGGTTCTAATCGATAACGATCCAAAGCAGACCAGATCGACACCTCATCCCTCTCAGATTTTGGAAGACACTTCAGATTCTTAAACCTTGGGCCGAGTGCTGTAGCTATCTTTCGAAATCGCAGATAGTTACTTTCTTTGCGTTTTGTCAAATCTGCAGTGAAAGTGTCCCCCCATGTGCTAGGTCATTCTCCGTGACTTCGATATGATGACATATTTGGCAGAAGGTGTGTAAAACAGGACAGGGGACATACAAGTCTCCTTCAAGGAGTTCAGTCACAAATGGAATTAATGCATTATTTTTTTTAAATGAGCATCCTCCACTGGAATGGTGGCCGAAGCATGAAGGGACATAGGCATGTTTAGCATATCTTGCACTTAAATACCTGCGCTGCCAGCTACAAACAGGCCATGGGAACGCCTTCTCACACTTTCCGGTGACATCATAAATTAGAAGCAGGCAGCAGTCGCTCCCGTAAATGTAAACAAACTGGTTTGTCTTAGCGAGTGGCAGAAAAAGAAGTAGCACTGAGTGGACTTCTAGGCTCTAAAGTTTTTAATTGCTTTATTTTTCACTGCACTTATATAATTAAAATCATCTGTGTTTCTAAGTTACACTTTCCTGATAAAGAGATTGCACGACAGCACTTCTATGAGGGGAACTGAAAAAGGCTATTTTTGTTTTGCATGTTTACAGTACAAATATTTGAAATAAAAAATAATATAAAGTGAGCACTGTACACTTTCTATTCTTTGTTGTGAGAGAAATCAATAGATATGAAAACACAGAAAAACATTATAAGCATATATAACATTATAAACATAAGCACTTATGGAGTTTCTCTCCGGTGTGGATGGCTTGATGTTTAACAAGGTGGGACCTATGTATGAAACTTTTCCCACATTCCAAGCACTTATGGGGTCTCTCTCCTGTGTGGATTTTGTGATGTTTAAATAGGCCTGACCTCTGTACAAATTTTTTCCCACAGTCTAAGCACTTATGGGGTCTCTCTCCCGTGTGTATTCTCTGATGTGTAACCAGGGCTGATCTCCATGTGAAACTTTTCCCACAGTCCAAGCACTTATGGGGTCTCTCTCCTGTGTGTATTCTCTGATGTTTAAGAAGGGTTGGCCTTTGTGTGAAACTTTTTCCACAGTCTAAGCACTTATGGGGTCTCTCTCCTGTGTGTAATCCCTGATGTGTTACCAGGGCTGATCTCCATGTGAAACTTTTCCCACAGACCAAGCACTTATGGGGTCTCTCTCCTGTGTGTATTCTCTGATGTTTAAGAAGAGTTGGCCTTTGTGTGAAACTTTTTCCACAGTCTAAGCACTTATGGGGTCTCTCTCCTGTGTGTAATCTCTGATGTGTAACCAGGGCTGATCTCCGTGTGAAACTTTTCCCACAGTCTAAGCACTTATGGGGTCTCTCTCTGGTGTGGACTACTTGATGTGCAACAAGGTTTGACCTCTCTATGAAAGTTTTCCCACAGTCTAAACACTGATGAGGTCTCTCTCCTGTGTGGATTTTCTGATGTTTAATTAGGCCTGACCTCCATACGAATTTTTTCCCACAGTCTAAGCACTTGTGGGGTCTCTCTCCTGTGTGGATTAGCTGATGTGTAATCAGTGCTGACTTCCAATTCAAACAATTCCTGCTCTCAAGGCACCCAGAGGGTTTCTCTCCCATGTGGCTTCTCCCATGGTTAGTAAGATCTGAGCGCTTATTGAGGTTTTCCCCACAGTCCAAGCATTGAAGTGTTTTCTCCCCAGTATTTATTGCCTGAAGGGTAAGAAGCACCGGTCTCAGAATGAATCCTTTCCCATAACCGAGGCATTCATAGCGTTTGTCGGCCTTGGGGGTTGTCTGCCGGGCTGTGGGATCCCTGTGTCCTTCCCCACATATAATAGATCCATCCAGTTGCTCCCTTGAGTGGTTTCCCAGCAGCCTCTTTGACCTCTGCCAATTTCCCCAGGCTTCTCCCTGTGCCAAGCACTGGGAAAAATTCCCTTCAGCTCTTCCCACAGAAATCCCCTGTGGTTCCCCGTGCCCAGGAATTTCCTGATGTTGATTCCCCTCCTTCTTCTCACTCACTCTCTCATCACCTGCTGGGAGAGAGACAGTGCAGACAGGAGTCATTCTGCTGCGGAGAAATTAAGAGGAATAGAACCGAGGGAAAACCCAACATACTAAAGGTTGGAGAGATGGAGCAATTGGATTCTCCCTCCACTTCCCAGTTGGGAAGGAAACTCCTGCAGTGAACAGGACACATGGGAAGCGATGTCAGTGATATCTGCTGCATGCAGCCCTGCTCTGGGTGAGATGAGGAAGGAACTGAGGTCACTTACTAATATGTCATTTTGGGGATTCTCAACTTTTTCTTTCATTCACCACATGATTTGTATGTCAGCGCTCACCTGTGTGGGCACCTCTTGGGATCTCTCTTTCCTCACAGGCCTGGAGATCGGGCACCCACGGCTCTTCCCCTCGTTCCAGCCGGGTGATCAGGCCAGGTTTGGGAAGGGGAAATCCTGTGCAGGGAGTGAAATCAGACCAGATCAGGGTTTGTGGAGGATTGAGAGACCATCTGTCAGAAAGGACATTCTGTGGGTGGCACCTGTCCCAGTGCTGTGCTGGGGAATGTGGAATCTAAGAGGACAGGAACGTGGTCACTTAACCCCCTTGTGGGAGGCAGATGTCTGGGGAGGTGAGGGCAATTGTGATGCACACCCAGCTCTCGTATTAAACCCCTGCCTATTTCTAAACCTGCGAAGCCCAGAGCCCTCCACATGACTGGAGCTGTTCCCAAGGAGGACAGAGAAGAGGGATTCTGTGTGCGACCGAGAAACAACACAGACAGGACAATGCATGTCCACCTTGCATGCTAGGGGGGTTGGGTGGGGATGATTTAGTATGTGCCTTATGTTTTGACACCCTCTTCTCATTGGAGCATGAGGAGGGAAGAACCTGACCGGTGTCAGACACGCAGACCTCCCCAGTTTCCAATAACCAAGGGGCCAGGAATCCCTTACCCAGCGAGGTCACTGTCTCGTAGTTCTCCTGCATGACATCCCTGTAGAGGGCTCTCTGAGCAGGGTCCAGCAAAGCCCCCTGTCCCTGGGTGAAATACACAGCCACCTCCTCGAAGGTCACCGGCATCTGAAACAACAAGAATCCCCCACTCAGCACCAACTGCCCCAGGCACAATCCCACTAGTCATGGGGTAGGACGGAGAGAGAAGCAGAATCCTCCCCGCACCCTGCTCAGAGTAGCTGGGAGGCTTCAAGGGGTGGGAGAAGGTGAGAGCTCCTTGTCCTCCCCAGCACATGGAGCAGGGCAGGGTCTTCTCATTTCCCACACGCCTGCCAGCCATAGGCTGATACGGGAAGCAGAGCTCTGAGCCGGGGACAGGGACAGGAACCTTGACAGCTTCCCTTCGTATTTCACAGCAGCCTCTGGCCAGTGGGTCAGGCTCCAGCACTGGGAGTCTGGTCCGTTTTCCCAGCTCTGTCCAGGGGGGTGTTTTCTGGTTCAGAAATGGGGGATTGTTCCCCCCCCCCACCCGCCAATGGGCCTGTTCAGAAAATCAGGCCCAGGTTGATCACGTTCCAGCAGGTTTATCGCACCCCGTCCCACCCCGGGTGATTAACCCCTCTACACTACCCCTCCCCCACCACCAAAAGCTCCCTGAAAATCCCCTACCTCAGCTGGCTCCATCACAGCCATTTCCCTGCCCTGTCCCCTGCAAGACGGGACAATCTGGAGCGAAACGTGGATGCGATTCCTCAGCCTGTCGGAGGAGCAGGGAGATTGGGCAGGTTTCATAAGGGGCTGGAGTCCATGTCACTCCCCAAGTCCCCCCAGGCTCTCTCCCTGCAGACAGACGCTCTGATTCTATGACTCTGCCATGGTGGCAACAAACCCAGTTAGTTCATTACCTCCCCAGCCAGCCCCCCCCCCCGCCCCGCCCACCCCCGCTTAGAACTAACCCACCACGTCCCTTCTAAACCTCCCCAGAGCAGCATCTCCGAGCCAAATGCTGGAAAAAGAGCAGATCAAAGGAGTCACTTCAGGGTACTGCCCCACAGTGTATTGTGACCCCCTCTAGCTCTCCCCCGTCTCCCTCCGTAGTGCGGTGCTCAGCAGGGCGAGCAAGTGGCCTTTCCTCTCTCAGCTCCTGCCCTTGTTCCCAGGAGAGCGGACTGCCGCGGGGGGGCAGGGAATGGATCTGGGCAGGGCTGGGAGCTGGGAACCTCCCTCCCCACTTCCTGCTGCTGCTGCCCTTCAAGTCTCTCCGCTCTCCTTTTTTATCTTCTTCCCTCAACCTGGGAGAACGGGTGACTGCCCCATTGCCATGGGCCTCTGCTCTCATTAGGCAGCTCAGCCACTGACACTGGTAACAGGGGTTTGAAGCTGGCAGTGTCACTGAGGGCAGGAGCTCTGGGACTCACAGACACAGGGAGCCACTCCCCTTGTAGGCCAAACTCACCAGCCAGTCCCTGAAATCAGCTCTTTGTGCAGAGTCATTTCCCTGCCCAGCTCCAACCCTTTCCCCAGGTCTTTCCATCACCTGGAGGTTCATGCTCAGGGGCTGGTGTGGTCAGAGTGGTTCCAGTCACTGAGAAAGTGCCCCTGGGGCTGGTCTCAGAGGGGTGTGATGAAGGTGGAATGTTCTGAATTTTTTCTCTGAATAGTGTGTGTGTGCCTCAGTTTCCCCATGTGTTACTCAAGTATCAAGCTGGTGGGATACAGGTGAGTGTTTACTGCGGAGACCTCAAGAGGGCAGGTATCACTGCAGAGTGGCTGCATGGTCACAGAGAATGGCCAAAATTCTGTATCCTGAGGTCTCTGAGGATGCAGGGCTGGAAGCGGGTCAGTCTCCTGATTTGGGGCTCAGTGGGGAGAGCCCAGGGCTCGGGACTCTGGATTCCCCCCAAGATGGACTTTGCTGAATGCTCCTGGTTTCTGTGCTAACAAGCTCTGTTCTACACTGTTTTCTCAGCGACCAATAAACCCGTCTGTTTTCCAAGCTGGCTGAGAGTCACAGCTGACTGCGGAGGTGGGGTGCACCGCCCCTGTGAGGAGCATGTCAGGCTTCTCCTTAGGCTGCCCCCGGGGGTTCAGGCTGGGGCCATGTGCCCTCCCTGGGCCCCAGGACCGGGAAGGCTGGGGCCACACGCTCAGCAGGTCGGGGGAGATGTTGGGGGTGCTCAGGGTCTGGGGTCCTGCCCCTACAGTGGGAGGGGGACTTGCCTCCCCCAGCCCTAGGTTCATCCCCCACCAGCTGTACCTCGTTCTTCTTCCCAGCTCCTAGTCCCAGGCAGGGGGGCTGAAACAATCTGTACAGTGGGGTGTCAAGGTTCCTTCCCCACTCTGAACTCTAGGGTACAGAAGTGGGGTCCCACATGAAAGACCTCCTAAGCTTATTCTTACCAGCTTAGGTTAAAAACTTCCCCAAGGTACAAACTTTGCCTTGTGCTTGAACAGTATGCTGGCACCACCAAACGTTTTAAAGAAAGAACAGGGAAAGAGACCACCTGGAGACGTCTTCCCTCCAAAATAGCCCCCCCAAACCCTACTCAAGCCTCCCCAGGAAAGGGGGTGTGAATAATATCCTAACCGATTGGTTACAAAATCATCAAAGACCCAAACCCCTGGATCTTGGAAGAATGGAAAAATCAGTCAGGTTCTTAAAAGAAGGATGTTATTAAAAAAAGAGAGAGAGAGAGAGAGGTAAAAATCAGCTCTGTAAAATCAAGATGGAGAATACTTTACAGGGCATTCAGATTCAAAACACAGAGGATCCCCCTCCGGGCAAAACCTTAAAGTTACAGAAAATAGGAATAAACCCCCCTCTTAACACAGGGAAAATTCACATAAAACAAAAGATAAACGAATCCGCCTTGCCTGGCTTACCTATACTGGCTGCAAAATTGGAGACTTGGATTAGGATGGGTTGGAGAAGATGGATTTCTGTCTGGCCCCTCTCAGTCCCAAGAGAGAACAACCACATAAACAAAGAGCACAAACAAAAGCTTTCCCCTCCTCCAGATTTGAAAGTCTCTTGTCCCCTTATTGGTCCTTTGGGTCAGGTGCCAGCCAGGTTAGCTGAGCTTCTTAACCCTTCCCAGGTAACAGGAGGTTGCCTCTGGCCAGGAGGGATTTTATAGCACTGTGCACAGAAAGGCGGTTTCCCTTCCCTTTATATTTATGACAGGGGGGCTGAGAGCCATTGAACCAAACTGTAAAGCCTGGATAGGATGGAAACCCCTTCAAGCCAGGGGGTGCGGCAGGGCCCCGCCAGCCTAGATCCAGAGCCTGTGCTGCTCCCCCACCCTGATTGTGCCCCTGGGCCCCGCTCCTTCCCCGGCCCCCAGCTGGGGCCCCCCACCCTGCATCCAGTTTGGCCCCGGCCCCCCTTCTGCCCCTCCCTATTTGCTCCCCTCACATCTCCCTGAGCTGCAGCCCCCGTCCGCACCAGCCCGGCCAGGGGCAGGGAAACAAAGCAGCAAGTGGGGGGCAGCGGGGGGTACCGTGATCCTGCCCCCGCCACGCACACACCGGGGGCTGGCGGCAGCTTTCCCGGGCCCGGGGCAGGGAATCGCAGCCAGCCCCGCGGGGAGCAGCCCGGGGCCAAACCCGCCCCCTGCAGCCCGGGGGTGACGGGGGGGGCGGGTCTCTCTTACCTTCCCTCCGAGCGGGGCCCCCGGGGCAGGGGCCGGGCCGGGAAGGGGCCCTGGCCAGGCTGGGGGCTCTGCCCTGGGAGAGGCTCCCGGGGAGCAGCGGGAAGGGCCCGGCTGGAGGTTCCCCCCTCCCGGCTGCAGCCCGGGCTCCGGGCTCCCAGCACCAGCCGCCGGGGCTCGGGGATCTCGCCGGGAGCCTGGGAGCCGGAGTCCCCGCAGCGGCTGCGAGTCACTTCCTGGGCCGGGCCTGAGCCCCGCGATCGCTCCCCCCAGAGCCGCCCCCCAGCCGCTCCCGGGTCCTAGCGATCAAGCCACGGCGCTGCGCCTCCCCTCTCTCTGTCCGGTGTCCTGTTTTCAAGTGCTCCGCGTAGGAACGTGCTACCGGGAGCGGTTACCGATACGTAGTGGAGGGTCAGAAGCTGCTAGTGCAGTAAACTGCTACCTGATGTAGCAAATGCCTACGGGCAGCAGCTTCTTCCACTGCTGTGTGGGTGAAATTGCTCCACGCAGACATGTGCTCGCTCCCCCTCTCCGCCTCGCTCCCTGGAGCAGTTATTTCTGTGTGTAGATGGTAAGAAACAGCTTTTGTAAACAGATGCTCTTTCCCGCACAGGTCATGTTTGCTAAACCTTAATTTTTTTTCTCTTCTCTTCTCTAGCCTCTCTCCAATTTTTACTCCAGCTGAGAGCTCATCAGCTCAGAGGAGAGCCGATAGCCCAGAGTGACGGTCTGTTTTCTTGCATAGGTCCCTTTCCACAGTCTGGGATTCAGCTTGTGGTCCACTATGACCCTCCGATCCCTTTCCGCAGGACTCCTTCCTAGGAAGTCGTTTCCCATTTTGTATGCTTGCAGCTTGTTATCATTCACAAAACTTTATAATTGTACTCTCTATGCCATTATCTCAATCATTCATTCAGATTTTGAATAGAAACTTATCCAGAACTGATCGCTGCAGAACCCCACTGGTTATGCCCTTTCAGCCTGACTCAGCCCTTTCAGCCTGTGAATCACTTGCACTCATCTTATTTTAGCTCCATCTAGGTGGCATTTCCATAGTTTGTTTATGAGAAGGTCATGGGAGACCTGTAACGCTGCAATCTGATGATCAGCGGCACTGCTATGGGTACCCGCGTGGCCCCACAGTATGCCAACATTTTTATGGCTGACTTAGAACAAGGCTTCCTCAGCTCTCGTCCCCTAATGCCCCTACTCTACTTGCGCTATATTGGTGACATCTTCATCATCTGGACCCATGGAAAAGAAGCCCTTGAGGAATTCCACCATGATTTCAACAATTTCCATCCCACCATCAACCTCAGCCTGGTCCAGTCCACACAAGAGATCCACTTCCTGGACACTACAGTGCTAATAAACGATGGTCACATAAACACCACCCTATACCGGAAACCTACTGACCGCTATTCCTACCTACATGCCTCCAGCTTTCACCCTGACCACACCACACGATCCATCGTCTACAGCCAAGCTCTGCGATACAACCGCATTTGCTCCAATCCCTCAGACAGAGACAAACACCTACAAGATCTCTATCAAGCATTCTTACAACTACAGTACCCACCTGCGGAAGTGAAGAAACAGATTGATAGAGCCAGAAGAGTTCCCAGAAGTCACCTTCTACAGGAGAGGCCTAACAAAGAAAATAACAGAACGCCACTAGCCGTCACCTTCAGCACCCAACTAAAACCCCTCCAACGCATTATTAAGGATCTACAACCTATCCTGAAGGATGACCCAACACTCTCATAAATCTTGGGAGACAGGCCAGTCCTTGCCTACAGACAGCCCCCCAACCTGAAGCAAATACTCACCAGCAACCACATACCACATAACAGAACCACTAACCCAGGAACCTATCCTTGCAACAAAGCCCGTTGCCAACTGTGCCCACATATCTATTCAGGGGACACCATCACAGGGCCTAATCACATCAGCCACACTATCAGAGGCTCGTTCACCTGCACATCCACCAATGTGATATATTTCAGAGTAACAGCCGTGTTAGTCTGTATTCGCAAAAAGAAAAGGAGGACTTGTGGCACCTTAGAGACTAACCAATTTATTTGAGCATAAGCTTTCGTGAGCTACAGCTCACTTCATCGGATGCAATGTGATCATCATGTGCCAGCAATGCCCCTCTGCCATGTACATTGGTCAAACTGGGCAGTCTCTACGTAAAAGAATAAATGGACACAAATCAGATGTCAAGAATTATAACATTCATATACCAGTCGGAGAACACTTCAATCTCTCTGGTCACGCAATTACAGACATGAAAGTTGCAATATTACAACAAAAAAACTTCAAATCCAGACTCCAGCGAGAAACGGTTGAATTGGAATTCATTTGCAAATTGGATACAATTAACTTAGGCTTGAATAGAGACTGGGAGTGGCTAAGTCATTATGCAAGGTGACCTATTTCCCCTTGTTTTTTCCTACCCCGCCCCCCCAGACGTTCTTGTTAGGCCCTGGATTTGTGCTGGAAATGGCCCACCTTGATTATCATACACATTGTAAGGAGAGTGGTCACTTTAGATAAGCTATTACCAGCAGGAGAGTGGGTTTGTGTGGGGGGGGGGGACGGGGGGGGCGGTGAGAAAACCTGGATTTGTGCTGGAAATGGCCCACCTTGATTGGCATGCACATTGTAAGGAGAGTGATCACTTTTGATAGGCTGTTACCAGCAGGAGAGTGCGGTGGGGGGAGGTATTTTTTCATGCTTTGTGTGTATAAAAGATCTTCTACACTTTCCACAGACAGAGTAATGATTCGGCCAGGCTTAAACACAAGCACAGCTCACACCATAGCACAAACTGCCTGTCCCAAGGCGAGCATGCATACCCACAAGAGCCCCAAAATGATGAGTAACCACAGGGGCGGGGGGACTGATTGTTCCAGGACCGTACTGTTCTCTGGGGTCCTGTGCCTTGGGGAGAGCCAATAGCTGCAGGGAGCCCCTATACTCAACACTGTCCCCACATTTTCCACAGGCTGGGTTCGTCCTGGAAGATATCTTGCTGCTGAGGGTGACCTGGGAAGCAAGGGAGGGTCTTCTGCAACAATACGGCTTCCGCCCTGGCTCATATGCAGCTTGCCTGTGTGCAGCAATGGTCCCCCCCGCCCGTCACGGCACAGAGGCGCGGGTATGTTACCCTTGCTGGGACAAGGAGCACAGTAACTCTGCCAAGGAACCTGCACAAGCAGATTGCCCAGCTTCTGCGTGAGACCTTCGATGAGATCACTGAGGCCGATTACCGCGATGTGAGAGAGCACATCAACACCCTCAACCCTCCTCGCCCCAACAGCCCGCACCCAACAACTCCCTTCTCAAAATAAAAGCCACTTACCGGGCACCTCCTCTGCTGTTTGCTCTTCCCCAAGCACCATCCGCTGCGACTGGCTACCTTCCTCCAGGCTTGAAAACAGCTCCTGGCTGCATGCATCTAGGGATGCCGGGCCTTCCTCTGGCTCTGGGTCCCCCTCTCCTCAGCACCCTCACTCCTGCTTTTCTCCTCCTGGCCCGTTGCACTCTGGGCTGGCACGGCCTCTGAAGTGTCCATGGTGCTCTTCAGAGTGGAGGTGGGGTCGCCCCCAAGTATCGCATCCAGCTCTTTGTAGAAACGGCAGGGCGTGGGGACAGCACCAGAGCGGCCGTTGGCCTCCCGCGCCTTGTGGTAGGCGTTCTGCAGCTCCTTCACTTTAACCCTGCGTTGCAGTGTGTCCCGGCCATAGCTCCTTTCGATCATGGCCCTTGATCTCTGCCCGAAGATATCGTAATTCCTATGGCTGCAGCGCAGCTCAGACTGGACAGCCTCCTCTCCCCAAACGCTGATGAGTTCAGCACCTCGGCATTGCTCCATGCTGGGGATCGCCTGGTGCGTGGAGCCATGGTCACCTGGAAAGATGCTCTGACAGCACTCCACACATCGCCAACCAAACAGGAAGGGGACTTTCAAAATTCCCAGAGAATTTAAAGGGTGGGTCTGTCGGTCGGTCACATGAGCGCAGGGCAGTAGAGTCTGGGCCTGACTTTCCCTTTTCTAAAATGGGGGTAAAAGCCCTTCCCCATCTGCAGCAGGGTGAGGCTCAACACACTGAAGATTGCGCAGTGCTGAGGTAGGGCCGTGATGGGGGCCAGATAGGGGCCTGCAAGAGCTACAGAAGTTACAGAAGCTAAACCACATTGGGGTTGTCCCAAACGTTCCTGATTTCACACTGACTCCTTCACTAGCTGACGTTTCTCTTAACACCCCAGCTCCAGTAATCCTGTGATTACAAGACAATCTCAGCTCTCACTTTAACAAAGGTCAGTTTCTTGCTCTCATGGCTGAATAGAAAAGGTTGACAATGTGACCAGAGCGAATCCTTCAAGCTCAGAAACAAAAAATCCAGAAAATAATGTTTTAGAAGAAAAAACCTCATCTTCATTCCCACACCTTGGCCTCTCTATTTCCCTTTCCATTAACTCTGCTGTCTTAGATAAATCATGGCAGTAAATTAGGGGGCTTTCCAGGGGTAGCAGATAGAGATTTAAGGCCTGAGTTGTCAGCGGCACAGGACTGTCAGCCCCAAACTTTTGAAAATGATGAGTCAGGACCCCGAAATTGATGTGATTGCCTTTTATGAAACATACACATAATAATATATGTTGAATTCTTTCTCTTTGCCTTCTGGTTTCTCAGATCTTTAGGCTGCACTCAGATCATATTTTCAAGTTTTTCTCTGCAACCAAGAAAGCTAGAAACTTCCTTTGTTTAGGAAAGGAAAGCCAAGAGACTCACCTCATCACATGCTTCTAGGAGCTGGGGCTTTAACAAACACAACAAATACAATGAGCCTCATTAGAAAATCATGAGTGCCGGTAAAATCATGAGCACCGTAGTTTCTTTACACTGAGCCAGAGGTGCCTTAGTGTACATGAGAATCAGGCCTTTGAAACATTGATCTCAGCTTAACCTAGGTTTTCTCCTGTGAATTTCATATCACTAGACTTCGAAGGATTAGACTTTATTGGTTGATGTCTGTAAATGTTGATTTCACTCTACACACAGAAACCAGGAAAAACTACTCCCACTGCTAATAACTGAAATTTACCAATAGGCACAGTAAGAACAATGCTTCCTGAGAACTTATTAGACATTGATTTAAGAATATTTACTTTGCATAAATGGACATGTGATGCTGACATTCTCTATTTTAATGGTTGTGAAGCTTTAACTTTTGGAATCTGTCTCTACTGTCATTACATAGTTATTGTCTGACCCAAATATTGTCTGAGCCTGCCCTAAATCTCCCACCACTGTGAACATTTAAATGGAGGACAATTGGAATGAAATGCTAAAAATCCAGATTTTTGTGCAACTGTGAATGTTTAAATCAATAAATATAAAATTGCTTCAAAATATATATTAAAAAAAAAAAGAATTCTACCAAGCCTGACTATCCCGCCCTTAGACACAGAAATCCTGCTCCTGCAGGCTCATAGAATCGTAGAGGATCAGGGTTGGAAGGGACCTCAGGAGGTCATCTAGTCCAACCCCCTGCTCAAAGCAGGACCAATCCCCAACTAAGTCATCCCAGCCAGGGCTTTGTCAAGCCTGACCTTAAAAAGCTCTAAGGAAGGAGATTCCGTAACCCATTCCAGAGCTCATCCTCACAGGGGGATGCCCCTCATTGCAAGACCAGAGCCCTAGTGGTACATTTTTCACTAAATGGTCCAGAGGGAGCCATGGCCACAGAGAACCCCCTGGAAAGTCTCCAGGAGGAAGCTCCATGTCCCGTCTGCCTGGAGTAGTTCACAGAAGCTGTCACTCTGGCGTGTCGGCACGTCAGCCAGTGCTGGGAGGGATCCGATACAGCCGTCTCCTGCCCTCAGGAACTGAGCAACACAGAAACGTCAGGCTGAACAGGCAGCTGGCAAACATGGTAGAAATCACCAGTCGGCTGAGTTTCCAGGCAGCAAAAGGAGCAGGAGAGGACGGGGCTTGTGGGGAACACCAGGAGGCTCCAAAACTTCTGGGAAGAGCATCAAACTTCGATTTGTGTAGTTTGCCATCTGTCCCGGGCTCACAGAGCTCACATGGTGGTTCCCAGAGGAGGCTGCCCAGGAGTACAAGGGACAGAATTGCTGTCAAGTTTAATGGGTAATAACTTTGGATTTTAATTACAGGCTAATTTCACTGAAAGTTACCTGGCAGAGGCATGAGACATCATTCAGCTCTGTAAACCATTCATGGTATGGGAGATGCTGTAACAAAATAACTGATTTGACAGAGGGGCAACGGAGGCAGGTCTTTAACGATACCTGATGTTGGAAAATGTCCTCTGAGAGTCTGATGGGGATTCCTGAAAATCTTCATCATATAAAGAATTCTACGAAACCCAACGGATCAGACATGTTACCCACCAAGTTAATGAATACTACAGTTCTTACCCAAGTCCCCGCTTACAGCCAATTCTTGTTAACTAAAGTACGATGTATTAAAAGAAGAAAAGGCAGTATTGGCTAAAAGATCATTAGACATACAAATGCGAATAGAGTCCCTAGGTCAGTTTGACCATAGAGATGGCGCGTTATAATTGAAAAGAGTCCTTTTCAGAATCATTTCATCACGTTCTAGTCCAATGTCCAAATGTTCAATATCAGGACGGTCCAGAGAGGACTGGAGATCTCAATCTTACGACTCGAACTCCCCCTGAATAAAGCTTAAGAAGATCTGAGATAAAAGGATCAGGTCCCAAGAGTTTATGTAGACGTTTTTGCAGCCTCTCGACAGCAGGCAGTCCTTGGGTGAACAATAGGTTTTGGAAGTAACCTCCTATTTCCCAAACATCACAGGTAATAAAACTACATGGATTAATATAAGGTAATTATCTATAAAGCCGTTCATAGACAGTTTACCACAAACTTTAAAAAGAGATATATATACAATGACATTATTACACCCAAGTTTCATTTAAATGTTAATATTTCCTTTTGACTTCTGAATGAACAAAATACAGTCGTTGACAGAAACCCTTTGGTTACACTGTTAATCTATATCTCGTTACAGATTAACATAGACTACTACAATTACTATGTTCTAGGGCTGTCAAGTGATTAAAAAAATTAATCGTGATTCATCGTGCTCCTAAACAATAATAAAATACCATTTATTTAAATATTTTGGATGTTTTATACATTTTCAAATATATTGATTTCAACTGCAACACAGAATACACTCCATGCATCTGATGATGGGTTATAGCTCACAAAAGTTTATGCCCAAAGAAATGTGTTAGTCTCTAAGGTGCCACAAGGATTCCTTGTTGTTTTTACAGAATACAAAGTGTACAGTGATCACTTTATATTTTTTATTACAAATACTTGCACTGTAAAAAACAAACGAAATAGTATTTTTCAATTCACCAACTGCAAGTACTGTATGCAATCTCTTTATCATGAAAGTTGAACTTACAAATGTAGAATTATGTACAAAAAATAACTGCATTCAAAAATAAAACAATGTAAAACTTTGGAGCCTACAACTCCACTCAGTCCTACTTCTTCTTCGGCCAATCATTCAGAAAAACAAGTTTGGTTACAATTTGCAGGAGATAATGCTGCCCGCTTCTTGTTTACAGTGTCACCTGAAAGTGAAAATAGGCATTCGCGTGACACTATTGCAGCCAGCGTTGCAAGATATTTACAGGCCAGATGCTCTAAAGGGTCATAGGTCCCTTCCTGCTTCAACCACCATTCCAGAGGACATGCCTCCATGCTAACGACGGGTTCTAATCGATAACGATCCAAAGCAGACCAGATCGACACCTCATCCCTCGCAGATTTTGGAAGACACTTCAGATTCTTAAACCTTGGGCCGAGTGCTGTAGCTATCTTTCGAAATCTCAGATAGTTACTTTCTTTGCGTTTTGTCAAATCTGCAGTGAAAGTGTCCCCCCATGTGCTAGGTCATTCTCCGTGACTTCGATATGATGACATATTTGGCAGAAGGTGTGTAAAACAGGACAGGGGACATACAAGTCTCCTTCAAGGAGTTCAGTCACAAATGGAATTAATGCATTATTTTTTTTAAATGAGCATCCTCCACTGGAATGGTGGCCGAAGCATGAAGGGACATAGGCATGTTTAGTATATCTTGCACTTAAATACCTGCGCTGCCAGCTACAAACATGCCATGGGAACGCCTTCTCACACTTTCCGGTGACATCATAAATTAGAAGCAGGCAGCAGTCGCTCCCGTAAATGTAAACAAACTGGTTTGTCTTAGCGAGTGGCAGAAAAAGAAGTAGCACTGAGTGGACTTCTAGGCTCTAAAGTTTTTAATTGCTTTATTTTTCAGTGCACTTATATAATTAAAATCATCTGTGTTTCTAAGTTACACTTTCCTGATAAAGAGATTGCACGACAGCACTTGTATGAGGGGAACTGAAAAAGGCTATTTTTGTTTTGCATGTTTACAGTACAAATATTTGAAATAAAAAATAATATAAAGTGAGCACTGTACACTTTCTATTCTTTGTTGTGAGAGAAATAAATAGATATGAAAACACAGAAAAACATTATAAGCATATATAACATTATAAACATAAGCACTTATGGAGTTTCTCTCCGGTGTGGATGGCTTGATGTCTAACAAGGTGGGACCTATGTATGAAACTTTTCCCACATTCCAAGCACTTATGGGGTCTCTCTCCTGTGTGGATTTTGTGATGTTTAATTAGGCCTGAGCTCTGTACAAATTTTTTCCCACAGTCTAAGCACTTATGGGGTCTCTCTCCCGTGTGTATTCTCTGATGTGTAACCAGGGCTGATCTCCATGTGAAACTTTTCCCACAGTCCAAGCACTTATGGGGTCTCTCTCCTGTGTGTATTCTCTGATGTTTAAGAAGGGTTGGCCTTTGTGTGAAACTTTTTCCACAGTCTAAGCACTTATGGGGTCTCTCTCCTGTGTGTAATCCCTGATGTCTTACCAGGGCTGATCTCCATGTGAAACTTTTCCCACAGTCCAAGCACTTATGGGGTCTCTCTCCTGTGTGTATTCTCTGATGTTTAAGAAGAGTTGGCCTTTGTGTGAAACTTTTTCCACAGTCTAAGCACTTATGGGGTCTCTCTCCTGTGTGTAATCTCTGATGTGTAACCAGGGCTGATCTCCGTGTGAAACTTTTCCCACAGTCTAAGCACTTATGGGGTCTCTCTCTGGTGTGGACTACTTGATGTGCAACAAGGTTTGACCTCTCTATGAAAGTTTTCCCACAGTCTAAACACTGATGAGGTCTCTCTCCTGTGTGGATTTTCTGATGTTTAATTAGGCCTGACCTCCATACGAATTTTTTCCCACAGTCTAAGCACTTGTGGGGTCTCTCTCCTGTGTGGATTAGCTGATGTGTAATCAGTGCTGACTTCCAATTCAAACAATTCCTGCTCTCAAGGCACCCAGAGGGTTTCTCTCCCATGTGGCTTCTCCCATGGTTAGTAAGATCTGAGCGCTTATTGAGGTTTTCCCCACAGTCCAAGCATTGAAGTGTTTTCTCCCCAGTATTTATTGCCTGAAGGGTAAGAAGCACCGGTCTCAGAATGAATCCTTTCCCATAACCGAGGCATTCATAGCGTTTGTCGGCCTTGGGGGTTGTCTGCCGGGCTGTGGGATCCCTGTGTCCTTCCCCACATATAATAGATCCATCCAGTTGCTCCCTTGAGTGGTTTCCCAGCAGCCTCTTTGACCTCTGCCAATTTCCCCAGGCTTCTCCCTGTGCCAAGCACTGGGAAAAATTCCCTTCAGCTCTTCCCACAGAAATCCCCTGTGGTTCCCCGTGCCCAGGAATTTCCTGATGTTGATTCCCCTCCTTCTTCTCACTCACTCTCTCATCACCTGCTGGGAGAGAGACAATGCAGACAGGAGTCATTCTGCTGAGGAGAAATTAAGAGGAATAGAACCGAGGGAAAACCTAACATACTGAAGCTGCAGAGATGGAGCAATTGGATTCTCCCTCCACTTCCCACTTGGGAAGGAAACTCCTGCAGCGAACAGGACACGTGGGAAGCTATGTCAGTGATATCTGCTGCCTGCAGCCCTGCTCTGGGTGAGATGAGGAAGGAACTCAGGTCACTTACTAATATGTCATTTTTGGGATTCTCAACTTTTTCTTTCATTCACCACATGATTTGTATGTCAGCGCTCACCTGTGTGGGCACCTCTCGGGATCTCTCTTTCCTCACAGGCCTGGAGATCGGGCACCCACGGCTCTTCCCCTTGTTCCAGCCGGGTGATCAGGCCAGGTTTGGGAAGGGGAAATCCTGTGCAGGGAGTGAAATCAGACCAGATCAGGGTTTGTGGAGGATTGAGAGAGCATCTGTCAGAAAGGACATTCCGTGGGTGGCACCTGTCCCAGTGCTGTGCTGCGGAATGTGGAATCTAAGAGGACGGGAACGTGGTCACTTAACCCCCTTGTGGGAGGCAGATGTCTGGGGAGGTGAGGGCAATTGTGATGCACACCCAGCTCTCGTGTTCAACCCCTGCCTATTTCTAAACCTGCGAAGCCCAGAGCCCTCCACATGACTGGAGCTGGTCCCAAGGAGGAGAGAGAAGAGGGATTCTGTGTGCGACCGAGAAACAACACAGACAGGACAATGCATGTCCACCTTGCATGCTAGGGGGGTTGGGTGGGGATGATTTAGTATGTGCCTTATGTTTTGACACCCTCTTCTCATTGGAGCATGAGGAGGGAAGAACCTGACCGGTGTCAGACACGCAGACCTCCCCAGTTTCCAATAACCAAGGGGCCAGGAATCCCTTACCCAGCGAGGTCACTGTCTCGTAGTTCTCCTGCATGACATCCCTGTAGAGGGCTCTCTGAGCAGGGTCCAGCAAAGCCCCCTGTCCCTGGGTGAAATACACAGCCACCTCCTCGAAGGTCACCGGCATCTGAAACAACAAGAATCCCCCACTCAGCACCAACTGCCCCAGGCACAATCCCACTAGTCATGGGGTAGGACGGAGAGAGAAGCAGAATCCTCCCCGCACCCTGCTCAGAGTAGCTGGGAGGCTTCAAGGGGTGGGAGAAGGTGAGAGCTCCTTGTCCTCCCCAGCACATGGAGCAGGGCAGGGTCTTCTCATTTCCCACACGCCTGCCAGCCATAGGCTGATACGGGAAGCAGAGCTCTGAGCCGGGGACAGGGACAGGAACCTTGACAGCTTCCCTTCGTATTTCACAGCAGCCTCTGGCCAGTGGGTCAGGCTCCAGCACTGGGAGTCTGGTCCATTTTCCCAGCCCTGCCCAGGGGGGCTGTTCCCTGTTTCAGAAATGGGGGATTGTTTCCCCCCCCCCACCCGCCAATGGGCCTGTTCAGAAAATCAGGCCCAGGTTGATCACGTTCCAGCAGGTTTATCGCACCCCGTCCCACCCCGGGTGATTAACCCCTCTACACTACCCCTCCCCCACCACCAAAAGCTCCCTGAAAATCCCCTACCTCAGCTGGCTCCGTCACAGCCATTTCCCTGCCCTGTCCCCTGCAAGACGGGACAATCTGGAGCGAAACGTGGATGCGATTCCTCAGCCTGTCGGAGGAGCAGGGAGATTGGGCAGGTTTCATAAAGGGCTGGAGTCCATGTCACTCCCCAAGTCCCCCCAGGCTCTCTCCCTGCAGACAGACGCTCTGATTCTATGACTCTGCCATGCTGGGAACAAACCCAGTTAGTTCATTACCTCCCCAGCCAGCCCACCCCCCGCTTAGAACTAACCCACCACGTCCCTTCTAAACCTCCCCAGAGCAGCATCTCCAAGCCAAACGCTGGGAAAAGAGCAGATCAAAGGAGTCACTTCAGGGTACTGCCCCACAGTGTATTGTGACCCCCTCTAGCTCTCCCCCGTCTCCCTCCGTAGTGCGGTGCTCAGCAGAGCGAGCAACTGGCTTTTCCTCTCTCAGCTCCTGCCCTTGTTCCCAGGAGAGCGGACTGCCCCGGGGGGGCAGGGAATGGATCTGGGCAGGGCTGGGAGCTGGGAACCTCCCTCCCCACTTCTTGCTGCTGCTGCCCTTCAAGTCTCTCCGCTCTCCTTTTTTATCTTCTTCCCTCAACCTGGGAGAACGGGTGACTGCCCCATTGCCATGGGCCTCTGCTCTCATTAGGCAGCTCAGCCACTGACACTGGTAACAGGGGTTTGAAGCTGGCTGTGTCACTGAGGGCAGGAGCTCTGGGACTCACAGACACAGGGAGCCACTCCCCTTGTAGGCCAAACTCACCAGCCAGTCCCTGAAATCAGCTCTTTGTGCAGAGTCATTTCCCTGCCCAGCTCCAACCCTTTCCCCAGGTCTCTCCATCACCTGGAGGTTCAGGCTCAGGGGCTGGTGTGGTCAGAGTGGTTCCAGTCACGGAGAAAGTGCCCCTGGGGCTGGTCTCAGAGGGGTGTGATGAAGGGGGAATGTTCTGAATTTTTTCTCTGAATAGTGTGTGTGTGCCTCAGTTTCCCCATGTGTTACTCAAGTATCAAGCTGGTGGGATACAGGTGAGTGTTTACTGCGGAGACCTCAAGAGGGCAGGTATCACTGCAGAGTGGCTGCATGGTTACAGAGAATGGCCAAAATTCTGTATCCTGAGGTCTCTGAGGATGCAGGGCTGGAAGCGGGTCAGTCTCCTGATTTGGGGTTCAGTGGGGAAAGCCCAGGGCTCGGGACTCTGGATTCCCCCCAAGATGGACTTTGCTGAATGCTCCTGGTTTCTGTGCTAACAAGCTCTGTTCTACACTGTTTTCTCAGCGACCAATAAACCCGTCTGTTTTCCAAGCTGGCTGAGAGTCACAGCGGACTGCGGAGGTGGGGTGCACCGCCCCTGTGAGGAGCATGTCAGGCTTCTCCTTAGGCTGCCCCCGGGGGTTCAGGCTGGGGCCATGTGCCCTCCCTGGGCCCCAGGACCGGGAAGGCTGGGGCCACATGCTCAGCAGGTCGGGGGAGATGTTGGGGGTGCTCAGGGTCTGGGGTCCTGCCCCTACAGTGGGAGGGGGACTTGCCTCCCCCAGCCCTAGGTTCATCCCCCACCAGCTGTACCTCGTTCTTCTTCCCAGCTCCTAGTCCCAGGCAGGGGGGCTGAAACAATCTGTACAGTGGGGTGTCAAGGTTCCTTCCCCACTCTGAACTCTAGGGTACAGAAGTGGGGTCCCACATGAAAGACCTCCTAAGCTTATTCTTACCAGCTTAGGTTAAAAACTTCCCCAAGGTACAAACTTTGCCTTGTGCTTGAACAGTATGCTGGCACCACCAAATGTTTTAAACAAAGAACAGGGAAAGAGACCACTTGGAGACGTCTTCCCACCAAAATAGCCCCCCCAAACCCTACTCAAGCCTCCCCAGGAAAGGGGGTGTGAATAATATCCTAACCGATTGGTTACAAAATCATCAAAGACCCAAACCCCTGGATCTTGGAAGAATGGAAAAATCAGTCAGGTTCTTAAAAGAAGGATGTTATTAAAAAAAAAGAGAGAGAGAGAGAGAGAGGTAAAAATCAGCTCTGTAAAATCAAGATGGAGAATACTTTACAGGGCATTCAGATTCAAAACACAGAGGATCCCCCTCTGGGCAAAACCTTAAAGTTACAGAAAATAGGAATAAACCCCCCTCTTAACACAGGGAAAATTCACATAAAACAAAAGATAAACGAATCCGCCTTGCCTGGCTTACCTATACTGGCTGCAAAATTGGAGACTTGGATTAGGATGGGTTGGAGAAGATGGATTTCTGTCTGGCCCCTCTCAGTCCCAAGAGAGAACAACCACATAAACAAAAAGCACAAACAAAAGCTTTCCCCTCCTCCAGATTTGAAAGTATCTTGTCCCCTTATTGGTCCTTTGGGTCAGGTGCCAGCCAGGTGAGCTGAGCTTCTTAACCCTTCCCAGGTAACAGGATGTTGCCTCTGGCCAGGAGGGATTTTATCGCACTGTGCACAGAAAGGCGGTTTCCCTTCCCTTTATATTTATGACAGGGGGGCTGAGAGCCACTGAACCAAACTGTAAAGCCTGGATAGGATGGAAACCCCTTCAAGCCAGGGGGTGCGGCAGGGCCCCGCCAGCCTAGATCCAGAGCCTGTGCTGCCCCCCCCCCAACCCTGATTGTGCCCCTGGGCCCCGCTCCTTCCCCGGCCCCCAGCTGGGGCCCCCACCCTGCATCCAGTTTGGCCCAGGCCCCCCTTCTGCCCCTCCCTATTTGCTCCCCTCACATCTCCCTGAGCTGCAGCCCCCGTCCGCACCAGCCCGGCCAGGGGCAGGGAAACAAAGCAGCAACTGGGGGGCAGCGGGGGGTACCGTGATCCTGCCCCCGCCCCGCACACACCGGGGGCTGGCGGCAGCTTTCCCGGGCCGGGGCAGGGAATCGCATCCGGCTCCGCGGGGAGCAGCCCGGGGCCAAACCTGCCCCCTGCCGCCCGGGGGTGACGGGGGGGGGCGGGTCTCTCTTACCTTCCCTCCGAGCGGGGCCCCCCGGGGCAGGGGCCGGGCCGGGAAGGGGCCCTGGCCGGGCTGGGGGCTCTGCCCTGGGAGAGGCTCCCGGGGAGCAGCGGGCAGGGCCCGGCTGGAGGTTCCCCTCTCCCGGCTGCAGCCCGGGCTCCGGGCTCCCAGCACCAGCCGCCGGGGCTCGGGGATCTCGCGGGGAGCCTGGGAGCCAGAGTCCCCGCAGCGGCTGCGAGTCACTTCCTGGGCCGGGCCTGAGCCCCGCGATCGCTCCCCCCAGAGCCGCCCCCCAGCCGCTCCCGGGTCCTAGCGATCAAACTACTGCGCTGCGCCTCCCCTCTCTCTGTCCGGTGTCGTGTTTTCAAGTGCTCCGCGTAGGAACGTGCTACCGGTCGCGGTTACCGATACGTAGTGGAGGGTAAGAAGCTGCTCGTGCAGTAAACTGCTACCTGATGTAGCAAATGCCTACGGGCAGCAGCTTCTTCCACTGCTGTGTGGGTGAAATTGCTCCACGCAGACATGTGCTCGCTTCCCCCTCGCTCCCTGGAGCAGTTATTTCTGTGTGTAGATGGTAAGAAACAGCTTTTGTAAACAGATGCTCCTTCCCGCACAGGTCATGTTTGCTAAACCTTAATTTTTTTTCTCTTCTCTTCTCTAGCCTCTCTCCAATTTTTACTCCAGCTGAGAGCTCATCAGCTCAGAGGAGAGCCGATAGCCCAGAGTGACGGTCTGTTTTCTTGCATAGGTCCCTTTCCACAGTCTGGGATTCAGCTTCTGGTCCACTATGACCCTCCGATCCCTTTCCGCAGGACTGCTTCCTAGGAAGTCGTTTCCCATTTTGTATGTTTGCAGCTTATCATTCACAAAACTTTATAATTGTACTCTCTATGCCATTATCTCAAACATTCATTCAGATTTTGAATAGAAACTTATCCAGAACTGATCCCTGCAGAACCCCACTGGTTATGCCCTTTCAGCCTGACTCAGCCCTTTCAGCCTGTGAATCACTTGCACTCATCTTATTTTAGCTCCATCTAGGTGGCATTTCCATAGTTTGTTTATGAGAAGGTCATGGGAGACCTGTAACGCTGCAATCTGATGATCAGCGGCATTGCTATGGGTACCCGCATGGCCCCACAGTATGCCAACATTTTTATGGCTGACTTAGAACAATGCTTCCTCAGCTCTCGTCCCCTAATGCCCCTACTCTACTTGCACTATATTGGTGACATCTTCATCATCTGGACCCATGGAAAAGAAGCCCTTGAGGAATTCCACCATGATTTCAACAATTTCCATCCCACCATCAACCTCAGCCTGGTCCAGTCCACACAAGAGATCCACTTCCTGGACACTACAGCGCTAATAAACGATGGTCACATAAACACCACCCTATACCGGAAACCTACTGACCGCTATTCCTACCTACATGCCTCCAGCTTTCACCCTGACCATACCACACGATCCATCGTCTACAGCCAAGCTCTGCGATACAACCGCATTTGCTCCAACCCCTCAGACAGAGACAAACACCTACAGGATCTCTATCAAGCATTCTTACAACTACAGTACCCACCTGCGGAAGTGAAGAAACAGATTGATAGAGCCAGAAGAGTTCCCAGAAGTCACCTACTACAGGAGAGGCCTAACAAAGAAAATAACAGAACGCCACTAGCCGTCACCTTCAGCCCCCAACTAAAACCCCTCCAACGCATTATTAAGGATCTACAACCTATCCTGAAGGATGACCCAACACTCTCATAAATCTTGGGAGACAGGCCAGTCCTTGCCTACAGACAGCCCCCCAGCCTGAAGCAAATATTCACCAGCAACCACATACCACACAACAGAACCACTAACCCAGGAACCTATCCTTGCAACAAAGCCCGTTGCCAACTGTGCCCACATATCTATTCAGGGGACACCATCACAGGGCCTAATCACATCAGCCACACTATCAGAGGCTCGTTCACCTGCACATCCACCAATGTGATATATTTCAGAGTAACAGCCATGTTAGTCTGTATTCGCAAAAAGAAAAGGAGGACTTGTGGCACCTTAGAGACTAACCAATTTATTTGAGCATAAGCTTTTGTGAGCTACAGCTCACTTCATCGGATGCAATGTGATCATCATGTGCCAGCAATGCCCCTCTGCCATGTACATTGGTCAAACTGGGCAGTCTCTACGTAAAAGAATAAATGGACACAAATCAGATGTCAAGAATTATAACATTCATATACCAGTCGGAGAACACTTCAATCTCTCTGGTCACACGATTACAGACATGAAAGTTGCAATATTACAACAAAAAAACTTCAAATCCAGACTCCAGCGAGAAACGGTTGAATTGGAATTCATTTGCAAATTGGATACAATTAACTTAGGCTTGAATAGAGACTGGGAGTGGCTAAGTCATTATGCAAGGTGACCTATTTCCCCTTGTTTTTTCCTACCGCCCCGCCCTCCTCAGATGTTCGTGTTAGGCCCTGGATTTGTGCTAGAAATGGCCCACCTTGATTATCATACACATTGTAAGGAGAGTGGTCACTTTAGATAAGCTATTACCAGCAGGAGAGTGGGTTTGTGTGTGTGTGTGTGTGTGTGGGCGGGTGGGGGGGCGGTGAGAAAACCTGGATTTGTGCTGGAAATGGCCCACCTTGATTGTCATGCACATTGTAAGGAGAGTGATCACTTTGGATAGGCTGTTACCAGCAGGAGAGTGCGGTGGGGGGAGGTATTTTTTCATGCTTTGTGTGTATAAAAGATCTTCTACACTTTCCACAGACAGAGTTATGATTTGGCCAGGCTTAAACACAAGCACAGCTCACACCATAGCACAAACTGCCTGTCCCAAGGCGAGCATGCATAACCCACAAGAGCCCCAAAATGATGAGTAACCACAGGGGCGGGGGGACTGATTGTTCCAGACCGTACTGTTCTCTGGGGTCCTGTGCCTTGGGGAGAGCCAATAGCTGCAGGGAGCCCCTATACTCAACACTGTCCCCAAATTTTCCACAGGCTGGGTTCGTCCTGGAAGATATCTTGCTGCTGAGGGTGACCTGTGAAGCAAGGGAGGGTCTTCTGCAACAATACGGCTTCCGCCCTGGCTCATATGCAGCTTGCCTGTGTGCAGCAATGGTCCCCCCCGCCCGTCACGGCACAGAGGCGCGGGTATGTTACCCTTGCTGGGACAAGGAGCACAGTAACTCTGCCAAGGAACCTGCACAAGCAGATTGCCCAGCTTCTGCGTGAGACCTTCGATGAGATCACTGAGGCCGATTACCGCGATGTGAGAGAGCACATCAACACCCTCAACCCTCCTCGCCCCAACAGCCCGCACCCAACAACTCCCTTCTCAAAATAAAAGCCACTTACCGGGCACCTCCTCTGCTGTTTGCTCTTCCCCAAGCACCATCCGCTGCGACTGGCTACCTTCCTCCAGGCTTGAAAACAGCTCCTGGCTGCATGCATCTAGGGATGCCGGGCCTTCCTCTGGCTCTGGGTCCCCCTCTCCTCAGCACCCTCACTCCTGCTTTTCTCCTCCTGGCCCGTTGCACTCTGGGCTGGCACGGCCTCTGAAGTGTCCATGGTGCTCTTCAGAGTGGAGGTGGGGTCGCCCCCAAGTATCGCATCCAGCTCTTTGTAGAAACGGCAGGGCGTGGGGACAGCACCAGAGCGGCCGTTGGCCTCCCGCGCCTTGTGGTAGGCGTTCTGCAGCTCCTTCACTTTAACCCTGCGTTGCAGTGTGTCCCGGCCATAGCTCCTTTCGATCATGGCCCTTGATCTCTGCCCAAAGATATCGTAATTCCTATGGCTGCAGCGCAGCTCAGACTGGACAGCCTCCTCTCCCCAAACGCTGATGAGTTCAGCACCTCGGCATTGCTCCATACTGGGGATCGCCTGGTGCGCGGAGCCATGGTCACCTGGAAAGATGCTCTGACAGCACTCCACACATCGCCAACCAAACAGGAAGGGGACTTTCAAAATTCCCAGAGAATTTAAAGGGTGGGTCTGTCGGTCGGTCACATGAGCGCAGGGCAGTAGAGTCTGGGCCTGACTTTCCCTTTTCTAAAATGATTTCACACTGACTCCTTCACTAGCTGACGTTTCTCTTAACACCCCAGCTCCAGTAATCCTGTGATTACATGACAATCTCAGCTCTCACTTTAACAAAGGTCAGTTTCTTGCTCTCATGGCTGAATAGAAAAGGTTGACAATGTGACCAGAGCGAATCCTTCAAGCTCAGAAACAAAAAACAAAAAATCCAGAAAATAATGTTTTAGAAGAAAAAACCTCATCTTTTCTTCAGCCAACCTCAAGATTTTTGATTACGTGGTGCTGGCAGTACTGCCTTGGCAGTGATCAGTTTCTGTTGTCAGGCCTCTTGTCTCCAGCAAAGGCTCTAAGGACCTACATAAAAACATGAAAGTTCTAATTTATCTCTTTAGTTCACCCCCAATCCAGGGGGGCTGTGCTCATTTGCTGCTTGGGCCCACAGCCTGGCTCCATGCACATTCCCACATCTTGGCCTCTCTATTTCCCTTTCCATTAACTCTGCTGTCTTAGATAAATCATGGCAGTAAATTAGGGGGCTTTCCAGGGGTAGCAGATAGAGATTTAAGGCCTGAGTTGTCAGCGGTACAGGACTGTCAGCCCCAAACTTTTGAAAATGATGAGTCAGGACCCCGAAATTGATGTGATTGCCTTTTATGAAACATACACATAATAATATATGTTGAATTCTTTCTGTTTGCCTTCTGGTTTCTCAGATCTTTAGGCTACACTCAGATCATATTTTCAAGTTTTTCTCTGCAACCAAGAAAGCTAGAAACTTCCTTTGTTTAGGAAAGGAAAGCCAAGAGTCTCACCTCATCACATGCTTCTAGGAGCTGGGGCTTTAACAAACACAACAAATACAATGAGCCTCATTAGAAAATCATGAGTGCCGGTAAAATCATGAGCACCGTAGCTTCTTTACACTGAGCCAGAGGTGCCTTAGTGTACATGAGAATCAGGCCTTTGAAACATTGATCTCAGCTTAACCTAGGTTTTCTCCTGTGAATTTCATATCACTAGACTTCGAAGGATTAGACTTTATTGGTTGATGTCTGTAAATGTTGATTTCACTCTACACACAGAAACCAGGAAAAACTACTCCCACTGCTAATAACTGAAATTTACCAATAGGCACAGTAAGAACAATGCTTCCTGAGAACTTATATTTCATAGATTTATATTTCATAGAATATCAGAGTTGGAAGGGACCTCAGGAGGTCATCTAGTCCAACCCCCTGCTCAAAGCAGGACCAATCCCTAATTTTTGCCGCACATCCCTAAATGGCCCCCTCAAGGACTGAACTCTCAATCCTGGGTTTAGCAGGCCAATGCTCAAACCACTGAGCTATCTCTCCCCCACAACTAAAACCTTATTAGACATTGATTTAAGAATATTTACTTTGCATAAATGGACATGTGATGCTGACATTCTCTATTTTAATGGTTGTGAAGCTTTAACTTTTGGAATCTGTCGCTACTGTCATTACATAGTTATTGTCTGACCCAAATATTGTCTGAGCCTGCCCTAAATCTCCCACCACTGTGAACATTTAAATGGAGGACAATTGGAATGAAATGCTAAAAACCCAGATTTTTGTGCAACTGTGAATGTTTAAATCAATAAATATAAAATTGCTTAAAAATATATATTAAAAAAAAAAAAGAATTCTACCAAGCCTGACTATCCCGCCTTAGACACAGAAATCCTGCTCCTGCAGGCTCATAGAATCGTAGAGGATCAGGGTTGGAAGGGACCTCAGGAGGTCATCTAGTCCAACCCCCTGCTCAAAGCAGGACCAATCCCCAACTAAGTCATCCCAGCCAGGGCTTTGTCAAGCCTGACCTTAAAAAGCTCTAAGGAAGGAGATTCCGCCACCTCCCTACGTAATCCATTCCAGAGCTCATCCTCACAGGGGGATGCCCCTCATTGCAAGACCAGAGCCCTAGTGGTACATTTTTCACTAAATGGTCCAGAGGGAGCCATGGCCACAGAGAACCCCCTGGAAAGTCTCCAGGAGGAAGCTCCATGTCCCGTCTGTCTGGAGTAGTTCACAGAAGCTGTCACTCTGGCGTATCGGCACGTCAGCCAGTGCTGGGAGGGATCCGATACAGCCGTCTCCTGCCCTCAGGAACTGAGCAACACAGAAACGTCAGGCTGAACAGGCAGCTGGCAAACATGGTAGAAATCACCAGTCGGCTGAGTTTCCAGGCAGCAAAAGGAGCAGGAGAGGACGGGGCTTGTGGGGAACACCAGGAGGCTCCAAAACTTCTGGGAAGAGCATCAAACTTCGATTTGTGTAGTTTGCCATCTGTCCCGGGCTCACAGAGCTCACATGGTGGTTCCCAGAGGAGGCTGCCCAGGAGTACAAGGGACAGAATTGCTGTCAAGTTTAATGGGTAATAACTTTGGATTTTAATTACAGGCTAATTTCACTGAAAGTTACCTGGCAGAGGCATGAGACATCATTCAGCTCTGTAAACCATTCATGGTATGGGAGATGCTGTAACAAAATAACTGATTTGACAGAGGGGCAACGGAGGCAGGTCTTTAACGATACCTGATGTTGGAAAATGTCCTCTGAGAGTCTGATGGGGATTCCTGAAAATCTTCATCATATAAAGAATTCTACCAAACCCAACGGATCAGACATGTTACCCACCAAGTTAATGAATACTACAGTTCTTACCCAAGTCCCCACTTACAGCCAATTCTTGTTAACTAAAGTACGATGTATTAAAAGAAGAAAAGGCAGTATTGGCTAAAAGATCATTAGACATACAAATGCGAATAGAGTCCCTAGGTCAGTTTGACCATAGAGATGGCGCGTTATAATTGAAAAGAGTCCTTTTCAGAATCACTTCATCACGTTCTAGTCCAATGTCCAAATGTTCAATATCAGGACGGTCCAGAGAGGACTGGAGATCTCAATCTTACGACTCGAACTCCCCCTGAATAAAGCTTAAGAAGATCTGAGATAAAAGGATCAGGTCCCAAGAGTTTATGTAGACGTTTTTGCAGCCTCTCGACAGCAGGCAGTCCTTGGGTGAACAATAGGTTTTGGAAGTAACCTCCTATTTCCCAAACATCACAGGTAATAAAACTACATGGATTAATATAAGGTAATTATCTATAAAGCCGTTCATAGACAGTTTACCACAAACTTTAAAAAGAGATATATATACAATGACATTATTACACCCAAGTTTCATTTAAATGTTAATATTTCCTTTTGACTTCTGAATGAACAAAATACAGTTGTTGACAGAAACCCTTTGGTTATATTGTTAATCTATATCTCGTTACAGATTAACATAGACTACTACAATTACTATGTTCTAGGGCTGTCAAGTGATTAAAAAAATTAATCGTGATTCATCGTGCTCCTAAACAATAATAAAATACCATTTATTTAAATATTTTGGATGTTTTATACATTTTCAAATATATTGATTTCAACTGCAACACAGAATACACTCCATGCATCTGATGATGGGTTATAGCTCACAAAAGTTTATGCCCAAAGAAATGTGTTAGTCTCTAAGGTGCCACAAGGATTCCTTGTTGTTTTTACAGAATACAAAGTGTACAGTGATCACTTTATATTTTTTATTACAAATACTTGCACTGTAAAAAACAAACGAAATAGTATTTTTCAATTCACCAACTGCAAGTACTGTATGCAATCTCTTTATCATGAAAGTTGAACTTACAAATGTAGAATTATGTGCAAAAAATAACTGCATTCAAAAATAAAACAATGTAAAACTTTGGAGCCTACAACTCCACTCAGTCCTACTTCTTCTTCGGCCAATCATTCAGAAAAACAAGTTTGGTTACAATTTGCAGGAGATAATGCTGCCCGCTTCTTGTTTACAATGTCACCTGAAAGTGAAAATAGGCATTCGCGTGACACTATTGCACCGGCGTTGCAAGATATTTACATGCCAGATGCTCTAAAGGGTCATAGGTCCCTTCCTGCTTCAACCACCATTCCAGAGGACATGCCTCCATGCTAACGACGGGTTCTAATCGATAACGATCCAAAGCAGACCAGATCGACATGTGCTCATTTTCTTCGACTGAGTCAGATGCCACCAGCAGAAAGCTGATTTTCTATTTTGGTGGTTCGGGTTCTGTAGTTTCCCAATCAGTTGTCTTCCTCTTTTAAGACTTCTGGAAGCATGCTCCACACCTCATCCCTCTCAGATTTTGGAAGACACTTCAGATTCTTAAACCTTGGGCTGAGTGCTGTAGCTATCTTTCGAAATCTCAGATAGTTACTTTCTTTGCGTTTTGTCAAATCTGCAGTGAAAGTGTCCCCCCATGTGCTAGGTCATTCTCCGTGACTTCGATATGATGACATATTTGGCAGAAGGTGTGTAAAACAGGACAGGGGACATACAAGTCTCCTTCAAGGAGTTCAGTCACAAATGGAATTAATGCACTATTTTTTTTAAATGAGCATCCTCCACTGGAATGGTGGCCGAAGCATGAAGGGACACAGGCATGTTTAGCATATCTTGCACTTAAATACCTGCGCTGCCAGCTACAAACATGCCATGGGAACGCCTTCTCACACTTTCCGGTGACATCATAAATTAGAAGCAGGCAGCAGTCGCTCCCGTAAATGTAAACAAACTTGTTTGTCTTAGCGAGTGGCAGAAAAAGAAGTAGCACTGAGTGGACTTCTAGGCTCTAAAGTATTTAACTGCTTTATTTTTCAGTGCACTTATATAATTAAAATCATCTGTGTTTCTAAGTTACACTTTCCTGATAAAGAGATTGCACGACAGCACTTGTATGAGGGGAACTGAAAAATGCTATTTTTGTTTTGCATGTTTACAGTACAAATATTTGAAATCAAAAATAATATAACGTGAGCACTGTACACTTTCTATTCTTTCTTGTGAGAGAAATCAATAGATATGAAAACATAGAAAAACATTACAAGCATATATAACATTATAAACATAAGCACTTATGGGGTTTCTCTCCGGTGTGGATGGCTTGATGTTTAACAAGGTCTGACCTCTGTATGAAACTTTTCCCACATTCCAAGCACTTATGGGGTCTCTCCCCTGTGTGGATTTTGTGATGTTTAATTAGGCCTGACCTCTGTACAAATTTTTTCCCACAGTCTAAGCACTTATGAGGTCTCTCTCCTGTGTGGGTTGCCTGATGATTAAGTAGCTTTGACCTCTGTATGAAACTTTTCCCACAGTCTAAGCACTTATGGGGTCTCTCTCCTGTGTGGATTTTCTGATGTTTAGTTAGGCCTGACCTCCGTACAAATTTTTTCCCACAGTCTAAACACTTGTGGGGTCTCTCTCCTGTGTGGACTGCCTGATGTTTAAGAAGGGTTGGCCTTTCTGTGAAACTTTTTCCACAGTCTAAGCACTTATGAGGTCTCTCTCCAGGGTGGATTGCCTGATGATTAAGGAGGTTTGACCTCTGTATGAAACTTTTCCCACAGTCTAAGCACTTATGGGGTCTCTCTCCCGTGTGTATTCTCTGATGTGTAACCAGGGCTGATCTCCATGTGAAACTTTTCCCACAGTCTAAGCACTTATGGGGTCTCTCTCCGGTGTGGACTACTTGATGTGTAACAAGGTCTGACCTCTCTATGAAAGTTTTCCCACAGTCTAAACACTGATGAGGTCTCTCTCCTGTGTGGATTTTCTGATGTTTAATTAGGCCTGACCTCCATACGAATTTTTTCCCACAGTCTAAGCACTTGTGGGGTCTCTCTCCTGTGTGGATTAGCTTATGTGTAATCAGTGCTGACTTCCAATTCAAACAATTCCTGCTCTCAAGGCACCCAGAGGGTTTCTCTCCCGTGTGGCTTCTCCCATGATTAGTAAGATCTGAGCGCTTATTGAGGTTTTCCCCACAGTCCAAGCATTGAAGTGTTTTCTCTCCAGTATTTATTGCCTGAAGCGTAAGAAGCGCCGGTCTCAGAATGAATCCTTTCCCATAACCGAGGCATTCATAGCGTTTGTCTTCCTTGGGGATTGTCTGCCGGGCTGTGGGATCCCTGTGTCCTTCCCCACATATAATAGATCCATCCAGTTGCTCCCTTGAGTGGTTTCCCAGCAGCCTCTTTGACCTCTGCCCATTTCCCCAGGCTTCTCCCTGTGCCAAGCACTGGGAAAAATTCCCTTCAGCTCTTCCCACAAAAATCCCCTGTGGTTCCCCGTGCCCAGGAATTTCCTGATGTTGATTCCCCTCCTTCTTCTCACTCACTCTCTCATCACCTGCTGGGAGAGAGACAATGCAGACAGGAGTCATTCTGCTGAGGAGAAATTAAGAGGAATAGAACCGAGGGAAAACCCAACATACTAAAGGTTGGAGAGATGGAGCAATTGGATTCTCCCTCCACTTCCCAGTTGGGAAGGAAACTCCTGCAGTGAACAGGACCCGTGGGAAGCGATGTCAGTGATATCTGCTGCCTGCAGCCCTGCTCTGGGTGAGATGAGGAAGGAACTGAGGTCACTTACTAATATGTCATTTTTGGGATTCTCAACTTTTTCTTTCATTCACCACATGATTTGTATGTCAGCGCTCACCTGTGTGGGCACCTCTCGGGATCTCTCTTTCCTCACAGGCCTGGAGATCGGGCACCCACGGCTCTTCCCCTTGTTCCAGCCAGGTGATCAGGCCAGGTTTGGGAAGGGGAAATCCTGTGCAGGGAGTGAAATCAGACCAGACCAGGGTTTGTGGAGGATTGAGAGAGCATCTGTCAGAAAGGACATTCCGTGGGTGGCACCTGTCCCAGTGCTGTGCTGGGGAATGTGGAATCTAAGAGGACAGGAACGTGGTCACTTAACCCCCTTGTGGGAGGCAGATGTCTGGGGAGGTGAGGGCAATTGTGATGCACACCCAGCTCTTGTGTTCAACCCCTGCCTATTTCTAAACCTGCGAAGCCCAGAGCCCTCCACATGACTGGAGCTGTTCCCAAGGAGGAGAGAGAAGAGGGATTCTGTGTGCGACCGAGAAACAACACAGACAGGACAATGCATGTCCACCTTGCATGCTAGCGGGGTTGGGTGGGGATGATTTAGTATGTGCCTTATGTTTTGACACCCTCTTCTCATTGGAGCATGAGGAGGGAAGAACCTGACCAGTGTCAGACACGCAGACCTCTCCAGTTTCCAATAACCAAGGGGCCAGGAATCCCTTACCCAGCGAGGTCACTGTCTCGTAGTTCTCCTGCATGACATCCCTGTAGAGGGCTCTCTGAGCAGGGTCCAGCAAAGCCCCCTGCCCCTGGGTGAAATACACAGCCACCTCCTCGAAGGTCACCGGCATCTGAAACAACAAGAATCCCCCACTCAGCACCAGCTGCCCCAGGCACAATCCCACTAGTCATGGGGTAGGACGGAGAAAGAAGCAGAATCCTCCCCGCACCCTGCTCAGAGTAGCTGGGAGGCTTCAAGGGGTGAGAGAAGGTGAGAGCTCCTTGTCCTCCCCAGGACATGGAGCAGGGCAGGGTCTTCTCATTTCCCACACGCCTGCCAACCATAGGCTGAGACGGGAAGCAGAGCTCTGAGCCGGGGACAGGGACAGGAACCTTGACAGCTTCCCTTCGTATTTCACAGCAGCCTCTGGCCAGTGGGTCAGGCTCCAGCACTGGGAGTCTGGTCCGTTTTCCCAGCCCTGTCCAGGGGGGCGTTTTCTGGTTCAGAAATGGGGGATTGTTTCCCCTCCCCCCCACCCACCAGTGGGCCTGTTCAGAAAATCAGGCCCAGGTTGATCACGTTCCAGCAGGTTTATCGCACCCCGTCCCACCCCGGGTGATTAACTCCTCTACACCACTCCTCCCCCACCACCAAAAGCTCCCTGAAAATCCCCTACCTCAGCTGGCTCCATCACAGCCATTTCCCTGCCCTGTCCCCTGCAAGACGGGACAATCTGGAGGGAAATGTGGACGCGATTCCTCAGCCTGTCGGAGGAGCAGGGAGATTGGGCAGGTTTCATAAGAGGCTGGAGTCCATGTCACTCCCCGATTCCCCCCAGGCTCTCTCCCTGCAGACAGATGCTCTGATTCTATGACTCTGCCATGGTGGGAAGAAACCCAGTTAGTTCATTACCTCCCCAGCCAGCACCCTCCCCCGCCCCGCCCCCCGCCCCCCCCCCCCCCCCCCCCCCCCCCCCCCCGCTTAGAACTAACCCACCACGTCCCTTCTAAACCTCCCCAGAGCAGCATCTCCGAGCCAAATGCTGGAAAAAGAGCAGATCAAAGGAGTCACTTCAGGGTACTGCCCCACAGTGTATTGTGACCCCCTCTAGCTCTGCCCCGGGGCAGGGGGGGGGGCAGGGAATGGATCTGGGCAGGGCTGGGAGCTGGGAACCTCCCTCCCCACTTCTTGCTGCTGTAGCCAGACAGCCAGCCCCCCCCCCCCCCCCGCCCTCAGACCAGCATTGCTGGGAACACAAGAGGAAGCCAGAACAGGGCACTTAACATAAATTCCAGCACAGCCTTTGAAGCTGTAAAAAGCACAGGTGTGCTGCTACAATGTGCCTCTGGGAACATATACAACGATTAGGCTCACAGCAGGCAGAGGCGTTGTGACAGACATGGCTCTTAGCCCCTACTAAATAGCATGATGCACACACACCAACATCCTAGGTGGGAAAACATTTACCCTAATAAAAGGAATGTCCGGTAGTCGAAACTTATTGTTTCTCTCCCTTGCATGTGTGAACTACTCTTGCGAGAGCTGGCGTCGCCCAGACAGACCAGCCCCAATTTGGCATAAGAAAGGAGAAAGAGAATAAAGGAGTTCAGAGGTATAAGTAGGGGACCTACAGCACCATGATTTTTGAGTGCTTTTCACTATCTATCTGCTGGTCAGATAAGTGACAGCCTCCCAAGGCTCCTGCAGCTAAGAGGGTCCCTAAGCCTTGTCCCTTATTCGTCTTTCCACGGAACTGAGTGACCGATCCTGGCTTGGCACCGCTGGAATCGAGAGATGCAAGGAGGGTAAGAAGCACCCACACCTGATCTCCTATCTTTAGTGTACACATATTTTGAAATAGAGCTCTATACTTTGTTTCCTTTCTTTGGGATTGTGGCTTCAGTTTTGTAACTTGTTTGTGTGTGTGTAACATCTCTACATTTAAATAAGTAGGCACTAGCAATTTTGTAACCACATGATTAGAATCTAGTTTAATAAATTTTGGTAACCATTTGTGCATAAGCCTGACTTGTTTCTCTGGTTTACTGTAAAGCAGCCAACACAATTAAAGAACCTCAGCCGTTTTGGCTATAAAGCCTGGCCATGAGGTGAGAGTACTAAGAGCCTAGCGTTGAGTTGTGCCGCCTCCACGGGGCAAACTCTTGGGGCGCCTGTCAGTCAATCCTGACTGCCCGCTGCGAAGGAGCTCTGAGCTCTAGCAGTTAAAGTCACGGGTGTTTAGGACCTTGGGGCATCCGTCAGCCTAGCCCGGGCTGCCCGCCGCGAAGGGACAGTGCGTCCTAGCGGTTAAAGTCATGGATGGTATAAAACGGGCATAGCTGGCACCTCACCAAACATCCTTGGCCATCGGCTAACAGCTGCTGCTGCCCTTCAAGTCTCTCCGCTCTCCTTTTTTATCTTCTTCCCTCACCCTGGGAGAACGGGTGACTGCCCCATTGCCATGGGCCTTTGCTCTCATTAGGCAGCTCAGCCACTGACACTGGTAACAGGGGTTTGAAGCTGGCTGTGTCACTGAGGGCAGGAGCTCTGGGACTCACAGACACAGGGAGCCACTCCCCTTGTAGGCCAAACTCTCCAGCCAG
Source organism: Chelonia mydas (assembly GCF_015237465.2). Taxonomy (NCBI): domain Eukaryota; kingdom Metazoa; phylum Chordata; order Testudines; family Cheloniidae; genus Chelonia; species Chelonia mydas. Next base: position 37,175,040 of record NC_051254.2, on the reverse strand, counting down.
TCCCTGAAATCAGCGCTTTGTGCAGAGTCATTTCCCTGCCCAGCTCCAACCCTTTCCCCAGGTCTCTCCATCACCTGGAGGTTCAGGCTCAGGGGCTGGTATGGTCAGAGTGGTTCCAGTCACTGAGAAAGTGCCCCTGGGGCTGGTCTCAGAGGGGTGTGATGAAGGTGGAATGTTCTGAATTTTTTCTCTGAATATTGTGTGTGCCTCAGTTTCCCCATGTGTTACTCAAGTATCAAGCTGGTGGGATACAGGTGAGTGTTTACTGAGGAGACCTCAAGAGGGCAGGTGTCACTGCAGAGTGGCTGCGTGGTCACAGAGAATGGCCAAAATTCTGTATCCTGAGGTCTCTGAGGATGCAGGGCTGGAAGCGGGTCAGTCTCCTGATTTGGGGCTCAGTGGGCAGAGCCCAGGGCTCGGGACTCTGGATTCCCCCCAACATGGACTTTGCTGAATGCTCCTGATTTCTGTGCTAACAAGCTCTGTTCCACACGGTTTTCTCAGCGACCAATAAACCCATCTGTTTTCCAAGCTGGCTGAGAGTCACAGCTGACTGTGGAGGTGGGGTGCACCGCCCCTGTGAGGAGCATGTCAGGCTTCTCCTTAGGCTGCCCCCGGGGTTCAGGCTGGGGCCATGTGCCCTCCCTGGGCCCCAGGACCGGGAAGGCTGGGGCCACACGCTCAGCAGGTCGGGGGAGATGTTGGGGGTGCTCAGGGTCTGGGGTCCTGCCCCTACAGTGGGAGGGGGACTTGCCTCCCCCAGCCCTAGGTTCATCCCCCACCAGCTGTACCTCGTTCTTCTTCCCAGCTCCTAGTCCCAGGCAGGGGGGCTGAAACAATCTGTACAGTGGGGTGTCAAGGTTCCTTCCCCACTCTGAACTCTAGGGCACAGAAGTGGGGTCCCACATGAAAGACCTCCTAAGCTTATTCTTACCAACTTAGGTTAAAAACTTCCCCAAGGTACAAACTTTGCCTTGTGCTTGAACAGTATGCTGGCACCACCAAATGTTTTAAACAAAGAACAGGGAAAGAGACCACTTGGAGACGTCTTCCCCCCAAAATAGCCCCCCAAACCCTACTCAAGCCTCCCCAGGAAAGGGGGTGTGAATAATATCCTAACCGATTGGTTACAAAATCATCAAAGACCCAAACCCCTGGATCTTGGAAGAATGGAAAAATCAGTCAGGTTCTTAAAAGAAGGATGTTATTAAAAAAAAAAGAGAGAGAGGTAAAAATCATCTCTGTAAAATCAGGATGGAGAATACTTTACAGGGCATTCAGATTCAAAACACAGAGGATCCCCCTCTGGGCAAAACCTTAAAGTTACAGAAAACAGGAATAAACCCCCCTCTTAACACAGGGAAAATTCACATAAAACAAAAGATAAACGAATCCGCCTCGCCTGGCTTACCTATACTGGTTGCAATATTGGAGACTTGGATTAGGATGGGTTGGAGAAGATGGATTTCTGTCTGGCCTCTCTGAGTCCCAAGAGAGAACAACCACGTAAACAATGAGCACAAAACAAAAGCCTCCCCCCCACCCAGATTTGAAAGTCTCTTGTCCCCTTATTGGTCCTTTGGGTCAGGTGCCAGCCAGGTGAGCTGAGCTTCTTAACCCTTCCCAGGTAACAGGAGGTTGCCTCTGGCCAGGAGGGATTTTATCGCACTGTGCACAGAAAGGCGGTTTCCCTTCCCTTTATATTTATGACAGGGGGGCTGAGAGCCATTGAACCAAACTGTAAAGCCTGGATAGGATGGAAACCCCTTCAAGCCAGGGGGTGCGGCAGGGCCCCGCTGGCCTAGATCCAGCGCCTGTGTTGCCCCCCCCCCCCGACCCTGATTGTGCCCCTGGGCCCCGCTCCCTCCCGACCCCCACCCGGGGCCCCCCACCCTGCATCCAGTTTGGCCCCGGCCCCCCTTCTGCTCCTCCCTATTTGCCCCCCTTAGATCTCCCTGAGCTGCAGCCCCCGTCCGCACCAGCCCGGCCAGGGGCAGGGAAACAAAGCAGCAAGTGGGGGGCAGCGGGGGGTACGGTGATCCTGCCCCCGCCACGCACACACCGGGGGCTGGCGGCAGCTTTCCCGGGCCCGGGGCAGGGAATCGCAGCCGGCTCCGCGGGGAGCAGCCCGGGGCCAAACCCGCCCCCTGCAGCCCGGGGGTGACGGGGGGGGCGGGTCTCTCTCACCTTCCCTCCAAGCGGGGCCCCCCGGGGCAGGGGCCGGGCCGGGAAGGGGCCCTGGCCGGGCTGGGGGCTCTGCCCTGGGAGAGGCTCCCGGGGAGCAGCGGGCAGGGCCCGGCTGGAGATTCCCCTCTCCCGGCTGCAGCCCGGGCTCCGGGCTCCCAGCACCAGCCGCCGGGGCTCGGGGATCTCGCGGGGAGCCTGGGAGCCGGAGTCCCCGCAGCGGCTGCGAGTCACTTCCTGGGCCGGGCCTGAGCCCCGCGATCCTCCCCCCAGAGCCGCACCCAGCCGCTCCCGGGTCCTAGCGATCAAGCCACCGCGCTGCGCCTCCCCTCTCTCTGTCCGGTGTCGTGTTTTCAAGTGCTCCGCGTAGGAACGTGCTACCGGGAGCGGTTACCGATACGTAGTGGAGGGTCAGAAGCTGCTAGTGCAGTAAACTGCTACCTGATGTAGCAAATGCCTACGGGCAGCCGCTTCTTCCACTGCTGTGTGGGTGAAATTGCTCCACGCAGACATCTGCTCGCTCCCCCTCGCCCCCTCGCTCCCTGTAGCAGTTATTTCTGGCTGTAGATTGTAAGAAACAGCTTTTGTAAACAGATGCTCCTTCCCGCACAGGTCATGTTTGCTAAACCTTAATTTTTTTTCTCTTCTCTGGCTTCTCTCCAATTTTTACTCCAGCTGAGAGCTCATCAGCTCAGAGGAGAGCCGATAGCCCAGAGTGACGGTCTGTTTTCTTGCATAGGTCCCTTTCCACAGTCTGGGATTCAGCTTCTGGTCCACTATGACCCTCCGATCCCTTTCCGCAGGACTCCTTCCTAGGAAGTCGTTTCCCATTTTGTATGTTTGCAGCTTATCATTCACAAAACTTTATAATTGTACTCTCTATGCCATTATCTCAATCATTCATTCAGATTTTGAACAGAAACTTATCCAGAACTGATCCCTGCAGAACCCCACTGCTTATGTCCTTTCAGCCTGACTCAGCCCTTTCAGCCTGTGAATCGCTTGCACCCATCTTATTTTAGCTCCATCTAGGTGGCATTTCCATAGTTTGTTTATGAGAAGGTCATGGGAGACCAGTAACGCTGCAATCTGATGATCAGCGGCACTGCTATGGGTACCCGCATGGCCCCACAGTATGCCAACATTTTTATGGCTGACTTAGAACAAGGCTTCCTCAGCTCTCGTCCCCTAATGCCCCTACTCTACTTGCGCTATATTGATGACATCTTCATCATCTGGACCCATGGAAAAGAAGCCCTTGAGGAATTCCACCATGATTTCAACAATTTCCATCCCACCATCAACTTCAGCCTGGTCCAGTCCACACAAGAGATCCACTTCCTGGACACGACAGTGCTAATAAACGATGGTCACATAAACACCACCCTATACCGGAAACATACTGACCGCTATTCCTACCTGCATGCCTCCAGCTTTCACCCTGACCACACCACACAATCCATCGTCTACAGCCAAGCTCTGCGATACAACCGCATTTGCTCCAACCCCTCAGACAGAGACAGACACCTACAAGATCTCTATCAAGCATTCTTACAACTACAATACCCACCTATGGAAGTGAAGAAACAGATTTATAGAGCCAGAAGAGTTCCCAGAAGTCACCTACTACAGGAGAGGCCTAACAAAGAAAATAACAGAACGCCACTAGCCGTCACCTTCAGCCCCCAACTAAAACCCCTCCAACGCATTATTAAGGATCTACAACCTATCCTGAAGGATGACCCAACACTCTCATAAATCTTGGGAGACAGGCCAGTCCTTGCCTACAGACAGCCCCCCAGCCTGAAGCAAATATTCACCAGCAACCACATACCACACAACAGAACCACTAACCCAGGAACCTATCCTTGCAACAAAGCCCGTTGCCAACTGTGCCCACATATCTATTCAGGGGACACCATCACAGGGCCTAATCACATCAGCCACACTATCAGAGGCTCGTTCACCTGCACATCCACCAATGTGATATATTTCAGAGTAACAGCCGTGTTAGTCTGTATTCGCAAAAAGAAAAGGAGGACTTGTGGCACCTTAGAGACTAACCAATTTATTTGAGCATAAGCTTTCGTGAGCTACAGCTCACTTCATCGGATGCAATGTGATCATCATGTGCCAGCAATGCCCCTCTGCCATGTACATTGGTCAAACTGGGCAGTCTCTACCTAAAAGAATAAATGGACACAAATCAGATGTCAAGAATTATAACATTCATATACCAGTCGGAGAACACTTCAATCTCTCTGGTCACGCAATTACAGACATGAAAGTTGCAATATTACAACAAAAAAACTTCAAATCCAGACTCCAGCGAGAAACGGTTGAATTGGAATTCATTTGCAAATTGGATACAATTAACTTAGGCTTGAATAGAGACTGGGAGTGGCTAAGTCATTATGCAAGGTAACCTATTTCCCCTTGTTTTTTCCTACCCCGCCCCCCCAGACGTTCTTGTTAGGCCCTGGATTTGTGCTAGAAATGGCCCACCTTGATTATCATACACATTGTAAGGAGAGTGGTCACTTTAGATAAGCTATTACCAGCAGGAGAGTGGGTTTGTGTGTGTGTGTGTGTGTGTGTGTGTGGGCAGGTGGGGGGGGGGGCAGTGAGAAAACCTGGATTTGTGCTGGAAATGGCCCACCTTGATTGTCATGCGCATTGTAAGGAGAGTGATCACTTTGGATAGGCTGTTACCAGCAGGAGAGTGGGGTGGGGGGAGGTATTTTTTCATGCTTTGTGTGTATAAAAAGATCTTCTACACTTTCTACAGTATGCATCCGATGAAGTGAGCTGTACCTCACGAAAGCTTATGCTCAAATAAATTGGTTAGACTCTAAGGTGCCACAAGCACTCCTTTTCTTTTTGCGAATACAGACTAACACGGCTGTTACTCTGAAACCTGTCTTAATTCCTACAGGTAGCAGTCTCATGTACCTGTGGTGTGAGAAACTGCTCTCTGTAGGAATTAGCTACATCAGATGGCCTCTTTTAGCAAAGTAGGACCTATCGCAGCTGCATATGTTTCTGGATGGTACATTAACCCTCATGGGGCACATCACTATCACTGTCACAAGACAGGATACTAGATTAGGCGGACTATTGGTCTAACCCATGATGGCAGTCATTACAATAGATTTTTTTCCAGGGAGAAAGAAATTATAGAAGATAATATACTACCTTTATTCAATATTTGAGAATCAAGTTGTACACAATGGCACGAGGAAAAACACTCAGGGCTAGACTGAGAGGCAAAATAACAGTTGCAACAATGCAATCCCCATTGGTGGCTTGACTCCAAAAGTTTTGACACTAGGCCAGAAATTCAGTGAGCTCTAAAATGAGAAGAAAAAAATTAAATTTAAAAATTCAGGGAATCCCAGCAACAGACAAGACCACTGCGAGGAGACTCTATACAATCAGATACAGTGATAAGGGATTCTTTGTTTCTGAGGGGATATATGTAAAATGAAAAGGAGGACTTGTGGCACCTTAGAGACTAACCAATTTATCTGAGCATGAGCTTTCGTGAGCTACAGCTCACTTCATTGGATGCATACTGTGGAAATCGCAGAAGACATTATGCTGGAAGTGGCCCACCTTGATTGTCATGCACAGTGTGGGGAGAGTGGTCAGTTTGGATGAGCTATTGCCAGCAGGAGAGTGAGTTTGTGTGGGGGGGGGGGTGAGAAAACCTGGATTTGTGCTGGAAATGGCCCACCTTAATTATCATGCACATTGTAGGGGGAGTGGTCACTTCGGATGAGCTATTACCAGCAGGAGAGTGAGTTTGTGTGAGTATGGGGGCGGGGGAGTGAGAAAACCTGGATTTGTGCTGGAAATGGCCCACTTTGATTTTCATGCAGGTTGTAAGGAGAGTGGTCACTTTGGGTAGGCTATTACCAGCAGGAGAGTGAGTTTGTGTGTGTGGTTTTTGGAGGGGGGTGAGGGGGTGAGAGAACCTGGATTTCTGCAGGAAATGGCCCACCTTGATTATCATACGCATTGTGAAGACAGTGGTCACTTTGGATGGGCTATTACCAGCAAGAGAGTGAGTTTGTTTGTGGGAGGGCGGAGGGTGAGAAAACCTGGATTTGTGCTGGAAATGGCCCAACTTGATGATCACTTTAGATAAGCTATTACCAGCAGGAGAGTGGGCTGGGAGGAGGTATTGTTTCATGGTGTCTGTGTATATAATGTCTTCTGCGATTTCCACAGTATGCATCCGATGAAGTGAGCTGTAGCTCACGAAAGCTCATGCTCAAATAAATTGGTTAGTCTCTAAGGTGCCACAAGTCCTCCTTTTCTTTTTGCGAATACAGACTAACACGGCTGTTACTCTGAAACCTATATGTAAAATGTTTCACTGAATTAAGTCTCAGGGATTATTTACAGTGGCAAATTAAAGTGCTCGAACTTGCTGGCTCAGGAGGGTGAAAAATCACCCCCCTGAGCGCAGCAAGTTTGAGCTCTTTAAAGCGCTCGTGTGGACAGGCTCGGCTCCCAGTGCTTGGAGCTAATCCCCTCATCGAGGTGGATTCCCAGGAGCACTGGCACCCGCGGCAGCGCTTTGAACTTTGTAGTGTAGACGTAGCCTCAGTGGGTTAGATCAGACCAAGAGGAGCGGCACTGACTAGGCATTGGGATGCCTGTGCCTTTAAGAACCCAGCCCTGGGAAGCCCATGCTGAGAGGTGCTGTCTGTGAGAGGGGAAATTAAAAAGCCCCTTTGCCCCCCACCATTTTTGCAAACACTGGTGTCTCAGTCCCACTGGGGTAACTGTTACCCCCTGTACCCCTGCCTGTGCCGGGTTTTGCCCTCTGTCACCCTCTGCCAGCACCTCACCCCAAGCTTAACTCCTGCTCCACCCCCCCAGCCCTGATTTTGCCTTTTAGCCCCTCTCCTAATGCTGCCTCCAGCTGCTTGACCCCCCGATCAGTCAATTTCCACCCCCTGCTCAGACCCTGGCCACCCCCCTGCTCCAATTTGCCCCCTTTGCCCCTTTTTAACCCCTGTAAATAGCAGTCAGCAGATTTTTACTGCTAATAAGGGCAGGGTGAAGGGCAGTGGCTTCAGCAGATGTACTGAGGACAGAAGGGAGGGACCGTCTTCCATCTAGTGTGGGGAATGGGTGACACATTTTTCATAAATACTGAATGAACTTTAGGGGAAACCACTAAACATGCGCAGAGGTAAGTGGGGAAATGGTCCCGCGATTGTGGGGAACTTTCCTAACTTAAACACCTCCTGGGTGGAATCGAATAGCAGAAGGATCTGAGTCCTCGCTCCCACTCCCTTCACCCAGAGCCTGCCTCACCTTGAGGGCTCCTGTCAAGGTTCCTTCCCCACTCTGAACTCTAGGGTACAGATGTGGGGACCTGCATGAAAAACCCCCTAAGCTTATTTTTACCAGCTTAGGTTAAAACTTCCCCAAAGTACAAACTATTTTCCCTTTTGCCCTTGGACTTTATTGCTGCCACCACCAAGCGTCTAACAAATATATAACCGGGGAAAGAGCCCGCTTGGAAACGTCTTTCCCCCCAAATCCTTCCAAGCCCTACGCTCCCTTTCCTGGGGAAGGCTTGATAAAAATCCTCATCAATTTGCATAGGTGACCACAGACCCAAACCCTTGGATCTTAAGAACAATGAAAAAGCAATCAGGTTCTTAAAAGAAGAATTTTAATTGAAGAAAAAAAGTAAAAGAATCACCTCTGTAAAATCAAGATGGTAAATACCTTACAGGGTAATCAGATTCAAAACATAGAGAATCCCTCTAGGCAAAACCTTAAGTTACAAAAAGATGCAAAAACAGGAGTATACATTCCATTCAGCACAACTTATTTTATCAGCCATTTAAATAAAACACAATCTAACGCATATCTAACTAGATTGCTTATGAACTCTTTACAGGAGATCTGACTTGCATTCCTGCTCTGTCTCGGCAAAAGCAACACACAGACAGAGAGAAACTTTGTTTCTCCCCCCCTCCAGCTTAGAAAGTACCTTGTCTCCTCATCGGTCATTTTGGTCAGGTGCCAGCGAGGTTATCCAAGCTTCTTAACCCTTTACAGGTGAAAGGGTTTTTCCTCTGGCCAGGAGGGATTGTAAAGGTGTTTACCCTTCCCTTTATATTTATGACACTCCCCTTCCACTCTCCTGTGTGGCAAAGTCCTTATAACCCCGACCAGGCAGGGACCAGGCTTCCTGAAGGGCTCGGCCCCCTGACCTGGTTATGACCACTCAGGACACAGGTTAGAGCAAACCCACTCTGGGTACTTTCTCCGCTCTGGATGCTTCCCTGATCTCTTCCCTGACCATTGTCTATGCCCCAGAACAAGTGCAAATTACTAAACAGCAAGTAATTTAAAACAATCAGGAAGCAAGGGGAAAGGTGAAAGGAAAACACTTAGCCCCACTCTATGGGCTCTGGGGAAGCACAAACAGCATCTCTGGGGTGCCCGGGCAGTTCACAGTCTGTCCCTCCCACGTCCCAGGCCTCCTGCCCAGGCCCTGGCTGTGCTGCAGGGATGCTGCGGGTCAGACACGTGCTCTGGCAGTGGCCACACGCCCTCAGGTTCTCAGTGACAGGACTTTTCTTCCCAGTGTCCCCGGAAAGGTGCAAACCAGAGGGCAAATAAAAAGCCCCCCCCCGCCCCTTGGTAATCTCTGTAAACTGATTGGGGGGGGCAGTGGGACAGACTCGTGATCTTTGAGCACTTCTGGCTGCTGACCAAGTTCTGTCCCTGCCCCCCAGGGATCCATGGGGTGCAGGCCGTGGACTGGGACACCCACGAGGGGCGGGGGAAATACCAGTATGACGGGGATAACTTCATCAGCTTCCACATTCAGCCTCAGGCCCCTTACCCCTGTCTGCATCCCGACTCCCCCCTCCTGAAGCCGTGGCCCTGCTCCTGGCCCCTCTGTTTAGTAAATTGCGTTTGTTCTGGAGTATAGACAATGGTCAGGGAGCAGGTCAGGGAAGCGTCCAGAGCGGAGAAAGTACCCTGGAGTGGGCACACTCCAGCCCGTGTCCTGCGTGGTCACACCAAGGTTGGGGGCCGAGCCCCTCAGGAATCCTGGGCCCAGCCTTGCCGGGGTTATAAGGACTTTACCACACAGGAGAGTGGAAGGGGAGCCCTCATGGTGAGGCAGGCTCTGGGTGAAGGAAGAGGGAGCGAGGACTCAGATCCTTCTGCTGTTTGATTCCACAGCGGTGGGGAGTAAAGTCAGGAAAGTTCCCCACAGTAACCGGACCATTTCCCCGCTTACCTCCGTGCATGTTTACTGGCTTCCCCTAAAGTTCATTAAATATTTTAGGGAAAAGTGTCAGAGCTGGCCGCCCTCTGAGGCCACCAAAAATGTGGCTGTGAGAACCCCTGGGCTCGATGCTCATGACGGGCCCTTCTGACCTTAGAGCCTGTGAGTGTAACAGAAGCCGGACACAGAGATGCTGCATTTGATGGGTTGATCGCTAGGACCCGGGAGCGGCTGGGGGGCGGCTCTGGGGGGAGGATCGCGGGGCTCAGGCCCGGCCCAGGAAGTGACTCGCAGCCGCTGCGGGGACTCCGGCTCCCAGCGAGATCCCCGAGCCCCGGCGGCTGGTGCTGGGAGCCCGGAGCCCGGGCTGCAGCCGGGAGAGGGGAACCTCCAGCCGGGCCCTGCCCGCTGCTCCCCGGGAGCCTCTCCCAGGGCAGAGCCCCCAGCCCGGCCAGGGCCCCTTCCCGGCCCGGCCCCTGCCCCGGGGGGCCCCGCTCGGAGGGAAGGTAAGAGAGACCCGCCCCCCCCCCGTCACCCCCGGGCTGCAGGGGGCGGGTTTGGCCCCGGGCTGCTCCCCGCGGAGCTGGCTGCGATTCCCTGCCCCGGGCCCGGGAAAGCTGCCGCCAGCCCCCGGTGTGTGCGGGGCGGGGGCAGGATCACGGTACCCCCCGCTGCCCCCCACTTGCTGCTTTGTTTCCCTGCCCCTGGCCGGGCTGGTGCGGACGGGGGCTGCAGCTCAGGGAGATGTGAGGGGGGCAAATAGGGAGGGGCAGAAGGTGGGCCGGGGCCAAAGTGAATGCAGGGTGGGGGGCCCCATCCTGGGCCGGGGAGGGAGCGGGGCCCAGGGGCACAATCAGGGAGGGGGAGCAGCACAGGTGCTGGATCTAGGCCAGCGGGGCCCTGCCGCACCCCCTGGCTTGAAGGGGTTTCCATCCTATCCTGGCTTTACAGTTTGGTTCAATGGCTCTCAGTGCTCCCCCCTCCGTACAGATTGTTTCAGGCCCCCTGCCTGGGACTAGGAGCCGGGGATAAAAATGGGTACAGCTGGTGGGGGGTGAGCCCTCCTCCCATTGTAGGGACAGGACCCCAACCCCTGAGCACCCCCAACATCCCCCCCACTGAGCGTGTGGCCCCAGCCCTGGAGCCCAGGGAGGGTGCATAGCCCCAGTCTGAACCCCAGGGGCAGCCCAAGGAGAAGCCTGACATGCTCCTCACAGGGGCCGTGCACCCCACCTCCGCAGTCAGCTGTGACTCTCAGCCAGCTTGGAAAACAGACGGGTTTATTGGTCGCTGGGAAGGCGGCATAGAACAGAGCTTGTTAGCGCAGAAATCAGGAACATTCAGCAAAGTCTGGCTTGGGGGGAATCCAGACTCTTGAGTCCTGGGCTCTCCCCGCTGAGTCCCAAACCAGGAGACTGAGCCGCTTCCAGCCCCTCATCCTCAGTGATGCCCAGCTGCCCCTCCCCCGTGCTTTCTTTTTTTCCCAGGAAAACAGGTCACCTGGCCTCCCCCTCTCTCTTTGTTCTCCAACAACTTCCGCTGGCTCCTTGCAGAGGACGGGCTCTGGCCATCACTTGCCAGGATACAGAATTTTGGCCATTCTCTACGCCCAGGCAGCCACTCTGCCGTCACATCTGCCCTCTAGAGGTCTCTGCAGTGATCACACTGCTGTATCCCACCAGCTTGATACTTGTGTAACACATGGGGAAACTGAGGCACGCACACAGTATTGAGAGAAAACCTTAAGAACAATCCCGCTTCATCAGACCCCTCTGAGACCAGCCCAGGGGCACTTTCTCCAGTGGCTGGAACCATTCTGAGCATACCAGCCCCTGAGCCTGAACCTGCAAGCGATGGAGAGACCTGGGGAAAGGGCTGGAGCTGGGCAGGGAAATGACTCTGCACGAAAGGCGCCTTTCAGGGACTAGCTGGTAAGTTTGGCCTACAAGGGGAGGGTCTCCCTGTGTCTGTGAGTACGAGAGCTTCTGTCCTCAGTGACACAGCCTGGTTCAACCCCCATTACCAGTGTCCGTGGCTCAGCCACCTAATGAGAGCAAAGACCCAAGACAATGGGGCAGTCGCCAGTTCTCCCAGGGCGAGGGAAGAAGTTAAAAAGGGAGAGTGGAGAGACTTGAAGGGGCAGCAGGAGCACGAAGTGGGGAGGGAGGTTCCCAGCCCTGCCCAGATCCATTCCCTGCCCCCCCGCGGCAGTCCGCTCTCCTGGGAACAAGGGCAGGAGCTGAGAGAGGAAAAGCCAGTTGCTCGCTCTGCTGAGCACCGCACTACTGAGGGAGACGGGGGAGAGCTAGAGGGGGTCACAATACACTGTGGGCCAGTACCCTGAAGTGACTCCTTTGATCTGCTCTTTTTCCAGCGTTTGGCTTGGAGATGCTGCTCTGGGGAGGTTTAGAAGGGACGTGGTGGGTTAGTTCTAAGCGGGGGTCGGGGGGGGCTGGCCGGGGAGGTAATGAACTAACTGGGTTTGTTCCCAGCATGGCAGAGTCATAGAATCAGAGCGTCTGTCTGCAGGGGGAGAGCCTGGGGGGACTTGGGGAGTGACATGGACTCCAGCCCCTTATGAAACCTGCCCAATCTCCCTGCTCCTCTGACAGGCTGAGGAATCGCGTCCACGTTTCGCTCCAGATCGTCCAGTCTTGCAGGGGACAGGGCAGGGAAATGGCTGTGATGGAGCCAGCTGAGGTAGGGGATTTTCAGGGAGCTTTTGGTGGTGGGGGAGGGGCATCGTAGAGGGGTTAATCACCCGGGGTGGGACGGGGTGTGATAAACCTGCTGGAACGTGATCAACCTGGGCCTGATTCTCTGAACAGGCCCACTGGTGGGTAGGGGGAAAGGGGGAAACATTCCCCCATTTCTGAAACAGGGAACAGCCCCCCTGGGCAGGGCTGGGAAAACGGACCAGACTCCCAGTGCTGGAGCCTGACCCACTGGCCAGAGGCTGCTGTGAAATTCAAAGGGAAACTGTCAGGATTCCTGTCCCTGTCCCCGTCCCCGGCTCAGAGCTCTGCTGCCCGTCTCAGCCTGTGGCTGGCAGGTGTGTGGGAAATGTGAAGAGCCTGCCCTGCTCCATCTGCTGGGGGATGGGGGGGTAAGAAGTTCTCACCTTCTCCCCACCCCCTGAAGCCTCCTAGCTGCTCTGAGTAGGGTGGGGGGAGGATTCTGCTTCTCTAGCCCTCCTCCCCCGTAACTAGTGGGATTGTGGCTGGGGCAGCAGATGCTTAGTGGGCAACTCTTGTTCCAGATGCCGGTGACCTTCGAGGAGGTGGCTGTGTATTTCACCCAGGGGCAGGGGGCTCTGCTGGATCCCGCTCAGAGAGCCCTCTACAGGGACGTCATGCAGGAGAATTACGAGACAGTGACCTCGCTGGGTAAGGGATTCGTGGCTCCTTGGTTATTGGAAGCTGCGGGGTGCGGGGAGGGTTTGTGTGTCTGGCACCGCTGAGGTTCTTCCCTCATCAAACTCCAATGAGACCAGGGTGTCAAAACCTAAGGCACATACTAAATCATCCCCACCAGAACCCCGTAGCTTGCAAGGTGAAGAACTCTTGTATTGTCCTGTCTGTGTTGTTTCTCGGTCACTCACAGAATCCTTCTTCTCCCTCCTCCTTGGTCTGACCTCCGAATGAGGGCTCTGGGCTCCGCAGGTTTAGAAATAGGCAGGGGTTTAACACTAGAGCTGGGTGTGCATCACAATTCCCCTCACCTCCCCAGACGTCTGCCTCCCCCGAGGGGGCTCAGTGACCACGTTCCCGTCCTCTTAGATTCCACTTTCCACAGCACAGAACAGGGACAGGTGCCGCCCACGGAATGTCCTTTCTGACAGACGCTCTCTCAGTCCTCCATACCCTCCTCTGATCTGAATTGACCACCTCTACAGGATTCCCCCTTCCCAAACCTGACCTGATCGCCCGACTGGAACGAGGGGAAGAGCCATGGGTGCCCGATCTCCAGGCCGGTGAGGAAAGAGAGATCCCGAGAGTCACCCACACAGGTGAGGACTACCACAGAAACCATCTGGGGAATGAAGGAAAAAATTGAGAATCCCAGAACCGTGGTAACAGTAAGTTTCCTCAGTTCCTTCCTCATCTCACCCAGGGCAGGGCTGCAGTCAGGAGCTATCACTGACATTGTTTCCCACGTGTCCTGTTACTTGCAAGTGTTTCCTTCCCAACGTTCCTTCTCTGTGAAAGTTTGGGTGGGATTTGGAGGCAGAATCCAATTGCTCCATCTGTGTAGCTTTACTATGTTGGGTTTTCCCTCGGTGCTATTCCTCTTAATTTTTCCCTAGCACAATGACTCCTGTCTGGATTGTCTCTCTGTCCCAGCAGGTGATAAGAGAGTGAGTGAAAACGAGGAGGGGAATCAACAGCAGGAGATTCCTGGGTACAGGGAATCACAGGGCACCTTTGTGGGAAGACCCCATAAGTGCTTAAACTGTGGAAAAAGTTTCATATGGAGGTCACAACTTGTTTTACATCATCGAATCCACACAGGAGAGAGACCCCACAAGTGCTTAGACTGTGGGAAAAGTTTCATACGGAGGTCAAACCTTCTTAAACATCAGGCAATCCACACAGGAGAGAGACCCCATAAGTGCTTAGACTGTGGAACAAGTTTCATATGGAGGTCACACCTTGTTAGACATCAGGCAATCCACACAGGAGAGAGACCCCATAAGTGCTTAGACTGTGGAAAAAGTTTCATACGGAGGTCACAACTTGTTTTACATCAGGCAATCCACACAGGAGAGAGACCCCATAAGTGCTTGGACTGTGGGAAAAGTTTCATATGGAGGTCAGATCTTGTTAAACATCAAGCAGTCCACACTGGAGAGAGACCTCATAAGTGCTTAGATTGTGGAAAAAGTTTTATACAGCGATCAACCCTACTTGGTCATCAGGCAATCCACACTGGAGCGAGACCCCATAAATGCTTAATCTGTGGAAAAAGTTTCATACGGAGGTCAGATCTTGTTAAACATCAAGCAGTCCACACTGGAGAGAGACCCCATAAATGCTTAATCTGTGGAAAAAGTTCCATACGGAGGTCAGATCTTGTTAAACATCAAGCAGTCCACACTGGAGAGAGACCCCATAAATGCTTAATCTGTGGAAAAAGTTTCATACGGAGGTCAGATCTTGTTAAACATCAAGCAGTCCACACTGGAGAGAGACCTCATAAATGCTTAGATTGTGGAAAAAGTTTCATACAGCGATCAATCCTACTTGATCATCAGGCAATCCACACTGGAGAGAGACCCCATAAATGCTTAATCTGTGGAAAAAGTTTCATACAGAGGTCCTGCCTTGTTAGACATCAGGCAATCCACACTGGAGAGAGACCCCATAAATGCTTAGACTGTGGAAAAAGTTTCATACAGAGTTCAGACCTTGCAAAACATCAGATAATCCACACAGGAAAGAAATCCCATAAATGTTTGGACTGTGGGAAAAGTTTTACACAAAGGTCAAATCTTATGGCACATCAGGCAATCCACACAGGAGAGAGTCCCCACAAATGCTTAGACTGTGGGAAAAGTTTCATACAGAGGTCCTGCCTTGTTAGACATCAGGCAATCCACACTGGAGAGAGAGCCCATAAGTGCTTGGACTGTGGGAAAAGTTTTATACGGAGGTCAGACCTTCTGAAACATCAGGCAATCCACACAGGAGAGAGACCTCATAAGTGCTTAGACTGTGGGAAAAGTTTCATACAGAGGTCCCACCTTGTTAGACATCAGGCAATCCACACTGGAGAGAGATCCCATAAATGTTTAATCTGTGGAAAAAGTTACATACAGAGGTCCCGCCTTGTTAGACACCAGGCAATCCACACTGGGGAGAAAGCCCATAAGTGCTTAATCTGTGGGAAAAGTTTCATACGGAGGTCCCACCTTTTTAAACATCAGGCAATCCACACTGGAGAGAGACCTCATAAGTGCTTAGACTGTGGGAAAAGTTTTATCCAGACGTCCCACCTTGTTAGACATCAGGCAATCCACACAGGAGAGAGACCCCATAAGTGCTTAGACTGTGGGAAAAGTTTTATCCAGAGGTCCCATCTTGTTAGACATCAGGCAATCCACACAGGAGAGAGACCCCATAAGTGCTTAGACTGTGGGGAAAGTTTCATACATAGGTCCCACCTTGTTAAACATCAAGCAATCCATACAAGAGGGAGACCATAAGACTCTTGGAAAGGTTTCAGAAACAGATTAGCCCTTCTAAAGATCAGGCAATCCACACACGCGAGAGAACCCCGTAAGTGCTTAGACTATGGAAGAATGTTTCAAATAGATGTCATCCCTTGTTTTACATCAGAGAATCCACACAGAGGAGTGACCCCATAACTGCTTAGCCTGTGAAAGACCTTTTAAATGGAAGTCAGAACTTGTTTCAAATTAGGCAATTCACACAGGAGAGAGACCCTATAAGTGTTTGGACCATGTGAAAAGTTTCACACAAAGATCGAATCTTATAACACTCAGAGGATCCACACAGGAGAGAGACCGCATCAGTGCTCAGACTGGAAAAAGTTTCCTACATAGGTCAGACCTCGTTAAACATCAGCTAATCCACAGAGGAGAGAGATCCCATAAGTGCTTAGGCTGTGGGTAAAGTTTTATAAGGAGCTCAGCCCATGTTTTAGATCAGAGAATCCACACAGGAGACCCCATAAGCGCTCAAACTATGGAGAAAGTTTCATACCGTGGTCAAGGCTCCTTAATTATCAGGCAATCCTCGAAAGAGGGAGTCTCCGTAGATGCTTAGACTGTGGAAAAAGTTTCATACAGAGGTCAGACCTTGTTAAACATCAGACAATCCACACTGAAGAGAGATCCGATAAGTGCTTAGACCAGGGGTGGGCAAACTTTTTGGCCTGAGGACCACATCGGGGTTGAAAACTTGTATGGAGGGCTGGTTCAGGGAAGGCTGTGTCTCCCCAAACAGCCTGGACCCGCCTCCATCTGACCCCCTCCCACTTCCTGCCTTCTGACTGCCCCCCTCAGTATCCCTGATCCATCCAACCCCTCCTGCTCCTTGTCCCCTGACCGCCCCCTCCAGAGACCACCCACCCACCCCTAACCACCCCCCAGGACCTCATCTGAAGGATTCATGCAGAGTTCATGCACTTGGCAACATTTAGGGCACACCCTGAGTGTTGTGTAGGAGCAGTGCACACACGGCTCCTCTCAAGGGCATGAACCTTGGAAACTCGCCCAAAGGACATGGACCGTGGGAAGCCTCCCAGGACTGGGCTCAAGGCCCGAGAGCAAGGAATGCGGTAGATAGAAATTGGTAAATAAGAATCTTAAACAAAGCCAGTGTAAACTGGTGTTGTTAATAAATTGGAAGAAGATAGTGGGGCTGTTGATTAATTGCAGTTAACTCGCATGATTAACTCAAAAAAATTCATTGGGGTTAGAAAAATTAATCTCAATGAATCACATTGTAAAACAATAGAATACCAATTGGAATTTGTTAAATGTTTTTGGATATTGTTCTGCGTTTTCTCATATGTTGATTTCTCACAACAAAGAATAGAAAGTGTACAGTGCTGACTTTATATTATTTTTTATTACAAATATTTGTACTATAAACATTCAAAACAAAAATAGTATTTTTCAATTCACCTCATACAAGTACTGTAGTGAAATCTCTTTATCAGGAAAGTGTAACTTAGAAACATAGATGATTTTAATTATATAAGTGCACTCAAAAATAAAGCAATTAAGACCTTTAGAGACTAGAAGTCCACTCAGTGCTACTTCTTTTTCTGCCAGTCGCTAAGGCTTGGTCTATACTACGAGTTTATGTTGGATTTAGCAGCGTTAAATCGAATTAACCCTGCACCCGTCCACACAATGAAGCCATTTTTTTCGACATAAAGGGCTCTTAAAACCGATTTCTGTACTCCTCCCCAATGAGGGGATTAGCGCTGAAATCGACATCGCTGTTTCGAAGTAGGGTTAGTGTGGACGCAATTCAAAGGTATTGGCCTCTGGGCCACAGTGCACCACAGTGCACCATTGTGACCGCTCTGGGCAGCACTCTGAACTCGGATGCACTGGCCAGGTGTAGAGGAAAAGCCCCAGGAACTTTTGAAACTCATTTCCTGTTTGGCCAGGCGAGTTCATCAGCACAGGTGACCATGCAGTCTCAGAATCGAAAAAGAGCTCCAGCATGGACCGAATGGGAGGGACTGGATCTGATCGCTGTGTGGGGAGAGGAATCCGTGCTATCAGAACAACGTTCCAAAAGACGAAACGCCAAAACATTTCAATAAATCTCCGAGGCCATGAGGGGCAGAGGCTACAGCAGGGATGCAACACAGTGCCGCGTGAAACTTAAGGAGCTCAGACAAGCGTACCAGAAAACCAAAGAATCAAACGGACGCTCCGGGACAGAGCCCCAGACATGCCGCTTCTACGCTGAGCTGCATGCCATTCTAGGGGGGGCCGCCACCACTACCCCACCTCTGTCCGTGGACTCCGAGGATGGGATACTCTCCGCCATGCCTGAGGATTTTGCAGATGGGGAAAATGAGGAGGAGGAGGACGAGCTTAAGGAGAGCACACAGCACACCGTTCTCCCTGACAGCCAGGATCTTTTTATCACCCTGACTGAAATACCCTCCCAACCCAACCAAGCCGGAGAAGGGACCTCTGGTGAGTTTACCCTTTTAAATATAATACATGTTATAAAAGCAAGCATTTTTTAATGATTAAGTAGCCCTGAGGACGGGGGATGCATTCGTGGCCAGTATTGCTCCTGGAAAAGTCTGTTAACGTGTCTGGGATGGAGTGGAAATCCTCCAGTGACATCTCCATGAAGCTCTCCTGGGGGTACTCTAAAAGCCTTTGCAGAAGGTTTCTGGGGAGAGCAGCCTTATTCCGTCCTCCATGGTAGGACACTTTACCACGCCACGCTAGTAGCAAGTAATCTGGTATCATTGCATGACAAAGCCTGGCAGCGTGTGGTCCCGGTGTTTGCTGGCATTCAAGCAACATCCATTCTTTATCTCTCTGTGTTATCCTCAGGAGAGTGATATCGTTCATGGTAAACTAGTTGAAATAGAGGAATTTAATTAAGGGGACATTGAGAGGTGGCCATTCCTACTGGGCTGTTTGCCTGCGGCTGAAAGGAAATCCTCCCCACAGTTAGCCACGCGATGGAGGTGCGGGGGAGCTTTGGCGCTAAGCTGTTCATGTTTGGCTAGCAGGGATCTTCTCTGATACCAGCCACACGGTGGGGGGAGAGATAAAGCAATCATCCAGAAAATTGGATGGCGGGGCGGGTTACTTTGGTTTTTGCTGCTGCACGTTAACAGGAAAACTGCAGCATTAAATGGCCAACTCAACCTGCTTTGCCTGGTATGGGAGAGGAGGGCGCTGCTGTTATGAAGGTTGCAGAAGCCGAAAATCTATGGCTTACCATGGCCGTCTGCAAGCTGAATTCTGTTGCCCGGCACTGCGTGTGTGATCTCTAACACCAAAGCTGCAGGCACTCAATATAAGATGCAAAATGCGACCTCGTACCAAAATCACATGTGCTATGTAATGTGAATAGTTTTGTTCACCGTGGAAGAGTATAGCCATTGTTCTGTAAAATGTATCTTTTTAAATACTTCACTCCCTTTTTTCGTTCCAGCAGCTGCCAATGTTTCAAGCCTCCCTCCTCCGTCCCAAAGGCTATCTCAGATAAGGCGGCGAAAAAAACGCAGGCGCGATGAAATGTTCTCTGAGCTCATGCAGTCGTCTGGCACTGACAGAGCTCAGCAGAATGTGTGGAGGGACACAATAGCAGAGTACAGGAAAGTGGCCAATGAACATGAGGCGAGGTGGTGGCAGGAAGATCAGAGGAGGCATGAGGCAATGCTGGGGCTACTGCAGTATCAAACGGACATGCTCCGGCCTCTGGTGGAGGTTCATGAACGGCAGCAGGATCACAGACTGCCGCTGCAACCGCTGTTTAATTGCCCTCCCTCCTCCCCAAGTTCCATAGCCTCCTCACCCAGACACCCAAGAACATGGGGGGAGGAGGGTGGGGAGGCTCCGGGCACCCAACCACTTCACCCCAGTGGACAGCCCAAGCAACAGAAGGCTGTCATTCAAGAAGTTTTAAAGTGGGCTTTTCCTTCCCTCCTGCCTTCTTCCCACACCTCACCTGGGCTACCTTGTGAGTTATCTCCCTATTTTTATAATCAATTAATAAAGAATACATGTTTTTTAAATGATAGTGACTTTATTTCCCTTGCAAGCAAGCTGTGATCGAAGGGGGAAGGGTGGGTGGCTAACAGGGAATTTAGAGGCAACCAAGGGGGCGGGTTTTCATCAAGGAGAAACAAACAGAAGTGTCACACGGTACCCTGGCCAGTCATGAAACTGGTTTTCAAAGCTTCTCTCATGCGCACCACTTCCTGCTGTGCTCTTCTAACCTCCCTGGTGTCTGGCTGCGCGTATTCAGCGGCCAGGCGATTGGCCTCAACCTCCCACCCTGCCATAAACGTCTCCCCCTTTACTCTCACAGAGATTGTGGAGCACACAGCAAGCAGCAATAACAATGGGAATACTGGTTTCACTGAGGTCTGAGTGAGTCAGTAAACTGCGCCAGCGACCCTTTAAACATCCAAATGCACACTCTACCACCATTCTGCACTTGCTCAGCCTGTAGTTGAACAGCTCCTGACTACTGCCCAAGGTGCCTGTGTACGGCTTCATGAGCCAGGGCATTAAGGGGTAGGCTGGGTCCCCAAGGATAACTGTAGGCATTTCAACATCCCCAACAGTTATTTTCTGGTCTGGGAAGTAAATCCCTTCCTGCAGCCATTTAAACAGATCAGAGTTCCTGAAGACACGAGCGTCATGAACCTTTCCTGGCCATCCCACGTTGATGTTAGTGAAATGTCCCTTGTGATCCACCAGAGCTTGCAGCACCATTGAAAAGTACCCCTTGCGGTTTATGTACTGGCTGCCCTGGTGGTCCGGTCCCAAGATAGGGATATGCGTTCCGTATATAGCCCCACCACAGTTAGGGAATCCCATTGCAGCAAAGCCATCTAGTGTGACCTGCACATTTCCCAGAGTCACTACCTTTGATAGCAGCAGCTCAATGATTATGTTGGCTACTTGCATCTCAGCAACCCCCACAGTAGATTTGCCCACTCCAAATTGATTCCCGACTTACCGGTAGCTGTCTGGCATTGCAACATTCATTCATAAAATCGATTACCCCAATAACTGGCTAATTGAGTTTCACTTTCAATCCAATTGCTGCTTAAATCACTGAAACTTGAACTGTTTCAACATTGTAACTTCTGCTCACTGTTTGCCATTTCTTACACTTGTCCATATTGTAACTCAAACTCCATTTTAACTTCTCCCAAACGCCATTTTAAAAATGCTTACTCCATTTTGCAAAAGCCTGATGTAATCTTATTAGTTTAGTTTAGATGCGTGAATGAGGTATGGATGGATGATGGAATCAACCTCCAGCCCCAGCCTGTCCTGATAAAATAAAGTGTAAACACCCAGTGGCTGAAGATGCGGACAACAGCCCTGACAAAGTAAGAGGAGTCCACCCTCAAAAGAAAAGAACAAAAGTACAGTTGAAGAAACATCAAAGCCAGGTCCTAGGCTGAAAGTCATGTCTGCAATTGACGGGTGATCAATCACACCGAACCTAGAGGCAGCGTGACACAGCAAGACCTATAGACTCTAGATTCAAACTAAAGCCTACAGAAAAGGATGGATGAGATGGAAGACTTTGGAGGGTACCATTCTGCAGCCAACATGGAAGGGCATCGGTGCATGCCCAACAGAGACCCAGCTCTTCCTTGTGCCCGGCTTTCCTGGCCAGTTAGCCGTCACAGGCATCGAACCCAAGATATTAGTTATTGGTTATAAATCAAACTGTGGTATCATAATAAACGTGGCATTTTCTTGTCTTGTCCCCTGAAATGATCCTGTGTAGTTTTGTTGGCATAGCAACCTTGAGAGATCATCAAGTCCAGTCCCCTGCCCTCACAGCAGGACCAAGCACCATTTAGATCATCCCTGGTAGATGTCTATCCAACCTGTTCTTAAATATCTCAATTTATTCCAGTGTTTCACCACCCTGACAGTTAGGAAGTTTTCCCTAATGTCCAACCTAAACCTCCCTTGCTGCAATTTAAGTCCATTGCTTCTTGTCCTATCATCAGAGCTCAAGGAGAACAATTTTTCTCCCTTCTCCCTGTAACACCCTTTTAGATACTTGAAAACTGCTATCATGTCCCCCCTCAGTCTTCTCTTTTCTAAACTAAACAAGCCCAGTTCTTTCAGTCTTCCCTTATAGCTCATGTTTTCTAGGCCTTTTATCATTTTTGTTGCTCTTCTCTGGACCTTCTCCAATTTTTCCACATCTTTCTTGAAATGTGGTGCCCAGAACTGGAGACAATACTCCAATTGATGCCTAATCAATGCAGAGTAGAACGGTAGAATGGCCTCTTGTATCTTGCTCACAACACTCCTGTTAATGCATCCCAGATTCATGTTTGCTTTTTTTGCAACAGTGTCACACTGTTGACTCATATTTAGCTTGTAGTCCACTATGACCCCTCGATCCCTTTCTGCAGTACTTATATTTACTTCGTCAATAATCCAAATAGTTTTCTTTAAAACCATAGGCACCAACTTTTCCCGGCACTGGTGGGTGCTCAACCCCCACTCCCCGCCCTGACTCCACCTCCGCCCCACCCCCATTCCAACCCCTTCCCCAAAGTCCCTCCCCAACTCCACCTCCTCCCTGCACCTATTGGACCCCTTCCCCAAATCCCTGCCTCGGCCCCGCCTCTTCCCCGAGGGCGCCGCGTTCCCCCTCCTCTCCATCCCTCCCAGCACTTGCCTCCGCGAAACAGCTGTTTTGCAGCGGGAAGCGCTGGGAGCTAGGGGGAGAAGAGGGGAAGGGACGCTCAGGGGAGGAGGCAGAGCAGAGGTGGAGGTGAGCTGGGGCGGGGAGCTGCCAGTGGGTGCAGAGCACCCACTAATTTTTTCCCCTGAGTGAGTGATCCAGCCCCGGAGCACCCACGGAGTCGGCACCTATGTTTAAAACATGAACAATTTGAACGATCTCTATTAGAGATCTCTATTCCTCCATAGCTAAAGCCCTCCATAATTACAGCTAGTTGACATTTTTCACACAGAAATGTTTCTCATCTGAAAGTGTGGCTTCCGGAAAATCAGGGTTTCCCTGGAAATGTTGCTTTTTACGACAGTAGGCTAGATTCTGATCAGGAGAATCAACGTGTAATTGCAAATTGTGGAATCATTTCAATTGCAGTCTAAAATGTCTGTCCACATTTTCTGTTTCCACATTTCTGCAGGGAAACATTAGAGAATATTTTGTTCCGGAAAACATCTTAACCCCTGTAGCTCAGCATCAGCTCATTTATATTAAGGGTGAAAGATCAAGTTACAACACATCATGTGAAAATGTTCAGTCCATGACAAAATAGAAAGACCTCCAAAAATATCATGTCCAAGAATAAGCTAGAGATCATGTAGCCACTGTGCTGGCCCTGTATATGATGGAAACCACTTCAAGCCAGGGGGTGCTGCATCCCCAGTACCCCTAGTTCCAGCACTTAAAACTTCTTTTTAAAGGCTCTGTATCTGACTGAAAATATTTCTTAGACCAAGAGTCCTGGTCAGCGTTTGAAACCCAAACATTGGAGCATTAGGACATTGAAAGTGAAATGAATTAAAGTTGTAGAACTGCTTTCTTTCCAGTGTCTTGTGGTGTTTAGATGTTGCTTGTAATTATTAGAATTGGGAGCACTGGCTGTTGGGAGTCTGAAAGGACAGGAAACAGGAAGGAGGGGGAGGAGTTGAAGAGGCTGAAGGAGAGCTACTGGGGTGATATTTAAAAGTTTTTCTCTGCAACGAAGAGAGCTAGAAACATCCTTTGTTTAGAAAACAGAAGCCGAGAGCCTCACCTCATCACCTGCATCCAGGAGGCTCTGAAACTGTTCTGTGAAGAGGATCAAACCCCCATCTGTGTGGTGTGTGACAGATCCTAGGCTCACCGCGCTTCTAAGGTGTTTCCCATGGAGGAGGCTGCCCAGGGGTACTGTCAAGTTGCTGTGAAGTTTAATGGGCAATAACTTTAGATTTTAATTACAGGTTAATTTCACTGCAAGTTGCCTGTCACAAGTGTATCTGTATCATGCAGCTCTGCAAAGCCTTCACTGTATGGGGAGCTGCTATTAAAAATAAATGATCTGGCAGAGTGGCAAGAAAGGCAAAAAAATAAAGTTTTTAAAGATACCTGACATGGGAAACCTTTAACTGAGAAGTTGAATCCTTGTCAAACCCAACTTCCACTGGTGAAACAAGGGAACTTTTTACAGAACAGAAGCTGTTCAATGATCAGTGCAGCTCAAGACACAAGAGCTGCAGGCCTGTCTATATTTGCGAGTTGGGAGTTTGCCCTAACGCTTAGTCCCGCTCTGTCACACCAGTGCAGTCCCCAGGGCTTCAGAGCTGAAATTCAACTAGGAGTTGGGCTCCTTGAAGAATCCCAGCTCATATTTGGAGACCGGTTGGTTTCTGAGATTAGTATCACTTCTGTAATCTGAAAACCACCTTAATTGATTCCCCACCATGTGACTCCAGTTTCCTGTTATGTGCTGTGCTACTAAATAGTGAATGAATAAATACCAGTCAAATTCAGATAATTGAGGTCTCTCTCTAATTTATAAAAAGACTGAATTGGAAACAAGTTGGAATATGACACTCTCCCTATTTCCATTGTTCGGTTTCATTCCCTTGGTGGCCCTGATGTCATAAACCCATTAGGACAAACAGTCACCTTGGGTTTGGGTGGAAAAACATCCCCCTACCCACCCTTCTGAACCCTCAGAATGAAACCTCCCAAATAATTTCTCTTTCTACAGGAAAAAATTCAGGCCCTTTGCAAGACTTTGAGGGAAGAAAGAGAAAAACTGCAGGGATTTCAAGTGACTGGAGAGGGGAAAAGCTGGGAACCACTGCCTCTGTCAAGTGGGACTGAGATTCTCTCTCTCTCTCCCTCTTCTCTAGGATGTCAGATGCACCTTGAGCAGGTACATGGCTCTCTCTCACTCCCCCTCACACTTCACAGTGCTGGGAAAGAGCTTGGTGATGGTGGTGGTGGTGATGATGTTAGCACCGCATCTCCGAAGGGCTCTACAGCAAAATGTGTAGGGAAGGTCACATTTTGGATACAAATCTTTCTGATCTATTTAATCCTGAGGTTCTCACCATTTTACAGAAGACTCTGGAATTCTCCATTCAGTGGGAAAGACTGACCCAGTATTTCCTAGAGATGTCACATCGCTGCGGGAGTGGCTGCCTCAAGATTGTGAGGATGGAATATGGGCCTATCATTGCTGGGGTACTGGACACCATTCAGCCCAGGGCAGCAGCGATCAAGAGTCTTTCCCACATGAGGACTGTTTGAAGCCCTGTGTGGAATGAGCTGGGGAGTGGGGAGCTAGTGTCTCAGTCTAGTTCCTAGAGGACAGATTTCTACAACACTTCACCTGGGAACCTCCTGTCCCTCAGAGCATGGAGGCCAAGGAGTGAATTGGCCACGGAGACTCAAGTGCCTCCTTTTATCCCCAGAGCTGGTCTCTCCAGGACAGAGGTGAAGAATATTAATGAGACCTTTGGGGGAAGATTTCACGACCACAGCCTGTGCTCCACCTGCTCTGACTCCAGGCCCATTAGAGCAGCAGCTTTCACTAACAACAAATGATAACGTGTCACTAAATGAAATGTACAAATGTGAAGTTTTCTCTCCAGGTGTGAGAAGGGGAAGTTCCAGCAGCCAGTGGAGATTTCTCCTGAACCAGAAGCGAGACTCAACAATTTCTCCCAGAAAACTGTTGCCCTAATGGAGATTCTGAGGAAATGCAAAGGTGCTGAGAAGGGATCTAGGTGGGGAAAGTGAGATGAGCCCCTGAGACTGTGGGAGGGGATGGGCTCTGGCCACGGGGGTCATATCTATTGAATGACAGGTGGAAAGCAATTGAGCTGGTCTAACAGGTGCCCAGGTGTCAGGACGTCTCACATTCATTCATGAGTTAACAAAGGTCACAACACTGAGGCCCAAATTTAGCAAAATGGCCTAATTTTTGAGTCCCTGATTTTCTCTCCCAATTTGCAAAGCCCGTGGGGGTCACAGACACAGGGGTGCACTCTGGCTGCATCTCAGGACTTGCCTAGCCTGTGCCAAGGTCTGCACGGGCCTCTGGAGCCACTGACTGGGGGAGTCGCAAACTGCCCCCTCTATTTCTCTGCCAATTAGGGTGAATTTGGCCCATGGAGACAACACTCTCCCAGCTCCAATCTCGACACTTATTAAACAATTTTATTATTCTATGGAGGACGAGGGCCCCATTGTGCTGAGCTCTGTAGAGATGCTGAGTGAATAAACCCAAGGGACCTACAACTACGAGCCCTGAGCCTGCAAACTCGTAACATCCCATTAATGTCAAAGGGACCAAAGTCTGCTAAAGTCTTTGCAGGATCTGGGTCTAGGGTCTGACAAAAGGCAATAGGCGAATGAGACAAACCAGCTGGGGTCTGGAGGTTGGGAGGGGCTGATGAGAGGAAAGGAAATCTCTCTGACAGATTGTATCTCCTAGGGTGGTTGTGAGACCTAATGGCTGTTGATTTCATTGCTGTGAGATGCCTCAATGAGAGAGGCAAAAGAAGGTTTCAGATTTGTTTATATTTATATTAAAGATCTGAGTGTGTCCCTGTCCCTCTCTGTTTCTCTGTCAAAATTCAAACCAAGTTAGGTCAGTTAAGAGTGGGGATATTGTTACAAACATGAAAGCAAGAAATCTCGTCTCTTTTCGCCTTTCCCCCTCCAGACACTCTGCCATTTGCACTGGAGACAAAAAGAGGGGAAACCCTAGGAGCACAAAGATAGGGTGAGGTTGCAGGTGGAAACTGTCTTTAAATTATAAGAAAATTCCCATGAAAACACATTGTACCTAAAGTTACCAACCAAACCAACACCAGTCATGACACACCCAGCACTACAATGAAACCATGAAATACAGAGGAGATCCCAAGCTGAAGTCACACAAAAGATCCTGACACCAACCTTAGTGCTGAGTTCATGCCTATGCTGATGAACAGAAACACTCTCCCTGAGCAGCATCCAAACACCCTTAACTCTGACCGTGGGGTTCTCATGGACATTCACAGAACTTATAATACTAAATTGAGAGCTCTCTGCCCTGAGGGCTGACACATCTCCCTCCTTTACCCCAGTTTCTCTGCTGCTGGGAATGGAGAAGGCCCAGCAGGGGAAGCTGGGAGCTGAAGCTTCTTCAGGCAAATAAGAAACAGAGAGAGGAACTGCAGTGACATCTCTGCTCAGTCTCAGGTGCCCAGCACAGAGGCAGCTCCCTGGGATCCAGGTCCGTCCCAGCCAGAACAGGGCTGCTGAGGAGAGTGAAAAATGGTCCCAGCCTCCCCCAGGGCTGAGCTCTGCCACAAACGCTCTGATTCTCTCTCCCCCACAGCGAATGTGACTCTGGATCCAGACACGGCTCATCCCAACCTTGACCTGTCTGAGGATTTGAAAAGTAGGAAGTGAGACACGGGGGGAGAGGGGCAGGGCCATCCCTAGGGGGGTGTGGGGCCTGGGACAACTCCCCCTCAGCCCCAGCCCTGCCCCCACTCCACCCCTTCCCCTAAGTCTCCACCCCACTTCTTCCTGCCCCTGCTCTGCCCCCTCCCCACTCCCATTCCACCCCTTCCCCTGCGCCCCTGCCTGTTCCCCGCCTCTTTCTGTCTTCCACCCCCTCCCCTGGGGGCCCTGAGATCAGCCTCTCTAGCCTTAGACCATAGGCTCTAGGACCTCCTCCTGTGGACTTTCTGTCATGCTTTCTCTATGACCCTGGAAGTGGCATCAGGTCTCAACTCTGTGCAGTCTCTGGACTATCAAACCATAGAGAGCATTGAGAGACCGAGGCAGAGAGGTCAATTTCACTGCCCCCGGGACTGTGCAGACTCTGTGCCACTGTCCTCTGTGATCCAAGGGGACTCTGAGGATCCTGGGTCAGCCAGTGCCACTGAGGCATGAGGGGGAACAGCCCCATGGGAATGCAAAAATGGGCTTCTCTAGCCCCAGTCCTCCTAGCGCCTATGACCTGAACCATTCCCGTCTACCCAGCCTTCTAGCTCATCTCTGTGCCCCTGGAGGACCCCTGTCTACCCAATGCCGGAGACCTCATCTCTATGGCCCCTGGAAGCTCCTCCCTCTCCCTCCCTGCCACCCCAGGGGTGGGGAGGGGGGGGAAGAACTTTAATTTCCACCTGGGATGTTTGAATTTTGAAGGCAGATGTGGGATTTTTTTCCCTTAAATTGGTTGTGTGAACCCAACACCACTGAGGAGAGCCCTGTAGGTCACTATGATGCTAGCCTGGACCTTACAGTAGTATGTTACTATCCAGCCTGCACACTGGGCCTTGTGCTTTGTGTCACCATGTATGTCGAGGGCCAGCCCTAGGGAAAATGATGCCCTGGGTGAACTTGTATTTTGGCGTCATTGACCCCCGTGGGCTCCCCGCACCGAGCCCCCTTCATGCCAATCCCTGTAACCCCACCCCCCCGGCACCCACCTGCGGAACCTGATCTGGATGCATGGTGCAGCTGGCATTGCTGCTCACACCCCCACTCAAACACTGCTTCTCCACGCACCCCTAGGGGCTGTGGAAGTGTCTGCTGCCTCTCTGGTGTGGGGGTGTCGTTTTTCATTATGATAAGGATTGTGAAGTGCATGGAAATATAAAGAACGAAAAGGAGAGGTGTATTTACCCACAAGGCTTCTAGCTCCTGCTTTGTAGCATCATTGCTACCGACTATTTCCTGGCAGAAGAGTTTCTCACGGGTTCAAATGTAGGGGCAGGCGATCCAGGTGACTGCCTGGGATGCCGGACTTGGGTGGCGCTGGGCTCGGGGTACTGTTTGTGACAAAAGTTTAACAAATGGCGGGGGGCACCGAAGACGCAGTTTTACTTTATGTTAATAAAGTTTTGCTTCTGAATTTATGTTCACGTTATCAGTAGAAAATATGGTCCAGGTCTACACAGGTAGTTGAGCGCCTAAACCCCAGATTTAGGCCTCTAAATTCCAGTTTTAGGTTGTCGTCATGCCTCATCTGGATGCCTGTCTCTCATGTAAGCTCCAGCATGATCCACACACCGGGGGAAGGTATGCACAACTCCCCTGCCTGTAACCCCTGTGAGGACAGATCTGGTATGCATGCTCTGAGCACCTCTCCTGGAAGAGGTGCCATGAAAATCAAGGAGGACCTGGTGGGGAAGATGCCCATATTATAGTTTTCAGCCCAGTGATTAAAGCAGTCACCCAGGATGTCAGAGACCTGCATTCAATACCCCCTCTGCCTGAGGAGGAGAAAAGATTTGGACATGGGCCTCCCACATCTCTCAAGAGCATGCCCTACCCACGGGCTATTCTCAGGTGGGGCTCCCTCACTCTCTCCTGTTGTAGCTGTTCCATTGAGAATAAATACTTGAAGAGTCATCGAATTAGGGGGAGCGAGAATGAGAATTCTTCTGTTGTCTAAAACATGCACCTGGAAAATCCCTGCTCACATGCTTTCCCATCTTCAGAAGATGGGGGAATTGAACCTAGCACTCCTACATCACAGCGGAGTGCACTAATCACTGGGTTACAAGGTAAGCAGCACCAGCTCCTCTTCTGGTCACTTTGTAAGGTGTGGGCAGGCACCTGCGCTGTTCTGAGGCCCTTGGAATTGCAAGCTCTTGCTTCAAGAGCATAGGTGAGGAGAGGTTCTTTGGTCCTGCTTGCAACAGGGGCTCTGCAGCACTTCACTGAGCAGACGCTGACCGTGTTTTCCAGACAGCCAGCTTAGAGCAAGGTGGGGTGAGTTGTGTGGCTGTGGTTTAGGGAGCAGCCTGGTTTTCTCTCTCTCTATTTGATTTCTTGTGTGTTCTGAATTCTAAAACATAACTTCTCTATCTGTCTGCTGTGAACACGAGCGCCAAACTCCTTTCCGTAAGACAATCTTAGGTACTTAAGCACACCCAGGAATCTGCATTTAACCTGATGGGTTTTTTTAATTATGTGTTCTCTGTAATGCTTCTCAGTTAACAATCAGTGTGCTGGCTTAGAAGGAGCCGTGCAATAACGTATAACTGCTGGCGATACACAGAGAACAAGGTGCAAGCCCTCCTCCAGCATCACACCTTGGTGTCTGTCTTCTGCTTGGCAACTTTCCATTCCTCCAGCACCAGCCCCCACCCGCCGCATAGGGCAGGTGGAAAACAGGTTTCCCTTAGGACAGGGGCAGGCAAACTTTTTGGCCTGGGCTTCTCAGTTAACAATCAGTTAACTTTTGTTAACTTAACAATTGATGTGATTGCCTTTTATGAAACATACACATAATAATATATGTTGAATTCTTTCTATTTGCCTTCTGGTTTCTCAGACCTTTAGGCTGCACTCAGATCATATTTTCAAGTTTTTCTCTGCAATCAAGAAAGCTAGAAACTTCCTTTGTTTAGGAAAGGAAAGCCAAGAGTCTCACCTCATCACATGCTTCTAGGAGCTGGGGCTTTAACAAACACAACAAATACAATGAGCCTCATTAGAAAATCTTGAGTGCCGGTAACACTGCAGCTTCTTTACACTGAGCCAGAGCTGCCTTAGTGTACATGAGAATCAGGCCTTTGAAACATTGATCTCAGCTTAACCTAGGTTTTCTCCTGTGAATTTCATATCACTAGACTTCGAAGGATTAGACTTTATTGGTTGATGTCTGTAAATGTTGATTTCACTCTACACACAGAAACCAGGAAAAACTACTCCCACTGCTAATAACTGAAATTTACCAATAGGCACAGTAAGAACAATGCTTCCTGAGAACTTATTAGACATTGATTTAAGAATATTTACTTTGCATATTTGGACATGTGATGTTGACATTCTCTATTTTAATGGTTGTGAAGCTTTAACTTTTGGAATCTGTCTCTACTGTCATTACATAGTTATTGTCTGACCCAAATATTGTCTGAGCCTGCCCTAAATCTCCCACCACTGTGAACATTTAAATGGAGGACAATTGGAATGAAATGCTAAAAACCCAGATTTTTGTGCAACTGTGAATGTTTAAATCAATAAATATAAAATTGCTTAAAAATATATATTAAAAAAAAAAGAATTCTACCAAGCCTGACTATCCCGCCTTAGACACACAAATCCTGCTCCTGCAGGCTCATTGAATCGTAGAGGATCAGGGTTGGAAGGGACCTCAGGAGGTCATCTAGTCCAACCCCCTGCTCAAAGCAGGACCAATCCCCAACTAAGTCATCCCAGCCAGGGCTTTGTCAAGCCTGACCTTAAAAAGCTCTAAGGAAGGAGATTCCGCCACCTCCCTAGATTCCACATCCTTCTTGTAGTGTGGGGCCCAAAACTGGACACAGTACTCCAGATGAGGCCTCACCAGTGTCGAATAGAGGGGAACAATCACGTCCCTCGATCTGCTGGCAATGCCCCTACTTATACATCATACGTGTACATTATGGGTACATTATAATTGAAAAGAGTCCTTTTCAGAATCATTTCATCACGTTCTAGTCCAATGTCCAAATGTTCAATATTAGGGCGGTCCAGAGAGGACTGGAGAGCTCAGTCTTACAACTCGAACTCCCCCTGAATAAAGCTTAAGAAGATCTGAGATAAAAGGATCAGGTCCCAAGAGTTTATATAGACATTTTTCCAGCCTCTCGACAGCAGGCAGTCCTTGGGTGAACAATAGGTTTTGGAAGTAACCTCCTATTTCCCAAACATCACAGGTAATAAAACTACATGGATTAACATAAGATAATTATCTATAAAGCAGTTCATAGACAGTTTACCACAAACTTTAAAAAGATATATATATACAATGACATTATTACACCCAAGTTTCATTTAAATGTTAATATTTCCTTTTGACTTCTGAATTAACAAAATACAGTCTTCGACAGGAACCCTTTGGTTATACTGTTAATCTATATCTCATTACAGATTAACATAGACTACTACAATTACTATGTTCTAGGGCTATCAAGTGATTAAAAAAATTAATCGTGATTCATCGTGCTCCTAAACAATAATAAAATACCATTTATTTAAATATTTTGGATGTTTTATACATTTTCAAATATATTGATTTCAACTGCAACACAGAATACACTCCATGCATCTGATGATGGGTTATAGCTCACAAAAGTTTATGCCCAAAGAAATGTGTTAGTCTCTAAGGTGCCACAAGGATTCCTTGTTGTTTTTACAGAATACAAAGTGTACAGTGATCGCTTTATATTTTTTATTACAAATACTTGCACTGTAAAAAACAAAAGAAATAGTATTTTTCAATTCACCAACTGCTAGTACCGTATGCAATCTCTTTATCATGAAAGTTGAACTTACAAATGTAGAATTATGTGCAAAAAATAACTGCATTCAAAAATAAAACAATGTAAAACTTTGGAGCCTACAACTCCACTCAGTCCTACTTCTTGTTCGGCCAATCACTCAGAAAAACAAGTTTGGTTACAATTTGCAGGAGATAATGCTGCCCGCTTCTTGTTTACAATGTCACCTGAAAGTGAAAATAGGCATTCGCGTGACACTATTGCAGCCAGCGTTGCAAGATATTTACATGCCAGATGCTCTAAAGGGTCATAGGTCCCTTCCTGCTTCAACCACCATTCCAGAGGACATGCCTCCATGCTAATGACGGGTTCTAATCGATAACGATCCAAAGCAGACCAGATCAACATGTGCTCATTTTCTTCAACTGAGTCAGATGCCACCAGCAGAAAGCTGATTTTCTATTTTGGTGGTTCGGGTTCTGTAGTTTCCCAATCAGTTGTCTTCCTCTTTTAAGACTTCTGTAAGCATGCTCCACACCTCATCCCTCTCAGATTTTGTAGTTTCCCAATCAGTTGTCTTCCTCTTTTAAGACTTCTGTAAGCATGCTCCACACCTCATCCCTCTCAGATTTTGGAAGACACTTCAGATTCTTAAACCTTGGGCCGAGTGCTGTAGCTATCTTTCGAAATCTCAGATAGTTACTTTCTTTGCGTTTCGTCAAATCTGCAGTAAAAGTGTCCCCCCATGTGCTAGGTCATTCTCCGTGACTTCGATATGATGACATATTTGGCAGAATGTGTGTAAAACAGGACAGGGGACATACAAGTCTCCTTCAAAGAGTTCAGTCACAAATGGAATTAATGCATTATTTTTTTTAAATGAGCATCCTCCACTGGAATGGTGGCCGAAGCATGAAGGGACACAGGCATGTTTAGCATATCTTGCACTTAAATACCTGCGCTGCCAGCTACAAACAGGCCATGGGAACGCCTTCTCACACTTTCCGGTGACATCATAAATTAGAAGCAGGCAGCAGTCGCTTCCGTAAATGTAAACAAACTTGTTTGTCTTAGCGAGTGGCAGAAAAAGAAGTAGCACTGAGTGGACTTCTAGGCTCTGAAGTTTTTAATTGCTTTATTTTTCAGTGCACTTATATAATTAAAATCATCTATGTTTCTAAGTTACACTTTCCTGATAAAGAGATTGCACGACAGCACTTGTATGAGGGGAACTGAAAAATGCTATTTTTGTTTTGCATGTTTACAGTACAAATATTTGAAATCAAAAATAATATAAAGTGAGCACTGTACACTTTCTATTCTTTGTTGTGAGAGAAATCAATAGATATGAAAACACAGAAAAACATTATAAGCGTATATAACATTATAAACATAAGCACTTATGGGGTTTCTCTCCGGTGCGGATTGCTTGATGTTTAACAAGGTCTGACCTCTGTATGAAACTTTTCCCACATTCTAAGCACTTATGGGGTCTCTCTCCTGTGTGGATTTTGTGATGTTTAATTAGGCCTGACCTCCGTACAAATTTTTTCCCACAGTCTAAGCACTTGTGGGGTCTCTCTCCCGTGTGTATTCTCTGATGTGTCACCAGGGCTGATTTCCATGTGAAACTTTTCCCACAGTCCAAGCACTTATGGGGTCTCTCTCCTGTGTGGATTAGCTGATGTTTAAGAAGGGTTGGCCTTTCTGTGAAACTTTTTCCACAGTCTAAGCACTTATGGGGTTTCTCTCCGGTGTGGACTGCTTGATGTTTAACAAGGTCTGACCTCTGTATGAAACTTTTCCCACATTCTAAGCACTTATGGGGTCTCTCTCCTGTGTGGATTTTCCGGTGTTTAATTAGGCCTGACCTCCATACAAATTTTTTCCCACAGTCTAAGCACTTGTGGGGTCTCTCTCCTGTGTGGATTGCCTGATGTTTAAGAAGGGATGGCCTTTCTGTGAAACTTTTTCCACAGTCTAAGCACTTATGGGGTCTCTCTCCTGTGTGTAATCTCTGATGTGTAACCAGGGCTGATCTCCATGTGAAACTTTTCCCACAGTCCAAGCACTTATGGGGTCTCTCTCCTGTGTGGATTACCTGATGTTTAAGAAGGGTTGACCTTTCTGTGAAACTTTTCCCACAGTCTAAGCACTTATGGGGTCTCTCTCCCGTGTGTATTCTCTGATGTGTAACCAGGGCAGATCGCCATGTGAAACTTTTCCCACAGTCCAAGCACTTATGGGGTCTCTCTCCTGTGTGGATTACCTGATGTCTAAGAAGGGTTGGCCTTTCTGTGAAACTTTTTCCACAGTCTAAGCACTTTTGGGGTTTCTCTCCGGTGTGGACTGCTGGATGTTTAACAAGGTCTGACCTCTGTATGAAACTTTTCACACATTCTAAGCACTTATGGGGTCTCTCTCCTGTGTGGATTTTCTGATGTTTAATTAGGCCTGACCTCCGCACAAATTTTTTCCCACAGTCTAAGCACTTATGGGGGCTCTCTCCTGTGTGTATTCTCTGATGTGTCACCAGGGCTGATTTCCATGTGAAACTTTTCCCACAGTCCAAGCACTTATGGGGTCTCTCTCCTGTATGGATTATCTGATGTTTAAGAAGCGTTGGCCTTTCTGTGAAACTTTTTCCACAGTCTAAGCACTTATGAGGTCTCTCTCCTGTGTGGGTTGCCTGATGATTAAGTAGGTTTGACCTCTGTATGAAACTTTTCCCACAGTCTAAGCACTTATGGGGTCTCTCTCCTGTGTGGATTTTCTGATGTTTAATTAGGCCTGACCTCCGTACAAATTTTTTCCCACAGTCTAAGCACTTGTGGGGGCTCTCTCCTGTGTGTATTCTCTGATGTGTAACCAGGGCTGATCTCCATGTGAAACTTTTCCCACAGTCCAAGCACTTATGGGGTCTCTCTCCTGTGTGGACTACCTGATGTTTAAGAAGGGTTGACCTTTCTGTGAAACTTTTTCCACAGTCTAAGCACTTATGGGGTCTCTCTCCCGTGTGTATTCTCTGATGTGTCACCAGGGCTGATCGCCATGTGAAACTTTTCCCACAGTCCAAGCACTTATGGGGGCTCTCTCCTGTGTGGATTAGCTGATGTTTAAGAAGGGATGGCCTTTCTGTGAAACTTTTTCCACAGTCTAAGCACTTATGGGGTCTCTCTCCGGTGTGGACTGCTTGATGTTTAACAAGGTCTGACCTGTGTATGAAAGTTTTCGCACAGTCTAAACACTGATGGGGTCTCTCTCCTGTGTGGATTTTCTGATGTTTAATTAGGCCTGACCTCCGTACAAATTTTTTCCCACAGTCTAAGCACTTATGGGGGCTCTCTCCTGTGTGCATTAGCTGATGTTTAAGAAGGGTTGGCCTTTCTGTGAAACTTTTTCCACAGTCTAAGCACTTATGAGGTCTCTCTCCAGCGTGGATTGACTGATGATTAAGTAGGTTTGACCTCTGTATGAAACTTTTCCCACAGTCTAAGCACTTATGGGGTCTCTCTCCCGTGTGTATTCTTTGATGTGTAACCAGGGCTGATCGCCATGTGAAACTTTTCCCACAGTCCAAGCACTTATAGGGTCTCTCTCCTGTGTGGATTACCTGATGTTTAAGAAGGGTTGGCCTTTGTGTGAAACTTTTTCCACAGTCTAAGCACTTATGGGGTCTCTCTCCGGTGTGGACTGCTTGATGTTTAACAAGGTCTGACCTCTGTATGAAACTTTTCCCACAATCTAAACACTGATGGGGTCTCTCTCCTGTGTGGATTTTCTGATGTTTAATTAGGCCTGACCTCCGTACGAATTTTTTCCCACAGTCTAAGCACTTGTGGGGTCTCTCTCCTGTGTGGATTAGCTGATGTGTAATCAGTGCTGACTTCCAATTCAAACAATTCCTGCTCTCAAGGCACCCAGAGGGTTTCTCTCCCGTGTGGCTTCTCCCATGATTAGTAAGATCTGAGCGCTTATTGAGGTTTTCCCCACAGTCCAAGCATTGAAGTGTTTTCTCTCCAGTATTTATTGCCTGAAGCGTAAGAAGCGCCGGTCTCAGAATGAATCCTTTCCCATAACCGAGGCATTCATAGCGTTTGTCTTCCTTGGGGGTTGTCTGCCCGGCTGTGGGATCCCTGTGTCCTTCCCCACATATAATAGATCCATCCAGTTGCTCCCTTGAGTGGTTTCCCAGCAGCCTCTTTGACCTCTGCCAATTTCCCCAGGCTTCTCCCTGTGCCAAGCACTGGGAAAAATTCCCTTCAGCTCTTCCCACAAAAATCCCCTGTGGTTCCCCGTGCCCAGGAATTTCCTGCTGTTGATTCCCCTCCTTCTTCTCACTCACTCTCTCATCACCTGCTGGGAGAGAGACAATGCAGACAGGAGTCATTCTGCTGAGGAGAAATTAAGAGGAATAGAACCGAGGGAAAACCCAACATACTAAAGGTTGGAGAGATGGAGCAATTGGATTCTCCCTCCACTTCCCAGTTGGGAAGGAAACTCCTGCAGTGAACAGGACACATGGGAAGCGATGTCAGTGATATCTGCTGCATGTAGCCCTGCTCTGGGTGAGATGAGGAAGGAACTGAGGTCACTTACTAATATGTCATTTTGGGGATTCTCAACTTTTTCTTTCATTCACCAGATGATTTGTATGTCAGCGCTCACCTGTGTGGGCACCTCTTGGGATCTCTCTTTCCTCACAGGCCTGGAGATCGGGCACCCACGGCTCTTCCCCTCGTTCCAGCCGGGTGATCAGGCCAGGTTTGGGAAGGGGAAATCCTGTGCAGGGAGTGAAATCAGACCAGATCAGGGTTTGTGGAGGATTGAGAGACCATCTGTCAGAAAGGACATTCTGTGGGTGGCACCTGTCCCAGTGCTGTGCTGGGGAATGTGGAATCTAAGAGGACAGGAACGTGGTCACTTAACCCCCTTGTGGGAGGCAGATGTCTGGGGAGGTGAGGGCAATTGTGATGCACACCCAGCTCTCGTATTAAACCCCTGCCTATTTCTAAACCTGCGAAGCCCAGAGCCCTCCACATGACTGGAGCTGTTCCCAAGGAGGAGAGAGAAGAGGGATTCTGTGTGCGACCGAGAAACAACACAGACAGGGCAATGCACGGCTTCTCCACCGTGCAAGCTAGGGGGGTTGGGTGGGGATGATTTAGTATGTGCCTTATGTTTTGACACCCTCTTCTCACTGGAGCATGATGAGGGAAGAACCTGACTGGTGTCAGACACGCAGACCTTCCCAGTTTCCAATAACCAAGGGGCCAGGAATCCCTTACCCAGCGAGGTCACTGTCTCGTAGTTCTCCTGCATGACATCCCTGTAGAGGGCTCTCTGAGCAGGGTCCAGCAAAGCCCCCTGCCCCTGGGTGAAATACACAGCCACCTCCTCGAAGGTCACCGGCATCTGAAACAACAAGAATCCCCCACTCAGCACCTGCTGCCCCAGGCACAATCCCACTAGTCATGGGGTAGGACGGAGAGAGAAGCAGAATCCTCCCCGCACCTTGCTCAGAGTAGCTGGGAGGCTTCAGGGGGTGGGAGAAGGTGAGAGCTCCTTGTCCTCCCCAGCTCATGGAGCAGGGCAGGGTCTTCTCATTTCCCACACGCCTGCCAGCCATAGGCTGATACGGGAAGCAGAGCTCTGAGCCGGGGACAGGGACAGGAACCTTGACAGCTTCCCTTCGTATTTCACAGCAGCCTCTGGTCAGTGGGTCAGGCTCCAGCACTGGGAGTCTGGTCCATTTTCCCAGCCCTGCCCAGGGGGTGTTTTCTGGTTCAGAAATGGGGGATTGTTTCCCCTCCCCCCCATCCGCCAATGGGCCTGTTCAGAAAATCAGGCCCAGGTTGATCGTGTTCCAGCAGGTTTATCGCACCCCGTCCCACCCCGGGTGATTAACCCCTCTACACTACCCCTCCCCCACCACCAAAAGCTCCCTGAAAATCCCCTACCTCAGCTGGCTCCATCACAGCCATTTCCCTGCCCTGTCCCCTGCAAGACGGGACAATCTGAAGCAAAACGTGGACGCGATTCCTCAGCCTGTAGGAGGAGATGGGAGATTGGGCAGGTTTCATAAAGGGCTGGAGTCCATGTCACTCCCCGATTCCCCCCAGGCTCTCTCCCTGCAGACAGACGCTCTGATTCTATGACTCTGCCAGGCTGGGAACAAACCCAGTTAGTTCATTACCTCCCCGGCCAGCCCCCCCCCCACCCCCCCCCCCCCCCGCTTAGAACTAACCCACCACGTCCCTTCTAAACCTCCCCAGAGCAGCATCTCCGAGCCAAATGCTGGGAAAAGAGCAGATCAAAGGAGTCACTTCAGGGTACTGCCCCACAGTGTATTGTGACCCCCTCTAGCTCTCCCCCGTCTCCCTCCGTAGTGCGGTGCTCAGCAGAGCGAGCAACTGGCTTTTCCTCTCTCAGCTCCTGCCCTTGTTCCCAGGAGAGCGGACTGCCCCGGGGGGGCAGGGAATGGATCTGGGCAGGGCTGGTAGCTGGGAACCTCCCTCCCCACTTCTTGCTGCTGCTGCCCTTCAAGTCTCTCCGCTCTCCTTTTTTATCTTCTTCCCTCAACCTGGGAGAACGGGTGACTGCCCCATTGCCATGGGCCTCTGCTCTCATTAGGCAGCTCAGCCACTGACACTGGTAACAGGGGTTTGAAGCTGGCTGTGTCACTGAGGGCAGGAGCTCTGGGACTCACAGACACAGGGAGCCACTCCCCTTGTAGGCCAAACTCACCAGCCAGTCCCTGAAATCAGCTCTTTGTGCAGAGTCATTTCCCTGCCCAGCTCCAACCCTTTCCCCAGGTCTCTCCATCACCTGGAGGTTCATGCTCAGGGGCTGGTGTGGTCAGAGTGGTTCCAGTCACTGAGAAAGTGCCCCTGGGGCTGGTCTCAGAGGGGTGTGATGAAGGGGGAATGTTCTTAATTTTTTCTCTGAATAGTGTGTGTGCGCCTCAGTTTCTCCATGTATTACTCAACTACCAAGCTGGTGGGATACAGGTGAGTGTTTACTGCGGAGACCTCAAGAGGGCAGGTGTCACTGCAGAGTGGCTGCATGGTCACAGAGAATGGCTAAAATTCTGTATCCTGAGGTCTCTGAGGATGCGGGGCTGGAAGTGGGTCAGTCTCCTGATTTGGGGCTCAGCGGGGAGAGCCCAGGGCTCGGGACTCTGGATTCCCCCCAAGATGGACTTTGCTGAATGCTCCTGGTTTCTGTGCTAACAAGCTCTGTTCTACACTGTTTTCTCAGCGACCAATAAACCCGTCTGTTTTCCAAGCTGGCTGAGAGTCACAGCTGACTGCGGAGGTGGGGTGCACCGCCCCTGTGAGGAGCATTCAGGCTTCTCCTTAGGCTGCCCCCGGGGTTCAGGCTGGGGCCATGTGCCCTCCCTGGGCCCCAGGACCGGGAAGGCTGGGGCCACATGCTCAGCAGGTCGGGGGAGATGTTGGGGGTGCTCAGGGTCTGGGGTCCTGCCCCTACAGTGGGAGGGGGACTTGCCTCCCCCAGCCCTAGGTTCATCCCCCACCAGCTGTACCTCGTTCTTCTTCCCAGCTCCTAGTCCCAGGCAGGGGGGCTGAAACAATCTGTACAGTGGGGTGTCAAGGTTCCTTCCCCACTCTGAACTCTAGGGTACAGAAGTGGGGTCCCACATGAAAGACCTCCTAAGCTTATTCTTACCAGCTTAGGTTAAAAACTTCCCCAAGGTACAAACTTTGCCTTGTGCTTGAACAGTATGCTGGCACCACCAAACGTTTTAAACAAAGAACAGGGAAAGAGACCACTTGGAGACGTCTTCCCCCCAAAATAGCCCCCCAAACACTACACACCCCCTTTCCTGGGGAGGCTTGAGAATAATATCCTAACCAATTGGTTACAAAATCATCAAAGACCCAAACCCCTGGATCTTGGAAGAATGGAAAAATCAGTCAAGTTCTTAAAAGAAGGATTTTATTTAAAAAAAAAAGAGAGAGAGAGAGAGGTAAAACTCATCTCTGTAAAATCAGGATGGAGAATACTTTACAGGGCATTCAGATTCAAAACACAGAGGATCCCCCTCTGGGCAAAACCTTAAAGTTACAGAAAACAGGAATAAACCCCCCTCTTAACACAGGGAAAATTCACATAAAACAAAAGATAAACGAATCCGCCTTGCCTGGCTTACCTATACTGGTTGCAAAATTGGAGACTTGGATTAGGATGGGTTGGAGACGATGGATTTCTGTCTGGCCTCTCTAAGTTCCAAGAGAGAACAACCACGTAAACAAAGAGCACAAAACAAAAGCTTTCCCCTCCTCCAGATTTGAAAGTCTCTTGTCCCCTTATTGGTCCTTTGGGTCAGGTGCCAGCCAGGTGAGCTGAGCTTCTTAACCCTTCCCAGGTAACAGGATGTTGCCTCTGGCCAGGAGGGATTTTATCGCACTGTGCAAAGAAAGGCGGTTTCCCTTCCCTTTATATTTATGACAGGGGGGCTGAGAGCCATTGAACCAAACTGTAAAGCCAGGATAGGATGGAAACCCCTTCAAGCCAGGGGGTGCGGCAGGGCCCCGCCACCCTGGATCCAGAGCCTGTGCTGCCCCCCCCCCCCCGATTGTGCCCCTGGGCCCCGCTCCTTCCCCGGCCCCCAGCTGGGGCCCCCACCCTGCATCCAGTTTGGCCCAGGCCCCCCTTCTGCCCCTCCTTATTTGCCCCCCTCAGATCTCCCTGAGCTGCAGCCCCCGTCCGCACCAGCCCGGCCAGGGGCAGGGAAACAAAGCAGCAAGTGGGGGGCAGCGGGGGGTACCGTGATCCTGCCCCCGCCCCGCACACACCGGGGGCTGGCGGCAGCTTTCCCGGGCCCGGGGCAGGGAATCGCAGCCGGCTCCGCGGGGAGCAGCCCGGGGCCAAACCCGCCCCCTGCAGCCCGGGGGTGACGGGGGGGGCGGGTCTCTCTCACCTTCCCTCCGAGCGGGGCCCCCGGGGCGGGGCAGGGCCGGGCCGGGAAGGGGCCCTGGCCGGGCTGGGGGCTCTGCCCTGGGAGAGGCTCCCGGGGAGCAGCGGGCAGGGCCCGGCTGGAGGTTCCCCTCTCCCGGCTGCAGCCCGGGCTCCGGGCTCCCAGCACCAGCCGCCGGGGCTCGGGGATCTCGCCGGGAGCCGGAGTCCCCGCAGCGGCTGCGAGTCACTTCCTGCGGCCGGGCCTGAGCCCCGCGATCGCTCCCCCCAGAGCCGCCCCCCAGCCGCTCCCGGGTCCTAGCGATCAACCCATCAAATGCAGCATCTCTGTGCCCGGCTCCTGTTACACTCACAGGCTCTAAGGTCAGAAGGGCCCGTCGTGAGCATCGAGCCCAGGGGTTCTCAGCGGACAGCAACTCTCACTGGTGGAGGATCTGACATTTTCCCCTAAATTAGTTAATGAACTTTCGGGGAAACGAGTAAACATGCACAGAGGTAGGCAGGGAAATGGTCCCGTTATTGTGGGGAACTTTCCTCACTTAAACACTGCCCGGGTGGAATCAAACAGCAGAAGGATCTGAGTCCTCGCTCCCTCTTCCCTCACCCAGAGCCTGCCTCACCTTGGGGGCTCCCCTTCCACTCTCCTGTGTGGCAAAGTCCTTATAACCCTGACAAGGCTGGGCCCAGGCTTCCTGAGGGGCTCGGCCCCCCCAACCTGGTTGTGACCACTCAGGACACGGGCTAGAGCATCCCCACTCCGGGTACTTCCTCTGCTCTGGATGCTTCCCTGACTTCTTCCCTGACCATTGTCTATATCCCAGAACAAATGCAATTTATTAAACAGCAGCTAATAAAAGAAATCAGGAAGCAATGGGAAAGGTGAAAGGAAAACACTTAGCCCCACTCTGTGGGCCCTGGGGAAGCACAAGCAGGGTCTCTGGAACGCCAGGGCAGTTCACAGTCTGTCCCTCCCACGTCCCAGGCCTCCTGCCCAGGCCCTGGCTGTGCTGCAGGGATGCTGCGGGTTAGACCTGTGCTCAGGCGGTGGCCACACGCCCTCAGGCTCTCGGTG
This sequence comes from Chelonia mydas, assembly GCF_015237465.2. Lineage (NCBI taxonomy): Eukaryota > Metazoa > Chordata > Testudines > Cheloniidae > Chelonia > Chelonia mydas. The sequence continues at coordinate 37,133,109 of NC_051254.2, read as the reverse complement.
ACAGGACCTTTCTTCCCAGTGTCCTCAGAAAGGAGCAAATCCAGAGGACAAATAAAAAGCCCCCCCCCCCCCCCCCTTTGGTAATCTCTCTCAGCTGATGGGGAGGCGGGAGACTCCTGATCTTTGAGCACTTCTGGCTGCTGACCTAGTTCTCTCCCTGTCCTCCCCCAGGGTTCCACGGGGTGCAGGCCATGGACCGGGACACCCCATGGGGGGAGGAAATGACAGTACGGCAGGGATGACTTCATCAGCTTCCACGTCCAGCGTCAGGCCCCTTACCCCTGTCTGCATCACTCCCCCCCCCCCGAAGCCATGGCCCTGCTTCCGGCCCCACCTCAATGGGATGGGCGGGCACAGAGAGGGATAAGGGGGGACACCGCACCCCTTCTATAAAAATCATTCCACTGGGCCCAGAGCAATTCCAGCCTGTCTGCCTGTGCTTTGCAGAGCTAAACCAGTCATGGCGGCAGCAGGGATGCCGGGTGGGGGCGAGAGCCAGTATCCTGGGCGGGGGCCTATGTTGTGAATTCCTTTAACGTGTAACCAATACAATTTTAATAGTTCAAACGGTTACTTTTGTAAAATGCTATTTTCATCCCTAGTCTGGACACCTGCCTTGTAGCTTCAGAGCCCTTAGGCAGAAACCTCCACCTACCCCCAAAGCTTCCCTATTTGCAGTAAAAGAATGCCCCTCCCCCTCAACTGCCCCATGGGGTGGGGAGCTGCCATTGTATCTTTCCCTCTCCTTCTCCCTGACCCCACCCTCTTTCCCTCCCTCCCCCAGCCAGTCTGCTCTTGCTCTCACAGTCCACTCCCAGCTTCCCCCGAGCCTGACATCCCGCCTTCCCCTCTCAGTGACCCCCACCACCAGTTTCCTTCTATTGCAGCTCTGTTCCCGTCTGGCCCATAAGTCTTCTCTATTCCCCTGCGTTACCCCATGCCCCCTGCCCTGCCCACTGCATCCCCCTCCTGCCCCTGACCCGTCCTTCATCCCCCCCGCCACAATCCCATGTTTTCTACACCCCCTTCCCCTCTTCAGGTGACTTTCAGCTCCCCGCAGGGGTGGCTGTCTCAGCCCTCCGCACTGCGTGGGTTGGCTTCCCCCCTGCTCTGCACACAGTGGGAACTGGCGAGTGTCGTACTGGAAACTGTTCCCGGTAGGAATGTGCTACCTGTACCAGTTGCAGATATGTAAAAGGTTTGTAAGAAACTGCCATGGGAAAAACAACTGCTCTCTGATGGAACAAATGATGACAGAGAACAGTTTGTCCTCTGCACTCATGGCAGGACTATTATCTGGACCATTCCTGGCAGGTGTTTGTCAGGTTCACGACCCCCCTGACCAGCCAATTTTCCCCCCCTGCTCAGACCCTAGCTGCCCCCCTTCTCCGATTTGCCCCCTTTGCCTCTTTTTAACCCCTGTAAAAAGCAGTCAGCACAATCTTATGCTTAGTAAGGGCAGGCTGAAGGTCAGTGGCACCATTCCTACAGGGAGCAGTTGTCTGTACTGCACCAGCGGGAGAGTTAATTAATCCACCCCAATGGGCGACAGCAGCTATGTCCGTGGGAGAAGCCAATTGACTCTCCTTCGGCAGGAGGCAGGCAAATGGGAAATGCCAGCCAGAGGGGATTTCCCTGGCAGATAAGGTTTCCAACTCTCCCGGACCAGAAGCCATTGCCACAAATGGCGTCCGGTCCAGGAGAATTGGCAACCCTACTGGCAGATGAAAAATTTTCCCCACAGACCCTAGAAGAGGCTAAAAAGCTGAAGAATGATCAGCTCTGGTCTGAGCATGGGCAGCAGGTATAACAGGCCAGGGGAAGGGATATTAAGCAATGGTGGTTGAAGCATGAAGGGACAGAGGAATCTTTAGCGTATCTGGCATGTAAATATCTTGCGAGTCCGGCTGCAACAGTGTCATCAGATTGCCTCGTCTCACTTGCCGCATTACCTCCTGCAAATGGAAACAAACTTGTTTGTCTAAGCGATTGGCTGAACAAGAAGTAGAACTGAGTGGACTTACAGGCTCTGAAATTGTACATTGTTTTATTTAATTTATTTATTTATTTTTTGAATGCAGGTATTTTTTACATAATTCTACATTTGTAAGTTCAACTTTCATGATAAAGGGATTGAGCTACACTACTTGTAATAGGTGAATTGAAAAATACTATTTCTTTTGCGGGGGGGTTACAGGCAAATACTCGTAATAAAAAATAAAGTGAGCACTGCAGACTTTGTATTCTGTGTTGTAATTCAAATCAATATATTTGCAAATGGAGACAACATCCAAAAATATTTAGAGAAATGGTATTCTATTATTGTTTAACAGTTGAAATAATCATGTGATTAATCAGGATTAATTTTTTAAATCACTTGAAATCCCTAATTCCAATTGATTTCTTTGTTAAAATTACATGATAAAAAAGAGAAAGGAAGTAATTTTTCACTAATAGTAGCTGTGACACTTTTGTCTTTTTCTGTTGGATTTTGGAAGCACGTCATTTTTCAGTGAGCCAAGGAGGCAAGACAGATCAGACTCCTGAAAGAGGTGCCATGGTGGGGAAAGGCTGAGAGCCACTGGAATATAGGACCAAGAGAAAGAGCACACTGGAGAACAGGCCATGGTGGGGGGACCACGTCAGCGGTTTACTGGACTATAACTGGGGGACAAGAACCGCACCCTGCAGTCCTTCAGGAAGCCAAAAGGAGAGCATGCTTTGCATTCATGAAAAGGGGGTTTCATCAGTGGTGGCTGGTGGCCCTGGGAGAATGCTTTAGCCATGGATTTTACCTGTTAAAGTTAAACTTGGCCTATCTGAATCCTGTTATACCTGATGATTGGTGTGTAACCTGTTGGTCTTATTGCTTCGCTCACTATCTCTTCAATCTTAGCTAATAAACTCCTGTTTGTTTTCACTAAAAATACATCTCAGTGCTGTGATGTTCTGTTGGCGCTGACCCTCAGTTGAATCAAAGAAGCTGGTGTCGTCCCGATGGCCTACCTGGGAATGTCTGAGTGTCCAGTGGAGAGGGGGTGGCCACTACAGAAGGACACGTCAGAGGGGCTGGAGACAAGGTTGCGCCCAGTGTTAATCTGCAAGGCAAAGTTAGGACTGGCAGAGCCCTGATGAGTTTTTGTGGGGAGGTAAAAGGCTGGGAGTGACAGGGAACTGACACCCATTGAAGCAGAAGCACGACTCCCTCGCACTGAGACAGGGGTGGAAACAAGGAGATTCACTGTCCAGGGTGTTGGGACGGTGCTGAATTATTATGAATTATTGTGCTTCTTATTAATGAATGTGGTGAACATGAATGTGGTACGGCTTGACCTGTTTGAATTTGCTAGAGGATTCTGGGAGCAGGGCCTCCTTAGTTTCAAACAGTTAAAGTGGAAATTCTCTATTCTGCGTATCTGTTCTGTTACCGACCTTTGTCAGTCAATATGCTGGCTCACTAGGTAAAGAAAATGTATAGACACAAGATCAGTGAGCTTGGCACAAGCTGACCTGGGGCAAAATGACCCCTTTGGAAGGCATTTAACTGACAGCTTGAGTGAATGATTGATGAGAGCACCAACGTGGGGTGATGTCTGGTGGGTACCCCTTCTGCAGTCCCTTCCAAAGTATTAATTAGGAGAAAATTAGTAATAAAATGTCCACAGGGCATATGACTCCTTTGAAAACCACTGCCTCGGGGGAATCCTTGATAGATCAGGTGACTGAGAATAGAAGACAATGAAAGAGATAAATCCTCATCTAGATTGATAGTTATACCCGCTTTGCTAGCCAATCAGAATACTGCGTGGGGCCAGTATAAATACTGAGGGTTTGTGCTTGGGGAATTGAGGCTCACTAGGGAGACGTGTATTAGATAACCTTATACTGTGTCTGTGATTCTTTCTCAAATAAACTGTTTTGCATGGAGTCTACTGATTCTGACCTGTTGACGAGTACCGGGAACATTCTGCCCAGCTGTCAGTCGTTAAAGATCCATTTCAATATTTTGTAGCCGAGGATGGTGACCGTGCCAGTGACTAAGTCAACTGTTTCTGAACTGGTTGGATAAACTAAATTCTTGTCTTAAGGTATTAGACTCAGTGGCCGAGGAATTGAGGATTGGATCAGATTGGGATCAGATTATTGGGAGAGAGGGAAATACATAGGCACATGGAGTTGAATTCGTGCTATCTTCAAGTCTATGATGTTCTGCAAGTGCGAGCAAGGTGGGTTTACTCCTGAGAAGAAGGGGGACACCCTGAGGCCTCCAGCTATGGTTGATGAGTGCTTGTTAAGACAGGTGTTTAAAAGCTTGGGGTCTGATCCATGTGTGACTGCTGCAGTCTCTACACTGCACAAGAAAGGTTTGGACAACTTCTTGTTGGGGAATCAACAGGGCTATTTTCCCAAGAAAGTCCAAACAGCAGCACGAGTCACCTGTGCTATGTCTCAGGCTGTAAATAAGCTCACAGAAAAGCACCATGCCTGTGAGTATGAAAAGGAAAATTTGGAACAGGAATTGGAAAAACTAAAATTGCAACATGAAAACCAGAAACAAAATTTGGATAGTTGGATGGGGGCGGGCTCCCAGGGCATGGCAGGGAGCAGGGGGGGTTAGATGGGGTTGGGGGTCCCAGGGGGGCAGTCAGGGAGCAGGGGTTTGTATGGGGGTGGCGGTCCCAGGGGGCAGTCAGGGGGCAAGGGGAGTGGACAGGAGGTGGGAGATCCGGGGGTCAATCAAGGGGCAGGGAGAGGGGCGGGGTTGGATAGGGGGCAGGGGCCGGGTCACGCCTGGCTGGGGAAGCACAGCCTCCCCCAGCCTTCCCTACCTGTCCCTCCATACATGTGTGGCCCTCAGGCCAAAAAGTTTGCCCACCCCTGCTATAGACTCATTGTCACCCCCTCGCTCTGAGTCAGGGGCTATTTAATTATTTAGCCAATGTGAAGCAGCTTGATCAGAAAAGATTGTGGGAGCCTCACATCAGAATATCCCAGACCCCTGTGGTTAGGGCAGTCACCTGAGCCGTGGGAGACCTGTGTTCAAACCCTTCCCCCCCGTCAGGCAGAGCAGGGAGTAGAACTTGAGTCTCCCATATGCCAGGCGAGTGCCCTAACCACTGGGCTCTATGTTATAAAGGAGCCTCTGCCAGCACCTCCCCTGGGTTTTGTCTGAGCCCTGATCCAAAAGGGGTGCTCAGTGCACTGCTACAGGATTGGGCCCCACAGGCAAGAGAGGCTTTCCACTGCCGGCCTTCTGCTTGGAGGCTCCTTCTGGGGTTTAGGTGAGAGGCAGGTGTCTGGACGCCGAGAAGGAGGCAGCAGGGCCCAGGCCCAGAAGCAGAAATTCAGGAACCTTGGGAAATTTTCCCATCGAAATGGTGCTGAGTGAGTTGAGGCCCCTGCAGAGTTAGGGGCAGCCAGACAGAGGTTTTCTGGATTTCAGTGGCACCTAATTCTGGGACTCAGGGGTTGAAACCTGGGCTTTAGCCACCTAAGTCCCACTGGGGATCTGGGTCTTCACTGCGCCGTGCCTCAGTTTCCCATCTGTGAAATGGGGAGAACGTCACTGACCTTCACTGTAAAGTGCTTGAGCTCTACAGATGAGAAGTGCTATGTACGCGCTAGGGGAGGAGGAGGGTGATGAAATGGCCCATGAGTCTCCACATGTCCGTGACCTGCCATCACAGGGAACGACAGAAGCTTAGAGGCAGGAAATTGTTTCTCATTTTGACTCTCTGGGCTGGAATATCCAGGACCAAGAGGAAAAGGAGTACTTGTGGCACCTTAGAGACTAACCAATTTATTTGAGCATAAGCTTTCGTGAGCTACAGCTCACTTCATCGGATGCATGCTTATGCTCAAATAAATTGGTTAGTCTCTAAGGTGCCACAAGTACTCCTTTTCTTTTTGCGAATACAGACTAACACGGCTGTTACTCTGAAACCAGGACCAAGAGCAATTCCTGCTGGACCAGCTTGGGGAACTGGACAGGGAGATTGGGAAGAAATTAAGTGAAAATGCCACCAACTTTTCCAAACCAATATCTTGTCTCAACAAGCTGATCAGTGAGCTGGAGGGCCAGGGCCAGCAGCCAGTGAGTGAACTTCTGCAGGTGAGACTGTTCCAGCCACCCAGACCCCTGCACAGAGACAGGACAGCTCCTGAATCCTGGGCACTGGAGTCCGGCACTCAGAGATCACAGCGTAACTCGGTGTGTGCATGGCAGAGACGGGAATTATTATTGTTCTTAGCAGAGTTACAGATGTGCGGATGTTAGAGATGAAAAAAGCCCCATTTGCTCAGAGAATCCATGGCTTTGGGGCCACGGCAGGGTCTAGATTTCCGGTGTTTGTAAAATCCGTTCTGATCCTTGTTGATGCCTGCCGGTTACCGTTTCTCTGGTTTGCTTGTGTTCCCTAATTCTTTCCCTGCAGTATTTACTGTCTCTGAATAGTCTTTGGCTGCCTCCCCCTTTCCATTCCCAGGACAGGTTGGTTTATCCTCAGACCCCTTAGGGAGCCACTGGCTGATTCTCATTCCTGCACTCAGCGTTGTCAGGGCCGTCAGAGGCTGGTGCTGGCCTTGAGTTCAGTGGGCCAGACCCAGCCAGCCATTTTTATGCAGAACTCCCCAGTGTGCTGAGAACTGCACTGATAACACATGTATCCAGGTGGTCTGCTGGGCTGGGGCCTTTCACGGATTGGATTCTGCAACTGCCAGCACATGGTTTGCTGAAATCTCATCCCCTGATATTGCTGCAAACTCTGATCCCTTCCCCCATTCTGCATTTGCTGAAAGGAGGATATAAACTTAACATGCACAGAGCCATCGCCCTGTATCCCAGAGTCCGACAGCCCCACCAGGGGCCCCACTGTGAGACATATTAGACCGAGCGCTCTTTTCTCTCTTTTCCCCCTCTAGGACGTCAGAGGCACCTCGACCAGGCACGTGGCTCCTTCTCACTCCCCCTCACACTTCTTGAGCCTGGGCAGGGGCGTGGCCACCAGGTGAAAGCCACGTCTCCCCAGGGCACCTCAGCACAGTGTGGACAGGAGCCACATTTCCGCTACTTTCACTTTGTTCAAGTTAACCTTGAGGTTCTCGCCCTGTGAACAAAACGGTGGGTTTACCCATCCCGTGCGAAAGATTATGAACTTGTTACATGCCTGGGGGACTGGCTGCCTGGAGACACTGGGGATATAATATGGGCCTTACACTGCTAGCTCTCTGCTTACCATCGGCGCTGACTTTTATTTTTCCCTGGGGGTGCTTCACCCCCACTCCGCCCTGAGGCCACACCCCCACTATGCCCATCCCTGAGGCCCTGCCCTCGCTCCCCCTCTTCCCACCCCCACTCTGCCTCCTCCCCTAAGGCCTTGCCCTCTGTCTGCCTCTTCCAACCCCTGCTCCAACCCCTCCCCGAAGCCGCAGCCAATCTGCAGCTCGCTGCTCTCCACCCTCCCCCAGGCACCTCCCCCAGCCACCAAACAGCTCACTGGCAGCCCCGCAGAACAGCTGTGGCTGGTGGGTGCTGAGCTCCCCCTGTATTTTTTCCGTGGGGGTTTGAGCTCTGGAGGACCCATGAGGTCAGCACCTCTGCTGCTTACAAACGTGGGACCGAGCAGTGACCTAGTATAAACAGTGACTTACAATGAGACTTAGCCCACGTCCTGCTGTTAATGGGCAAGTCGGTAAGGCCTAAATTTACAACAGTGGCCTAATTTGGGGTGTCTCGGTTTATCTCCTCGAAATACAGGACTTCAGGGCACGTGTTCCACCCGCATTCGCAGCTGCAGCCAGAGTCAGTGGGCGCTGCCGGTGCCCAGCCCCTTGGAGAACCAGCCCCTCAGCACTTAGCTCAGTCCCCAAATTTGGACCCTAAATCAAAAGACATTCTTGCGATTTGGACCCAGCCCATCATTGTGCTCTGGCTCCTATGCCGGCTAGAGTGGCTGTTTGTGCCTCCTCCCCAGCAGCTGCAGGCACAGGGAGTGCTCCTGGGAGGGGCGGGAGGGAGTGGGGATGGAGCATGGACAGGCTGGAGGAGGAAGGGGCAGAAAGGGATAGAGGGGTGTGGCCAGGGTGAAGCTGCACCTCTTGTACTCTGCACCCTGGCAAAGCCCCTTAGGACCATTAAACCAGGGATGCAGCTCTGGCTGGAGCTCAGGACTCGCCAAGCTGCTGCTATGGTCTGCATTGGCCCTTGCAGCCACTGAATAGGGGGCCCATTGAACCAGCCCTCTCCCTGCCTCAGTTTCCCCATCTATACAATGCCTGTGTGTCTCTTCGCATTACAGTCTGTGGAGGACGAGGGCCCCAGGGTGCTGAGCTCTAAGCAGACGCTGAGCAAATAGACCCGGAAAGCTTACGATTCAGTGTCCTGATCCTGAAAGGTCTCAGCGTCCCAGTGATGCCAAAGGGACCGGAGTGGGGAAAGTTACAGCCACCATTTACTGCAAAAGAGGCAGAGCAGAAAAAGGCCACCCCAGCTGTCTGACTGAATGTCTCTAAGTAACCAGCTGCACACGGTGCATCTGACAGCCAGGGGAGAGAAATTACAGGTACTATATGTACCATTCCAGTCTCTTTCCTTTCCGTAACCCTGTACCAAAGCACTGAATCTGCTCTGCTCTGCAATGCTGAGTGAAGACCCGGGTACCTGAGACAGCAGCAGGGGAAAGGTGTTTGAGGGATGCCTGCAGATCTCAAGCCGCGCACAGACAGCAAAAGGGCAGCACTTCACTCCGCTGAGCTGCAACGTCTAGTAACCACGTTGTTAACCTGCTGCAGCGCTGGACCCGGGTAACTAGCTGCATCCGCAGCAGCATCTCTGCACAGCACGGCTTCCCCGCCACAGCTGAGTTCCCTCTCCGTGTCCCCGATGGCGGCTTCCCAGACTGCCCCAGGCCTCCTCAGTCTGTCCCCACATCCCCTCCTGCAGCCGCAATGGGCAAATGGCCTGAGAGGTCTCTGTTTATCCCACACCACGTACCCTGAAGGCCCCTAGTGCGAGCTCCCCTCACACCGGCTGCCCTTGGCCATTGGGCCCTGGCCCTCACCTGGGGGACGGGAGCTTGGTCTCCCTGCAGTCCCTGGTCTCTCTGCTGGGACTGACAAACTGGGAGAAAATGGGAGCAGGCCTTGCTGGGTCTGGTTGTGTTACAGGGTCACTTGTCCCACTAGGGCCCAGGCTGAGATCCCAGCACATTCCACAGGCCCCTGAGCCGCCCTCAGATGGACTCTCAGCCTCGGTCCGTGTGATGGTGGGGGACGCACTGGGTCATTGCCCTGGGGGAGCTGCTGGGGGAGAGAGGAGACTTACCTGCTCACAGACAATTTTAACAGTTCTAAAGCTTCAACTTTTTGAATCTCAGTGTCAAGTGTCATTAATTAGTTCTGGCCTGACCAAAATATTGTCTGATCCCCCCAGAATTTCCCACAACTGTGAAAATTTAAATTGGAATGAAATGCTTAAAACCCAGATTGTTGTGCAACAGTGAAAGTTTAAATCAATAAATATAAAAATTGCTTAAAATAAACATTATCTGTCAAAATTTTATATTATAAAAAATGTCTGCCAAGCCTGACTATCACTCCTTAGACACACAGCTGCTGCTCCTCCAGGTTCATCCTCACAGGGGGATGCCTCAGTGACCCTCCACACCAGCACAGGGGCTGATTGCAGGCCGGGAGCCCTTTGGGGTTTTAATTACAGGCTAATTTCACTGAAAGTTACCTGTCAGGGGTGTGACTGTTCATTTTTTCACTAAAGCCTCCCGGGGTGAAATTGGTTGGGTTCTTCCTGCTCAGCAAGGAAACTCCGCCTTGCTGCTGCAGGCAGGGCATAGTGTGAACTCAGGAAATGGAAACAAAGCCTGTCCCACTGCCCGGAGGGAGCCATGGCTGCAGCGAGCCCCGTGGAAAGTCTCCAGGAGGAAGCGACATGTCCCGTCTGTCTGGAGTATTTCACAGACCCTGTCACTCTGGAGTGTGGGCACAATTTCTGCCGAGCCTGCATCGCCCAGTGCTGGGAGGGACCCGACACAGCTGCCTCCTGCCCTCAGTGCAGAGAAACTGTGCAACAGAGAAACCTCAGGCCCAACAGGCAGCTGGCAAATATCCTAGAAATCGCCAAGCGGCTGAGTTTCCAGGCAGCGAAGGGAGCAGGAGGGGGCGGGGTGTGTGGGGAACACCAGGAGGCTCTGAAACTGTTCTGTGAAGAGGATCAAACCCCCATCTGTGTGGTGTGCGACAGATCCCGGGCTCACCGCGCTCACAGGGTGGTTCCCATACAGGAAGCTGCCCAGGAGTACAAGGTAGGGAGTTGCTGCCCAGTCTAATGGGTAATAACTTGGGATGTTAATTACAGGTTAATGGTGTAACCCTGTCATTCAGCTGTGTGTAGCCTTCACTGCATGAAAGCTGATTGGGGGAGTTACAAGCTGTGGCTGGTACTACTGGTTGTATGACAGTGTTTATTGTTATTTGCATCCCCTAGAGACCCCAGATGAGATCTGACCTCGAATGTGGGGGCCTTGCACAAAACCCAGTGAGGGACAATCCCTGCCCCGAGTCATTTACAGTCTAACTGGACAAGACAGACAAAGGGTGGGAGAGGAAACTGAGGCACAGTGAAGGGAAGTAACTTGTCCAAGGTGACTCTGTAGATCGGTGGCAGAGCTGGATATAAAAACCTGGTTTTCCAAGGCCCAGTTCAGTGCCCTAACCACTAGCTACTCTGCCCCTTTCAGCAGCACTGAGCAGTGATGAAGTGCAGACAGTAGGAGGAAAAGACTCCTTGATAGAGGTCCTAGGCCCGGCAGGGAGAGGTTTCCCACTGCGATTCTGAACTCCTGTGCTGCTCCATGAGGGTTAAATTCAGATGCTGCCGGCCTGCACTAGAGGAGATCACTGGGCTGAACATGGTGTGGGACCCCAAGCACCTTCAGTCCACACCCACAAGGGCTCCAGTCAGCGCAGGTCCATGCCACATGCCACTGGGATCAGGCTTATCTTCAGCAAAACTAACCCCTGGGCCGGGCGGACCCGTGCCACTCTGACCTGTTCTCGTGTGTTCATGGGCAAGGACCAGCCAGCGTGGTTCCGTTAGTCCCACCAGGCAGCCCTTTGAAATCTGCCAGAATCCACCGCTTCTGGGGTCTTTGCTAGGGACTTTGGGGTCGCTACCCAGAGGCCATTGCGAGGGAAAGGGGCTAGAACAGCACTAGGGCAAACGCCAGCTGTTCCTAACACAAATCAACACATCTAATGGGGTTTGCCCTAGTCCGTAGATCAGTGCTGTCCAACCCGTCCCATCCCCAGGGGTACAGGGCTGAAAGTCAATGGAGTTGGACTCCATTGAGCATCCCGGCCGACAGGGCTGCCCCCGGTGGCTTCTGGGATTGGTATCACTGTTTGTTAAATCTTCTCAAAAACAGCTTTATAGATTCACCGCCATGGGACACCAGTTTTCCACTGGTTCCACTCAGTGGAGAAAGTGGATGTAAAAACTTCAAACAACCTGAATACAAAACACGGCCAATTTCCATAAATAAGCTTTCATTTCCTTGGTGTCTCTGATGTCCTACCTCTAGAAAGACTCACTGTTGTACACAGTATTGTTGTTGGTCCCGGGATATTAGAGAGACAAGGTAGGTGAAGTAATATCTGCTCATGGCCAGTTTCTGTGGGTGAACAACAAGCTTTCAAGCTTATACAGAGCTCTTCTTCAGGCCTAGGAAAGAGTACGTTCCCCAGAGCTGAGTTGTGTGTAAGCTCAAAAGCTTGGCTCTCTTACCAACAGGAGCTGGGCCAGCAGAAGATATTACCTTACCCACCTAGTCTATCTAGGAAGACTGACTGTTATCTTGAATTTTGGGTGGGAAAACACGTCATCCACCCCCTACAACCCTCAAAATAAACCCACCAAATCATTTCTGTTTCTCAGGAAAAAATACAAGCCCATTTGAAGACTCTGAGGGAAGAGAGAGAAAAGCTGCTGGGATTGAAAGTGACTGGAGAGAAGAGAAGCCAGGAGTATCTGGTCGGTGCCTGTTCTTCGCCTGCTGGGACATGGAGCTGGGAGGGATGTTTATTGGTAGATTTCTCTGTGGGCTTGTGTGTGTTTCTCCATGATCTTGGGATACTGTGTGTGTGTGTGTGTGCGCGCAGATGTGCATATCACAAATGTTCTCTCCCTGGAGAAGGACAACAGCGTCTTCTGCAGGATCTAAGATGCATTTTCGTTAATGAGTTAATTACTACTCCTTGTGGCTTTCACAAAATTTCTCCCAAACCGCACTGACTATATCCCGGTAGACATGGAGACAGCCCTTGCAGAGAGATTGGGCCCAAATGGGAAGCTGTAAGAAAATCCTCTCCTTTGTGATCACAGTGTATAGTCAAGTGTCAGGATGTGAAGAATGGTGGGTTTGGAACCTCAGTCCACAGAGACTCTCATTTGAGCATGAGCTTTCGTGAGCTACAGCTCACTTCATCGGATGCATCCGATGAAGTGAGCTGTAGCTCACGAAAGCTCATGCTCAAATAAATTGGTTAGTCTCTAAGGTGCCACAAGTCCTCCTTTTCTTTTTGCGAATACAGACTAACACGGCTGTTACTCTGAAAAGAGACTCTCATTACAACCCGACCACTCTCCAGAGCCGCGGGGGAGGGGCTAGTGGAACTCTGGCCCACCAGCGGATCTGCCTACGAAGCTCCTGATTGGAGCAGACGTTCGGCTGCATGAATTACGCCAGCAGGAGTCACGGGAAGTTGTCCAAACAACTGAGTGAACTCCCGATCTGCTGCTGGACTGGACCCTGACTCTGGCTGGGCCCTGGCGTTGTTCCTGACTCAGGTTTGACCTGCAGTACTGCTGTCTGACTTTGGTTTGACCCTTCGCGTGGCTGCCTGACTCCGACTCCAGTCCTGATCCCCCGTGTGACTCCAGACACTGATTCTGGCTCAGCCTTTGGCGTGACTTCTGAGCTCGACTGTAGCCCCAACGCTTGGTGAGATCCTGACTTTGACTCCAGCTCTGACTTCAGCTGTAGTTCCTGCCTTCTGACTGCAGCTCTGAGCACTAGGCCTGACGGCTCATGGCCTGGTCTCTGCACAGATGTGTTAGAGATTGTAAAGAAACTCTCTCTTGTAAGACTGTATGAAAGGGCATCACGCTCCATCCATGTTCCTAACCAGCCCTTTCCTTATTTCTTCTAGAAACAGACAGAAACCGAGAGGCAGAAGATTGTGTCTGAATTTCAGCAACTGCGGCAGCTCTTGGAGGAACAAGAGCGACTCCTGCTGGCCCAGCTGGAAAAGCTGGACAAGGAGATTGTGAAGATACAGAATGAAAATATCACCAAACTCTCAGAGGGGATTTCCCATCTCAGTGAGCTGATCCGTGAGATGGAGGGGAAGTGTCAGAAGCCAGCAAGTGGATTCCTGCAGGTGAGACTGAGCTAGAAACATCCCAAATCCCAACACAGGGACAGGACAGCTCCTGAAGTACGGGCACCGGGGTCCAGCAGTCAGAGATCTCAGTGTAACTCAATGTGTGCATTGCTGAAATGTGAATAACTATTGTTCTTTGCAGACTCACAGACACATTGATATTAGAGAAGGAAAAGCCCCATTAGTTCAGTGAAACGATGGCCCCGGGGTCAGGGCAGGGCTGATTTTCCCTGTATTTGCAAAATCCCTTTCCTGGAATCCCAAGTGTGTTTCAGGTGGGGTTTTTTAATCTGAGATTTTTTTAATTTCTCTCTCTCCTCTCTCTCCCCTCTAGGATGTCAGAAGCACCTTGAGTAGGTACGTGGCTCTCTCTCTCACTCCCACACGTACTTGGCAATGCTGGGAAAGAGCATGGAGATGATGTTAGCACCGATCTCCACAGCAACGTATGTTGGGAAGGTCACATTTTGGATACAAATCTCTCAGATAAACTTAATCTTGAGGTTCTCACCCTGGTACAGAAGACTCTGGAATTCTCCATTCAGTGGGAAAGACTGACCTCAAGTGTTTCCTCGAGATGTCACATCCCTGAGTGACTGGCTGCCTCAGGATTGTGGGGATGGAATATGGGCCTATCACTTCTGGGGCCCTGGTTACCATTCAGCCCAGGGCAGCAGTGGTCAAGAGTCTTTCCCACCTGAGTCTTTCCCAGCCTGAGGGTTGTTAGGAGACCTGTGTGGAATGAGCTGGGGAGGGGGGAGTTCCCAGTCTAGTCTCAGTCTAGTTCCTAGTGGACAGATTTCTACAGCACTTTACATAGGAACATCCTGTCCCTCAGAGAATGGAGGCCAAGGAGTGAATTGGCCATGGAGACTCAATTCCCCTTTTGTCCCCAGAGCTGATCTCTTCAGACCAGAGCTGAAGAATATTAATGAGACCTTTGAAGGGAAGATTGTATGGCCATGGGCTGTGTTGCACTTGTTCTGAGGCTGGGAGAAGTCGAGGAATTCTAACTCCAGGCATATTAGAGCAGCGACTCACTAGCCAGAATTTATAATGAGTCACACAATGAAATATAATCACATGAAATTGTTTCTCTCCAGGTGTGAGAAGGGGAAGTTCCAGCAGCCAGAGGAGATTTCTCCTGAACTGGAAGAGCGAGTCAGCGATTTCTCCCAGAAAACTATTGTGCTAACGGAGACTCTGAGGAAATTCAAAGGTACCTAAAATGGATCTAGGAATGGAAATTGGGAAGAGCCTCTGAGACTGTGGGAAGAGAATGGTGCTGGTCAATTGGTTCACACTTAGATGATGCTTCTATTTAATTGTTGGGTGAGATGGCCAGACATTTGTGTCCAAGACACTCAGGCTGATTAATTCAAACCTTTGTTTGCACCAGAAACATGCTTTTCAATTACAGTTACAAAGTAAGAAATGACTCATAGACTTTAAGGTCAGAAGGGACCATCATGATCCATCTACTCTGACCTCCTGCACATTGTAGGCCACAGAACCTCCCCACCCACTCCTGAAATTTACCCGTAAACTCTGGCTGAATTGCTGAAGCCCTCATATAATGATTTAAAGACTTCAAGTTACAGAGAATCCACCATTTCTTCTAGTTTAACATCGGTAAATGATATGTGCCCCATATGGCAGAGGAAGGCAAAAGACAAAAAACAAAAAAAATCCCCAGGGTCTCTGGCAATTTGACTTGGTGGAAAATTCCTTCCCTATCCCAAATATTGTGGTCAGCTGGACACTGAGCATTTCAGCAAGACCCTACAGCCAGGCACCTGGGAAAGATTTCTCTCTCACTCAGAGCCCTCCCCGTCTAGTGCCCCATCACCAGCCATTGGGATATTTGCTACTAGCCATTGCATATAGAAAGAAGTGCTGGTCAGTTCCCGTCTCCCGGGCCATAGGTAGGTCATGGGGGATTTCTCCTAGGAAGCTCTGATTACCCCTTACAATGTCTGACATATTATAAATATCCAAATTGCATATTTACTAGTTCTTTTCCAATCACCTTTGAGTGGTATGAAAATAAAGTACCTTATATAGGTCAGACACTACACATGCATGAACATATCATTGGCAGGGCTTTTTTTGTTCAAGTTATTTTCATGTTATTGTTCTCTTCTCTGATTGGTTTATTACCACTGATTACGCACGCGCCACTTTGACCCTTGTCTCCACACAAGGGGTATTGGACTTTGCTAACTTCTCTGTGGCTGGATGCTCAGCCCCCCTCAGCCTAGCTCCAGCCCTTCAGTGCCTCACCCCACTGCACAGCCCCCCTCAGCCTGGCTCCAGCCCTTCAGTGCTGCCCCCCACTGCACAGGCCCCCTTAGCCGAGCTCCCTCCAGCCCCTCGGTGCCACCCTGCACTGCACAGCCTCCCTCAGCCTAGCTCCAGCCCTTCAGTGTCGCCCCCCACTGCACAGCCCCCCTCACAGAGCTCCCTCCAGCCCCTCAGTGCCGAACCCACTGCACAGCCCCCCTCAGCCTAGCTCCTGCCCTTCAGTGCCTCCCCTCACAGCCAGAGCCAGAGCTTGTCCCTATGTCCTGGTCAGGAGGCAGAGGAGGTTCCCACCCACCCTGGGATAACCCCTGCCCGGAGAGGGGTGCCCTGGTCACAGTGAAGAGAAGGGAAACCCTGCTCCATTGAGAGACCCCCCCTTCTCTGCTTCCCACATCCTGTGACACTATGGGGGATCTCCCATGTAAGGGACACAGACAGGGGAGAGACATGGGGTAAGCGGTGTAGAGGTGGGACACACACACACACACACACACACACAGACACTCATCCTCCCATCAGACATATTATTTAAACAAGAAAAATAAAAAACTAGTGACAACAATGCACTGAAATATGGTTTTAGGATAAATATTTATTTCAATGCCCCCATCCCATAAAAAAAATATTGACTGCGGCAGTGAGGTACATTCAAAAACACTAACGTGAGTTGAGTTTATTACTATTATTATTGTTTATTATTTATTAACGAGCTAGGTTATGGTTTTTTCAGTGTGGAAAATTGTGTGTTATTTTACGGGTTGAATGATGACTGAATGACATAACCCCCCGCCAGTGTCCGTCACTCACTCCGGTAATTTTGTCAAGTGTCCGTCGCACCACATGATGCTGCCTGACCCTGGCCAAAGGGACCAAAGTGGGTAAAGTTACTTTTCTGCCAAAGTCTTTGTATGCTCTGGATCTAGGGTACAACAAAAGGCCGTGAGTGAATGAGACAAACCAACTGGAGTCTGAAGGGTGGGAGGGGATGAGAAGGGGAAATGTAAATCTCTCTTGCAGATTGTGTCCTGGGATGGTTGTGAGGCTGCAAAGACGTTGGTCCTATTGAGATTGAAGTGTTCTCCGACTGGTTTATGAATGTTATGATACTTGACGTCTGATTTGTGTCCATTTATTCTTTTACGTAGAGACTGTCCAGTTTGACCAATGTACATGGCAGAGGGGCATTGCTGGCACATGATGGCATATATCACATTGGTGGATGTGCAGGTGAACGAGCCTCTGATAGTGTGGCTGATGTTATTAGGCCCTGTGATGGTGTCCCCTGAATAGATATGTGGGCACAGTTGGCAACAGGCTTTGTTGCAAGGATAGGTTCCTGGGTTAGTGGTTCTGTTCTGTGGTATGTGGTTGCTGGTGAGTATTTGCTTCAGGCTGGGGGGCTGTCTGTAGGCAAGGACTGGCCTGTCTCCCAAGATTCGTGAGAGTGTTGGGTAATCCTTCAGGATAGGTTGTAGATCCTTAATAATGCGTTGGAGGGGTTTTAGTTGGGGGCTGAAGGTGACGGCTAGTGGCGTTCTGTTATTTTCTTTGTTAGGCCTCTCCTGTAGTAGGTGACTTCTGGGAACTCTTCTGGCTCTATCAATCTGTTTCTTCACTTCCGCAGGTGGGTATTGTAGTTAGTGGTTCTGTTGTGTGGTGTGTGGTTGCTGGTGAGTATTTGCTTCAGGTGGGGGGGCTGTCTGGACATAAATCAGATGTCAAGAATTATAACATTCATAAACCAGTCGGAGAACACTTCAATATCTCTGGTCACTCAATTTCTGACCTAAAAGTGGCTATCCTTCAACAAAAAAACTTCAAAAACAGACTCCAACGAGAGACTGCTGAATTGGAATTAATTTGCAAATTGGATACAATTAACTTAGGCTTGAATAGAGACTGGGAGTGGCTGAGTCATTATACAAAGTAAAACTATTTCTCCTTGTTTATTCCTCCCCCCCCCCCTCCCCGCCCCCACTGTTCCTCAGACGTTCTTGTTAACTCCTTGAAATGTGCTGGAAATGTCCCACCTTGATTATCACTTCAAAAGGTTTTCTCTCCCCCCACCCCACTCTCCTGCTGGTAATAGCTCATCTTAAGTGATCACTCTCCTTACAGTATGCATGATAAACACCCATTGTTTCATGTTCTGTGTGTATATAAATCTCCTCACTGTATTTTTCACTGAATGCATCCGATGAAGGGAGCTGTAGCTCACGAAACCTTATGCTCAAATAAATTGGTTAGTCTCTAAGGTGCCACAAGTCCTCCTTTTCTTTTTGCGAATACAGACTAACACGGCTGCTACTCTGAAACCTGTTATAAATAAGAAAGCCTGAAATCTCGTCTCTTTTCTCCTTTCCCCTGCCAGACACTCTGCCGTCTGCACTGGAGACACAAATTGGGGAATCCCTAGGAGCACACAGACAGGGTGAGTTTGCAGCTGGAGATTGTCTTTAAATTATGAGAAAATTCCAGTGAAAACATCTTCATGAGATTGTAACGAAAGTTACCAACCAAATCAACAGTGGCCATGACGCACACAGCCCTAAAAATAACCCATTAAACAGCGAGGAGATCCAGGGGCACTGGAACATGGGGGCCCAGGGGGTCAAGCCCACCCTCTTTTGAACATGGGCATAGTTTGGGGGCAGGGCGCCGTGTTGGCCCCCCAAACTGCAAGCCTTGGGCAGGCGTGGAGCATCGCAGCATTGGCTGTGTTTCATGGAGGGGCGGCTGATCAGCTCCCCCCTGTGTAGTGCAGCTTCTTCCTGGTGCTTGTCCCTCTCAGTGGCCCCACCCCTGCTCCTCTTCCCCCCGGACCCTCCACCTGCCATGAATGGTACACGCCGGAGAGTGGACACGGGAAGGTGGAGGGTCAGGGGCTCTCCATAGTGGCCAAGGCTCCCAGCCTGGCCAGGGGCAGGGCCTCAGCGGGAAGATGAAGAGTGGGGCAGGGCCAAGGAGAAGGCAGGGCCACAGGTGGTGGGACCTAGTACCCCCCCCCCCCAACTTCTACCAAGGTGCCGGATCACAAATAATCCTGACACCAACCTTAGTGCTGAATTCATACCCATGCTAATGAACAGAAACACTCTCCCTGAGCAGCACCCGAAGAGAGCTCTCTCTCCTGAGGGCTGACACATCCCTCTACTTTATCCCAGTGCAGGGGGGTCTCCTCATCGCCCTTCTCCAATATCCTGCCTTTCCTCTGGGCAGGGCTGGGCTCTCTCATTGGAGCTGCTCCCTGCTTCCTGGATTAGGAAGATGCTCTTCCTCTGATGCTGGGAGCTCCTCCCTTCTCTCTGGGCTGGTGATGGGGCTACCCCACCCAATGCCACCTCCTACTCTCTGGTGTTAATCAGCTCTTCCCCAATGCTGCACCTTCCTCTCTGTTCCCAGCCCTTGGAGTGCAGGCTGCATTAGGGGAGGGAGGTTCCCTCTCGGATTCAAAACTGTACCTGCTTCCTCTGCTCCCTCCCCACTAAAACCTTTCTTGGTGTGTCTCTCCTGCTGGGAATGGAGCAGAATCAACAGGGGTAGGTGGGAGCTGAAGCTTATGCAAGCAAATGGGAAACTAATGAAGTGGGTCTCCTTACAGAGACTGAGGAAGTGCAGTGACATCCCTGCTCAGTCTCAGGTGCCCAGGACAGAGGCAGCTCCCTGGGATCTAGGCCTGTCCCAGTCAGAACAGGGCTGCTGGGGAGTGTGAGAAATGGCCCCAGCCTCCCCCAGGGCTGAGCTCTGCCCCTCACGCTCCGATTCTCTCTCCCCAGCGAATGTGACTCTGGATCCAGACACGGCTCATCCCCACCTCGTCCAGTCTGAGGGTGGGAAAAGTGTGAGATGGGGAGACATGCGGCAGCGACTGCCCAACAACCCTGAGAGATTTGACACTGAGCACTGTGTGCTGGGCTGTGAGGGATTCACCTCGGGGAGACATTGCTGGGAGGTGGAGATCGGGGGTGGGCAACGCTGGGCTGTGGGGGTGGCCAGAGAGTCTGTGGGGAGGAAGGGACGGATCAGCCTTAGCCCTGAGCGAGGGATCTGGGCTGTGGGGCAGTGGGGGGATCAGTTCTGGGCTCTCACCTCCCCTGTGACCCTCCTGTCCCGGAGCCGGGCCCCCAGCAGGATCCGGGTTTGTCTGGACTGTGGCCGCGCGCAGGTGACATTTATCGATGCTGGTGACGAGGCCCCGATCTTCACTTTCCCGCCGGGCTCCGTCCCTGGGGAGAGAATCCGCCCCTGGCTCGGGGTGGGGCCGGGATCCCGGCTCCGACTGTGCCCCTGAGACCCACAGCAAAGGGGGAACCGGAAATCAGCCTCTCTAGCCTTACAGACCCCAGTCTCTATGAGGGGAAGGAATGGAGCAGCCATGGGGGATGATCTGTAACAGGGAGGGGAGGAGAGTGGGAGAGACACAGGAAACTAAACGGATTCAAAGTGAGGGTTAGAAAAATGAACAGAAAAGGCGAGTATGAAAAGAAAGGGAACAGAGAGATTTATGACATGTTACTGAAAGTGAGACTGTAATTTATTAATTCCCTGTATTAATTCCTGGCCATTGGTGCTATTTTGGTGCCATTAAGAAAACTGTTCTCGTAGCTGGGGATCTCCTTGCCATGCTGTGGTTATTAAGGCTCCTTCTCGGCTCCTTTTACTTACCACCTTTAGTTACTTACTGTAAATAAAACATTACAAACAATTCTTCTTGTTTGTTCCACTTGAATGTCCCAGCTGCAGTTGTCGGGGGCAGAGCCGTGGGATTTGCTTCTTGACTTGGTTGTGTCCCCCTAGACCCCACAGGGAATATCGCACCTCTAGGAGGAGAGTTTGGGGTTTTACTGGGATGTGTTACTCTCCAGCCTGTGCTCTGTCTCTGTCCTGTGCATGCCCATGTCAATCTGGAATTGCTCAGCTGTGCACTGCGGAGAGGTGACTGGTTGCACAGCGTGCAATCCATGAAGGGACTTGGTGTTGCAATGCTGAGCGTCACAGGGCCCAGTTTGTAGGCAACCAGAAAATCACACTCTGCAAAGCTGAGTCAGGGGCCTGAACCCCCTAGACAATGCGTGGGCATCACCTTACAGTGCGATTCACAAAAGCCAGCTCACTCGGTGGGGAGCCATCTAAGCAAGACAAGGGGAGATGCCGACAAGGGGGGAGGGGTGGCCTAAGCTCTGCCCCCTCTCACCGACAGGTGCCTAAACTGGGGCTGCAGGGGGGCGTCGGTCTCTGCTCAGCCACCCACAGACGGGAACCCAGCGCCTGACAGTCAGTGGCTCAGGCTCCTACCGCGTTTCTTGCTGGAATGAGTCAGGCACCTGCCTCGCTCCACACACAATGTGAGTGTGGGGGTGGGGAGAAGGTGGAGGTGGGTTTTGTGATCTCACCTGCCTCATAACTTTTACCCCCATGGTGAGAGCCCTCAGCTGGCATGTGGGAGATGCAGATTTGACTCCACTGTCTAGAGTAGCTCACAAATGTGAGTACCAACCTGTCATAAATATAAAGGGAAGGGGAAAACTCCTCTCACCTGTAAAGGGTTAAGAAGCTGAAGGTAACCTCGCTGGCACCTGACCAAAATGACCAATGAGGAGACAAGATACTTTCAAAAGCTGGGAGGAGGGAGAAACAAAGGGTCTGTGTGTCGGTCTATAGTCTGTCTTTGCCGGGGATAGACCAGGAATGAAGTCTTAGAACTTTTAGTAAGTAATCTAGCTAGGTACGTGTTAGATTATGATTTCTTTGAATGGCTGAGAAAAGAAGTGTGCTGAATAGAATAACTATTTCTGTCTGTGTATCTTTTTTGTAACTTAAGGTTTTGCCTAGAGGGGTTCTCTATGTTTTGAATCTAATTACCCTGTAAGGTATCTACCATCCTGATTTTACAGGGGGGATTTCTTTATTTCTATTTACTTCTACTTCTATTAAAAGTCTTCTTGTAAGAAAACTGAATGCTTTTTTCATTGTTCTTAAGATCCAAGGGTCTGGGTCTGTAGTCACCTAGGCAAATTGGTGAGGCTTTTTATCAAACCTTGTCCAGGAAGTGGGGTGCAAGGTTTTGGGAAGTATTTTGGGGGGAAAGAAGTTTCCAAACAACTCTTCCCCAGTAACCAGTATTAGTTTGGTGGTGGTAGCGGCCAGCTCAAGGACAAAAGGTGGAATATTTTGTACCTTGGGGAAGTTTTGACCTAAGCTGGTAAAGATAAGCTTAGGAGGTTTTTTTCATGCAGGTCCCCACATCTGTACCCTAGCGTTCAGAGTGGGGGAGGAACCTTGACACAACCTCAGGGCAAACAGTTACAAACCCCATGCTAGGTATCAAATGTGAACCTCTCAAGCACCAGAACAGCCTGAACATGGAGTCACAGACAGTCCCCTTGGGTTCTCCGGTCTATCTTGCTGCTTTTCTGCCTCCTCTCCTGCTGCATCTCCCCGCTCCCCCTGCCGGGGCTGCCACATTCCCAGCAGCAGAGTCGGGGCAGCTCCTGGCCACAGGTGTCTCTGGTTAAAGTCACCATCTGCTCTATCCTGGCCACAGAGAACGGTGGAAGACATGGAACAGGAGACAGCCTCTCCCCAGCCCAGGAAGAATCATTAATAGAAACTTTCGCACCCCAAGGCAAAGGGAGCAGGAGGTGGCAGCACTGGAGGGAGAGGCTTATATCCAGAAACAGGGAGAAGCATCCAGGAAAGAGCCTCCCTCAGCCCAAGGAGAAGGGATGTGGCAGCCTGAGGGGGAGACCTCTCCATTCATGTCTCCAGAACTCACCTGGTCAGAGTTAAGGGGGTTTGAATGCTGGGCACTGAGAAGGTTTCTGTTTACTGGTGTGTGTATCCCAGACCTGGTTAGGTGCCACCGGACTGAAGAAAGGGGAACTCAATCTTCTGAGCCCCAGGATCCCCAGATAATTCAAGCCTCTGGGACCGGAACAGAGCTGACCCTCCATACTCCCGCATGCTTAAACGCACCATCTCCCAGAACTCCACGCCAAGGTGAGAGCCCGCTGGTCTCAGCAGAATTCCCTCCGGAGGCGCGCAGTGGTTGTGAAGCATTTGGCTCTGTCTACACTAGACAGCAAAGCGCTGCCTGTGGGCTCACCTGCGAGCGCTGGGGAGAGAGATCTCCCAGCACTCCTGGTCAACCAGGTCGACGCTCAGAGCCTGTCTACACTGGTGCATTACAGCACTCAAACTTGCTGCACTTGGGGTGGGGGGGGTGTGATTTTTGACACTCCTGAGACAGCAAGTTACTGTGCTGTAAAGGCACTGTAAAGGCTGCCATCACCAATAATAGCATTAAGTCATCAGTGGCTCCATTTCACCTCCAGAGCCTCCTTCTGAATGCCTAATTAGGCTACCTCCTGTGGGAACAACTTCCTGATGAGATAGACAACAGGGTGTTCTCCTCCTCTGACTTGTTGAGATAGCACTGCTCCGAGTCTGCCATCGGACGCATCTGTTTGGAGAATAAAGGGCTTTGAGAAGGCTGAGTGGAATTGTACTGGCTCCTGGGTCAACAGCTCTTGTCGTGCCCTAAATGCCTTGTCACAGCTTTTGATCCAATAGACCCTTTTGGTTGCAGTGTCCTTAACCTGGTCTGTCAAAGCGGCAGCCGTGGTAGGATGAACCGTCGATAGTACCCCGCTATTTGCATAAGCCACTAGACTGGCTTGTTAGTGAAAGGGACAGGGCAGCCCACTAGGCCTTGGAGTTTTTCCAACAAAGGTCATAGCTTCCCCTTCCCCACCCCACAGAATATGATACGTAAGAGACATCATGGGTGGCCACTTGACACTTGGTTGGGGTGGCCATGAAACCCAGCTGTCACTGCAGATGATGATATTATCAATGTGTGTAGCTGTGTAGGACCCATGCGGCCGAAGCACTTTGTCCATCAGCTGCTGGAAAGTGGCAGTGACCCCACGAAGTCCAAAGGGCATGGTTTTAAACTTTTGTACTCCATCATTGGCACAGGAAGTTTGATCAATTGTGGAGTTGTTTGCTTTTAAATGTAACTTTTATTTATTTATTATTTTACATTATTAAACCTGTTTTTGTTTGTTTGCTTACTTTATTCATTATTATTGTTGTTGTTGTTGTTTTGTTTATTATTATTATGATTATGGACATTAATATAACTTCATAAAATGTCGGTGAAAGACTAACCTGGATAAATTTCCCACAAAAAGCTAATTTGAATAATTGGTAAGCAATAGAGTAATTGAGTTTGTTCAGTCTGGAGATTAGAAGACTAGGGGGTGGGGGGGACATGATAATTTTCAAGTATATGAAAAGTTGTTACAAGGAAGAAGGAAGTAAATTGTTCTCATTAACCGTGGAGGATAGGACAAGAAGCAATGGGCTTAAATTGCAGCAAGGGTGGTTCAGGTTGGACATTAGGAAAAACTTCCTAACTGTCAGGGTAGTTAAGCCTGGAATAAGTTGCCTAAGGAGGATGTAGAATCTCCATCATTAGAGATTTCTAAGAGGCAGGTTTTTATTCTTTTTTGGAAGGGTTAGTGTAATTCTGTAAAATGTGGGGAAATGCTAAAGTGGATAGATTGCACACCAAAAGCTACTTTAAAAAACTGACAAGCAATAGAGTCGTGAAGTCAGAGTTTAAGATCAGAAGGGACCACTGGATCCTCTTGTCTGATGTTCTGAAGAGGATGTTGATTTCTTTCAGCCTTCACTTTGATGACAAAGTGAAATAAAAGGTAAGAAAATAGAAATGCCTAACAAAAATATATATTTATTTCTCTTTCGTTTTTAGAGAAACGAGATAACAAAATAAGTAAGTATCATTATCCTTCCTCTGACAAGAAACTTTTTGTTCCAATTTGGAGTCTCATGTGGCTGTTTCTTTAACTGTGGTGGATGGAGTTGTTTGCTTTTAAATTATTATTTTTTAATTGTTACAATAGGAAATCTTTTTTTGTTTGCTTGCTTTCTTTATTACTATCATTCTTTTGGAGTGTGTGTTTTTTAATGTGTCTTTATAAAATGTGGGGAAAGACTAAACTGGATGAATTTTCCACAAAAAACTAATCTGAAAAATTGATAACCAATACAGTAGTAAAGTAGGTAGTGGCCAAGAAAATATGGCCCAGGAGGAATTGTGGGAAGGCACTGGAGGACTATCAGCCCCTGAGATGATTAACCTCCCTCCAGACGGCAAAGTGGGCATGTAACCAACCTGAATTAAAGTGGTACTTGGGCTAAAGCCTACACTCAAGGTCTTGCCAGCTAGCCTGAGTGTAAAGCACCACCAGACTTGAGTCAGAGTTTTTGTGCTTGCGCAATAAACAGATTGGGGCAACAGCCAGGTCTGATGCTGGCCTAACTCTGCAGTGAAGATCCACCCTGGGAGAGAGACACTCATGCAACCCAGTGAAGCTTCTGATGAACTTATAACTTTATTTTTCCCTCAGTGTATTTGTTTGTACAATATTGACTCATGCAATACCGGTTCAGACCCGCTCTCCTCTCTAATTTTGTGGCTGGTTTTAGGGTGGAGAAGATCTGTGGCACCTATAAAAGAAAGTAATTAAAGATCATATTTTATCAACATCCAGATATCTGTTCCCATGAGGCAATATGCCTCTTTCCTTGAATGTGGGAGTGGATGTGATATGTAAGGGGACTGTTGCCCCCCCTTACTAACATTCAGTGGGGGGGGCGGGGTTGGTTGGCTAGCTCCCAGTACTAAAAGGGGAAGGGTCTATGGGAAATCAGGACCCTGACACTGATAGTCCCCAGGAACAATGGGGAGAGGCCAATGCTCCAGGTCAGCATGAATGACAGGGTGGGCAGGCTAATCAGAGTCAGGAGGCTAGGGAGGTCCCATCCTCCGTGTGAGCTGGATTTGCCTGGGTCAGACAGAGTGAGGCTGAGCTAAGGAGAAAGCAGGGCCCCAAGCTAAGCTGGGGAGCAGAGCTGGGCCAGATCCAGAGGGACCAGAAAAGAAGCCCAGAGAGAGCAGACCCTGTCCTGGGAGCAGAGCTGCAGCCCCAAAGCCAGAGGCACAGCCCAGAGAGAGCAGACTTGTCCGGGGAGCAGATCTGCAGCAACAAGAGCCAGAGGGGCCACAAAAACAGCCCAGGAAGCAGGTCAGTGCTGGGAGTAGAGTCACAGAAGCAGCCTGCAGAGCAGACCTGTCCTGGGAGCAGAGCTGCAGCAACCAGAGCCAGGGGGACCAGAGAAGCAGCCCAGGGAGCTGGAGGCAGAGCAGCAGCCCCAGCAGCAGTGCAGAGACAGAGTGGTGCAGCTGGGGCTGGGTGCGGTGAGCAGCTGGGGAGAGCGAGGGGGACCCTGGGCAGCGGGCCCAGCACAGGGAGACGCCTCAGCCAAGGGGCTCTGCAGGCCAGGCTTGGATCATAAACCCGACAGGGCGGGGGCGATACTGGGAAGAAGGGTCCTACCACTTAGAGCCTGAGAGCATGTGGCCACCACCAGAGCAAGTGTCCAACCCACAGCATCCCTGCAGCACAGCCAGGGCCTGAGAAGAAGGCCTGGGACTTACAAGGAACAGACTGTGAACTGCCCTGACGTTCCAGAGACGCTGTTTGTGATGTTCCCTGCCACCGAGCGGGGTGATGTGTTTCCTTTAACCTTTCCCATTTTTCCTTATTCTTTTTAAAATTAATTGTTGATTAAATAACTTGCATTTGCTTTAACTTGTATGTAATGGTCAGTGGGTCAGAGAAGTGCCCAGTGCAGAGAGAGTACTCCGGAGTGGGGACACCCTAGCCCCTGTCCTAGGTGACCACATCCTGGGCCCAGCCTTGTTGGGGTTACGAGGACTCTGCCAGACAGGAGAGTGGAAGGGGAGTCCTCAAGGGCAGGGAGGCCACTGGGTAAAGGAAGTGGGAGGGAGGACTCAGATCCTTTCGCTAGCCCACTTCACCAGGGTAGTGCAGAGGCCAGGAAAGTTCCCCACAAGAGGGGGACTGTTCCCCCGCTTACACTCGTTCAGGGAAGAACTCCCCAGCACCCTGCATTTCACAGCATATCACAAGGTGAGACAGGGTTTGTGCCTATGTCCTACTACACCATAATGAATCTACATCATGTTACATCTACTCTTCCTGCCGCTCCACCGCTGGCATGTGCACTGCACCCTGCCGGGATCTGTGACAGCCACTGCCACCCCTTGTACAGAACCAGTGGGACATGCACCTCCACAGCCACTTCTCCAGGGGGAGTTTGTTTTGTCTCCCTGTGCTGATGGCCAATCCCCAATTTTTCTCTGTTTCTTCCTTCATCTTTTCCCCTCTGAAGAAAGCCAAGAGCTCTGCAGTGACCCCACACTGATGGGGTGAGCAGGGACTGTGTCTGTGGATGACCCCTGCACCAGTCTCAAGCGGAGGATCAGAGCCTTGATCAGACAGGGGCTCTCCTGGCTCCATTATAAAGATACAGGGAGCTCCTGTGATCAGAGCTGTGAGCTTGTCTCTTTGCTCCTCTCTCCATCCACCATGACCCCAGTAGTATTCTTCTGTCTCTGGTAAACAGGACGTCACTTCAGTCTCCTCACCACTAGCATGACCCGCTCCCTCTTTCCACCAGCCACCTACTCCATATCTCCCCCTCTCCCTCAGTGGCCCAGGCCAATTGGGTGTCTCCGGAAAAATGGGTGTCTCTGTGCCCCAACCTGCTCTGCCTGTCCAGCACTCTTGCCACTGAGTGGGGTCTGGGCCCAGGGGCTTGCCGGGCTTGTCCCATTCCACCGGCCTGGCACTCGAGCCGGGGAGTGAAGTCGGGTGTGGGAGTTAGCCCCGCCAACCGCCGGGACTGCCAGGTGGGCGGAGAGGGGCAAGCCCCTGTGCCCTGACTCCATTTCCCCTGCAGAAGTGTGAGGAGGTGGAGGGACTGCAGGCAGAAGGGGTGGGGTGGGGTGCCCCCTTGCTCTGGCCCATGGCCCCAGAGAACCCTAATCTGCCCCTCCTCCCCCACACTCGTAGCTTCTTCCTCATTCCCCCTTCACTTGTGCTGACCCCTCCCTCCCCCAGGCTAATGGACTTTTGTGCTTTGACTGCTGCTGAGCAGTGAAACTCTGGGCATGTTGAATCCTGGTACCCTGTGGCCTGTTGCTGTCCGAGCTGTGACATTTCAGAGGAGGGCGGGTCCCAACCAGGACGGGGCTGCTGGGGAGTGTGAGAAATGGTCCCAGCCTCCCCCAGGGCTGAGCTCTGCCCCTCACGCTCTGACAGGGGCAGCGAGTTATATCTCCACGTGGTGCCTTGGCACCAGCAATATTCAGAGCCCAGGGGCCCAGCTCCACCAATATTTGGGGCCGGGTGTCGCCTCCCCCCAGCCCCTGCTTCCTGCCCCCCACACACCTCCCCGGACCCAGAGCAGAGCATCCCTGGCTGCCTCTTCTGTCAAGCTCCAAGCTGCCTCCCTGCAGCAACTGCTGCTGCAGTGTCCTAGTGCCCCGTCCCCACTGCCAGGGCAGACTGACTGAGCCTGCCCTTCCTCCTCAGACCCTTCCCTTCTCCGGCGGGACCCTCCACCAGCACAGGGGGGGCCCCCCCGCCTGCAGTCACCGCTCCTGCCCCATGCTGGGCAAGAGGCAGCCCCATCCCTCACCCCCAGTGAGGCTACAGTGAGGGGCAGCAGGAGGGGAGGAGGTGCACGCAGCACCCCCTGGCACCCACCACGGGGGAGGCGAGGGAGATTCCTGGACCTGAGAGGGGCCCTAGGAGCACATGCAGTGACGGGGTGGGGGTGCGTGTGCTGCTCGGGGGGCGGGAAGGGGGGGCTCCTCCCCCAGAGCTCGCTGCTGCTGGCAGGGAAAGGGCTGGGGGGAGTCCTCCTCTCTGGCCCCTGTCCCGGAGCAGCCTGCCTGCACCCCAAACTCATCCCCAGCCCTGCCCCACCCAGAGCCCACACCCCCAGCCAGAGCTTTTACCCCGCACACACCCTCAACCCTGTACCCGAGCCCTGAGCCCCTCCAGCACTCCAAACACCTGATCCCCAGTCCCAGCCAGAGCCCTCACCCCCCTGCACTCCAACCCCCTGCCTTAGCCCTGAGCCCCCTCCAACACCACAAACCCCTCATCTCCAGCCCCAGCCAGAGCCCTCATCCCCCCACACCCCAACCCTCTGCCCCAGCTGAGCCTCTCCAACACCCCAAACCCCCCAGCTCAGACAGAGCCCTCACCCCCTACCCCCCTACTCTCGCCCTGAGCCCCTCCCACACCCCAAAGCCCTCATCTGCAGCCACACCCCACAGCCCTCACCCCTGCATCCCCTCCCTCTGCACTCCCTCGCATCCCCAAACTCCCTCCCAGAGCCTGCACCCTGCAGCCCAATCCCCTGCCCCAGCCAAGGGCCTGCACCCCAGACCTCCTGCCCCACCTAAACTCCCTCCCAGAGCCTTGGGCAGGAGGGGGGCGGAGTTTGAGGGGGCGGATTCTGGCCACCACCAAAAATTATACAAACCTGCCACCCCTGCGCTCTGATTCTCTCTCTCTCTCCAGTGACTGTGACTCTGGATCCAGACACGGCTCATCCCGACCTCGTCCTGTCTGAGGGTGGGGAAAGTGTGAGAGGGGGAGACACGCGGCAGCGACTGCCCGACACCCCTGAGAGACTTGACACTTGGCCCTGGGTGCTGGGCTGTGAGGGATTCACCTCGGGGAGTCATTGCTGGGAAGTGGAGGTGGGGGGTGGGCGATTCTGGGCTGTGGGGGTGGCCAGAGAGTCTGTGGGGAGGAAGGGAGGGATCAGCCTCAGCCCTAAGGGGGGGATCTGGGCTGAGGAGTGGTGGTGGGGAGGGGGTCGGCTCCAGGCTCTCACCTCCCCTGAGACCCTCCTGCCCCTGAGCCGGGCCCCCAGCAGGATCCGGGTTTGTCTGGACTGTGGCCGGGGGCAGGTGACATTTATCGGTGCTGGTGACGAGGCCCTGATCTTCACTTTCCTGCCGGGCTCCATCCCTGGGGAGAGAATCCGCCCCTGGCTCTGGGTAGGGGTGGGGGGATCCCGGCTCAGACTGTGTCCCTGGGCGGGGCGGGGCGGGGGGATATCCCACTGGGGAACCAGAAATCAGCCTTTCTAGCCTCACTCACCCCAGTCTCTAAGACCTTGGAGGACCCCTGTCTACCCAGCCCCTGGCTCCTCATTTTTATGACCCCTGGAAGCCCCTCCCCTTCCCTGTAGCCCCAGGGATGGGAGGGGGAAGAACCCCTGGGGCTCCAGGAGGGGCAGAGGAGCCCTGAGGGGCAGAGGCGGGGGCTGGGCAGGGGGCAAAATTAACAGCCAGGCTGGGGACAGGCAGAGGTGGGGGCTGGGGGGGACCCAGCATGAATCAATCAGGGTTTGGGGGGTTGGGGAGAAGCAGCAGCAGCAGGGAGCATTTTGTACAAATCTGTGTCCTTAGATCTCATTGGGGGTCTCCCAGCCAGAGCTTCTGTGCAGAACCGTAATTAAGCATTTTAGCACCGTCAGCAAGCAAGGATATTTGCATCCCGTAGATGTGATGTGGGGGTGGCGGCATCCATGTGACCCTGTGTGCCCCCCCCCCCCACAGTTTCTGCCTTCCATTAGCACAGAACTATTCCCTGAGGTGCTTTCTGCAATACCCATCCCCTTGGGCACTGGCCTCTCCGCAGCCCAGTCACACCCCGCTCACTGCCTGGGGACCTCCCATTGCAGTTGCGTCACTCTCCCCAGGCTCCCTGTGCACGGAGCAGAACTGTCCCTTGCTCCCCTTGGCTGCCCTGCCCCGACCTGTGGCTGCCAAGCTTGTGATCACACAGCCCAAGCTCTGAGCCCAGCTGTGCGACCCCAGTGTCCAGCCCAGGTGCTGGGGGCAGGCGGCTGCTGCTGACAGGGTGGACTCACTCCCGCAAGCTCCAGAAGCCGAGGCCATGAGAATAGAACGAAACCCCCCCCACCACCGCACAGGCCACCAGACATGGGGAGGTGGCCGGGGACGTGTCTGACACACATTTCCGCTCAGGCCTGTGGCACCCAGCTCCATGCCACTGCCGCGGGGTCCTAGCACTCTCGGGAGATCCTGCTCCAGCCAGGGTCACTGGGCCTGATCCTGCAGGGAAGGGAGACTGCTAAGCACCGTGGGCTCCCTCCAGCTGACACTGCTGGGCCTGATCTTGGAGGGGCTGAGCACCCTCTGTTCCAGGTGACGCAGCTGGGCCTGAACCTGTGCGGCAGGGGGCTGAGACCCCTCTGCTCCCGCTGAAGCCACTGGGCTTTATTGTGGGTGTGGGGAACAAGAACCTCTGGCACCACGGCAGCTAGGTTTCATGGGCAGGGGCCAGCTCCAGAGGTTATCATTAGCTGACACTGGGCTTCTTTAAAAGAAAAGGAGTACTTGTGGCACCTTAGAGACTAACCAATTTATTTGAGCATAAGCTTTTGTGAGCTACAGCTCACTTCATCGGATGCATACTGTGGAAAGTATAGAAGATCTTTTTATACACACAAAGCATGAAAAAATGGGTGTTTACCACTACAAAAGGTTTTCTCTCCCCCCACCCCACTCTCCTGCTGGTAATAGTTTATCTAAAGTGATCACTCTCCTTACAATGTGTATGATAATCAAGCTGGGCCATTTCCAGCACAAATCCAGGTTTTCTCACCCTCCCCCCCCCCCCACAGACCCACTCTCCTGTTGGTAATAGCTTATCTAAAGTGATCACTCTCCTTACATTGTGTATGATAATCAAGGTGGGCCATTTCCAGCACAAATCCAGGGTTTAACAAGAACGTCTGGGGGTGGGGGGGGGGGGTAGGAAAAAACAAGGGGAAATAGGTTACCTTGAATAATGACTTAGCCACTCCCAGTCTCTATTCAAGCCTAAGTTAATTGTATCCAATTTGCAAATGAATTCCAATTCAACAGTTTCTCGCTGGAGTCTGGTTTTGAAGTTTTTCTGTTGTAATATCGCAACTTTCATGTCTGTAATCGCGTGACCAGAGAGATTGAAGTGTTCTCCAACTGGTTTATGAATGTTATAATTCTTGACATCTGATTTGTGTCCATTTATTCTTTTACGTAGAGACTGTCCAGTTTGACCAATGTACTTCTTTGGGGCAGAAGTAAGAGTGCATCATGGGTGCAGCTTAGAGCTGTGCTCCCCACCCTGCCTGGGGAGACCCTGGCCTTGCAGAAGCAGCCCGGCTCGGGGAGAAGGCCATAGAGGGCTGCTGGGAGTTAGGGGGCTTATTCCTTCACCCACTTACTTCCCTGGTCCTTCTCGCATGAACAGAGAACAACAATACCCGAAGTCCAAAGGTTCAAACAATTCGATGTTTATTGGGGTGAACTTCCAGCAAGCATGATTCCAGTTTCATAGAATTATAGAATATCAGGGCTGGAAGGGACCTCAGGAGGTCATCTAGTCCAACCCCCTGCTCAAAGCAGGACCAATCCCCAATTTTCACCCCAGATCCCCTAAATGGCCCCCTCAAGGATTGACTTCACAACCCTGGGTTTAGCAGGCCAATGCTCAAACTATCCCTCCCCCTTCCTTCCTTAGTGTCCCCCTTCCCAGCTCTGACACCACAGAGCCTTACACCTGTGTCCCTGTTCCCATTCTTGCCCTTAGCCAAACATGATTCCAATTTCCCCACCCCCATTCCCTGTTCCCATTTCCCCCACCCACACACTCACTCCCTGATTGACTGCAGACTATATAGTAAAACTTGAGTTCTGCTTAGCTATACCTTAACCAATCATTTTCCTAACCAATCCTAACATAGTGTAACATGATTATTTAACCAATTATATCCCACCACCTTAATTAGTTTACACCGAGAAAAATTAATTATACAGCAGCAGAAACAATCACAGAACCAGACAGAGATTATGCAGACAAACAATAGGGAAATGGGGACTACAGTGATAGAACAAACACAGAAATGAGGATTTCACATCCCAGCTATTGATAAGTGAGTTCTTGCCAGACAGGATGCTATCAAACTAAGTTTCCTTTTACATCTTCTAGGCACTTCCCTTTCTCTGGAGGCGATGGGCACTATCAGGACAGGATTGTATTCCTAACAGCCCAATAGCACTTTATTTCAATGTGACTAGGTTGGAATGTGAGGATGTGACCGGTCGCTTCCCAGCTTATGGCTGCCTCTGCTGCTTAGCCAAAGGCCTTAGCCTAAGCGCTAAGCAGACTGTCACAGTAAGAGAAGGACCTTACACCCGCAGACAGTGATTTTGATTCTTTCTTTTATACCTCTAGAACTAGCTAAGTGATAAGAATACACCTAAATTCTTAAAGACTAGGCCTTTGCAGACAGGCCTGAATATCTATATCCTAACACTAGGCAGACAGCCAGTTCCCTGGCTCCCAAAGCATGAGCAGCCAGGTGGCTTCCACCAGCTTCTGATCTGCCGGTGCCCCCCTCAGTTTGAAAATCTCTGTGCTAAATGGAAGGCAGAAATGGGGGGGGGGGGCATGAGTCCCACTTGCACACTGGCCCATTTTTCTGCCCCCGCTGGCTTTGCACCCTGGGTGGCTGCCCCTCTCACCCTGCACTACTT
This sequence comes from Chelonia mydas, assembly GCF_015237465.2. Taxonomy (NCBI): domain Eukaryota; kingdom Metazoa; phylum Chordata; order Testudines; family Cheloniidae; genus Chelonia; species Chelonia mydas. The sequence goes on along the minus strand of NC_051254.2, from coordinate 37,099,823 downwards.
ATGGACCTGTTCCTGTGGCAGGGGCCAAAGGCACCTTCCTCTACGAAGCTGGGAGGGTTGGCACCATTGTAATCACACACATGGGGATGAGCAGGGAATGGACAAAAATCACAAGATAAACCAGATATATTATATAATATATTTTTGAAACCTCCGTTTTTTTGGCTGGGGCGGGGGTTGTCAAACCCATGCTTTTTGATTCTGTCTCACGATTTTTAACTTTTGGGGTGTTAACACTGGACAGGGCGGGAATAGAAGAAACAAACAGAAAATATGTCAAAGCAAAACAAAATCAACAGAGAGTCCTGGAGAAAGGGTGAAAACTAGATATGAAAACAATGAAAGGAAAGCACTCTGAAGAGATGAAACAGCCAGAGGCAGTGAGAGGGGAAAGAATGGGGACCATGCGAGGGAATGATCTGTGACAGTGATCCAAGGAGAGTGGAAGAGACACAGAAATAAACAGGGATTGGAAGTGAGTGCATGCATCCGATGAAGTGAGCTGTAGCTCACGAAAGCTTATGCTCAAATAAATTGGTTAGTCTCTAAGGTGCCACAAGTCCTCCTTTTCTTTCTAGAAAAAATGGTGAGTCAAAAAGGAACAGTATGAAAGAAAAGGGAATGCAAGAGGGACAGAGAATTATAAACTGTCCCTGAAAGTGAGACTGTAACTCTTCAGTGTTACTTCCTTTACTTTGTTGTCATTTTAGTGCCATTAAAAAAGCTGTTTCCAAAATCTGTAGGTCTCTTTTCCATTGTTGTGGGTATTAAAACTGCTTCTCAGCTCCTTTTCACTCAGATGGGTATTTATAGTAAATAAAGCAGGAAAGACAATTCTGATTTGTTCCTTGTTAATATTCCAACTGCAATTGTTGTGAGCAGAGTCATGGGATTTGCTTCCCTGCTTGGTTGTGTCCCCCCAGCACCCATAGAAAATATACCATGTAGCCTTTTATTTTATTTAAAGTGACTTGAGTAAGGTGGTGTTACACCTCCCTGGGTTCAGCTTTGGTGCAACAGTTTCAAGCTCAACAGAGTGAAAGTCGCCTCTGTTACATGTTTCAGATTTAGAGCCTCTAGGAACACAGAAAGATCAAGGATGGCGACCGCACAGACATTCACAAGTACATACTCACATCCTGAACGATAGTCTTCAGGTCTGATGGCTGCCTTGCCAATTGGTCATAAGTAGAGGGATGGTTCCTGCAGGAGTTTCCCATCGGAAACTCATTTTACCCAATCTGCAAGCAGGGGTGCAGGTGCTCGGGCTGTGGAGGGCACCAGGATTAGTAAGGACGGCCCTGCTCAGCTGGGATCTAAAGGGTCCTGAGGTCAAGTGGAGAGGGGGCTGTTGCAGTCAGCAGGTGCAATGCTCACCCTCCCCCCTGCACATGTCCTCCATTTTGCCCGTTTTGGTTTTCTTTGGTGGAGTTTCCAGCTCAGTAACTGTCCCAACCTGGTTTTTCCTTTCTCCTGTGCAGGGGGTGCAAAGATCTCCCCCCTCTTCAACTCTGCTGCTGTGCCAAGCACTCGGGGAAGTATGGTGTTGGCACCAATAGCTGCAGCTGGCACAGACTGAGGAATTTGTCTCTCCAGTCTCCTCCCCACTGCTCCTGGGTTTCACTTCTGCTGCCCTAAAATTATTGATGGGGGAGGGGAAATGAAGAAAAGCAGGTGAAACTCTTTGCCAGGGACTGTGAAATAAGGTAACTCTGGGTCTGAGTTCCATTCTGTTCCATCCAGGCTGGGAGTGAGGCTGATCCTCCTGGCAATGAGACCTCTTGGGACGGTGCTGAATTAGTATGATGTGGTTCGCAAAAAGAAAAGGAGTACTTGTGGCACCTTAGAGACTAACCAATTTATTTGAGCATAAGCTTTCGTGAGCTACAGCTCACTTCATCGGATGCGGTTGTTTTGTGTTGTGATGTGGTATGAATGAATGTGGTATGGCTTCACATGTCTGAATTTGCTCGAGGATTCTGGGAACAGGATTCTTCTCTTAGTATCAGTGGAAATTCACTGGCTGGCTCTATTCTGTGTGTATGTTTCAATACCAACCTTTGGAATATGTCAGTCAATATGCCAGCCCACTAGGTAAAGAAAATGCAAAAAAACATGTTTCAGAGGGGTAGCCATGTTAGTCTGTTTCTGAAAAAACAACGAGGAGTCCTGTGGCATCTTAAAGACTAACAAATTTATGTGGGCATAAGCTTTCATGGGCTGGAACCCACTTTGTCAGAGGCATGAAGACAAGCGATCAGTAAGCTTGGCACAAGCTGACCTGGGGCAAAATGACCCCCTTTGGAAGACATCATGCCATCCGATGAAGTGAGCTGTAGCTCACAAAAGCTCATGCTCAAATAAATTGGTTAGTCTCTAAGGTGCCACAAGTCCTCCTTTTCTTTCTGCGAATACAGACTAACATGGCTGTTACTCTGAAACCTGTCATTGATAAGAGGGTAAACATGGAGTGATCTTTGGTCGGTACCTCTGTGCGCTCCCTTCCAAAATATTAATTAGAGAAAATTAGTAATAAAACATCCACAGGGAATGTTTCTGGAACATGTGACTTCTTGGAGAAAAAAAGGTATAAATATTAAGTAAAGTAAATCAGGTTTAGAAAGAAGGAAACGTTCCTTAATTAACTTCCGAAGACACCTGTAATGCCGTAAGACAATCTCCAAGTAGCCAAGACTCTGCCTTGGGGGATATTTGACAAGCCAAGTGACAGAGAAGAGAAGAGAAGAGAAGAGCCTTCATCTAGAAGTGATACCTACACCCACTTTGTTTGCCAATCAGGATACAGTGTAAGGCCAGCATAGTTACTGAGGGTTTCTGCTCGGGGAATTGAGGCTCACTCGGGAGACGGGCATGTGATAACCTTATACTGCTTGTGTGATTCATTCTCAAATAAACTCCTGTGCATTCACCATACTGGATCCGACTTTTCACTGGTTCTGGTAAACATTCTCCCCAGCGGTGGGCGGTTAAAGATCTGTTTCAATAAGACCCAGGTAGAATATCACTCAGGGCATGTCTACATTAAAATATTAAGTCAACCTAACTTATGTCGGCCTGCAGCTGCCATGGTAACTGCATCATTTGTGCTGTCTGCACTTTGCTTCTTGTGTTGGCGGGGCGTGTCCTCACCAGGAGCGCTAGTATTGATTGGACTGTGAGTGTGGGGCAGCTTGGAATGGCTCCTGGGAGCCAGTAACAGTGGATGTAAGCTATGCAGTGTCCACCGGAGCACCGGAACCAGTTGGAGCCAAGGGGCCATGCTCCCCCCCTTTTTAACATGGGCATTGTTTGAGCAGAAAGGGGCCAGGTGAACCCCCCAAACTGAAAGCCTTGGGCAGACGTGGAATGGCACCAACAGGGGCTGCGCTTCCTGGTCGGGGAGCTGAGAAGGTGATCAGCTCCCTCGATGTGAAGTGCAGCCCCTGCCAGCAGAGCCAGCTTCTTCCTGGTGGGGCCTTAGCCCCCGACCGGCAGTGAATCTCGATCCCTCTCAGTGGCCCCACCCCTGCTCCTCCTCCTCCTCTCCTTAAGCTCCCACCCCCTGGCCTGCCCTAAGTGATGTGCCCTGGGGGGCAAAGGAGTGGAGCACCTCCAGGGGAAACGAGAAGTCAGCACCTGTGTGGCACAGTATTGACAACCCCCAGCATTTACAAAGCACAAGTCAGGCTCCTCAAAATCATGAAGTTGGTGTTGGTCCTGCTTTGAGCAGGGGATTGGACAGGATGACCCTCCTGAGGTCTCTTCCTAATCTTCTGTGATTCTATGAAAAGTAATCATAATAAATATTATGTTGTTTCTATTTGGGTTTTGGTTGCTCAGACCTGTAGGCGGCACCTGGGTCACTTTTTTTAGATTTTCTCTGCAACTGAGAGGGCGAGAATCTTCCATTGCATAGAAAATGAAAGCCGAGAGTCTCACCTCATCCCATGCTTCCAGGAGCTGGGGCTTTTCAGGCCTGTCTGTAAAGGCCTATACTTTAAGAATTTTGGTGTATTCTTATCACTTGGCTAGTTATAAAGGTATAAAAGAAAGAATCAAAATCACTGTCTGCGGGTGTAAGGGCCTTCTCTCACTGTGACAGTCTGAGGCCTGTGCTTAGGCTAAGGCCTTTGGCTAAGCAGCAGAGGCAGCCATAAACTGGGACGCGAACGGTCACATCCTCACATTCCAAACTAGTCACATTGAAATAAGGTGCTATTGGGCTAAAGATGGTTGAAGAAAACTTAGTTTGATAGCATCCTGTCTGGCAGGAAATCACTTCTCAATAAGTTGTGGTTGTGAAACCCTCATTTCTGTCTGCTGTATAATTAACCCTCATAATTCTTTCTGTCTGCTGTATAATTAATTTTGCTAGGTGTAAGTTAATTAGGGTAGTGGGATATAATTTGTTAGAGAATTATGTTACAATATGATAGGATTGGTCAGATAGATTTCAGTAAAATGATTGGTTAAGGTACAGCTGAGACTATTGCTATATAAATTAGGGGCAAACAGGAAGTAAGTTGGGATTCAAAAATAAGGAAAAAGGAGCTTGGATTTAAGCTTGGTGGAAGTTCACCCCAATAAACATTGAATTGTTTGCACCTTCGGACTTCGGATATTGTTGTTCTCTGTTCATGCGAGAAGGACCAGGGAAGTGAGAGGGTGAAGGAATAAACCCTCTAACAGGGCTTTAGCAAACGCACCAAATATAATGAGACTCATGATAAAATTATGAGAGGTGGTGACACTGCTTGCATTAAGGCCTGTTTACATTGAGCAAGAACAGCCTTAATGTAAATGAGAATCAGGCCTTTGAAACATGGACTCCAGATTAACAAAGTTTTTAGCCTGTGAATTTAATATCCCTAGGCTTAGAAGGAATAGAGTTTATCAGTAAACGGTGATAAATGTTGATTTCACTGTACACACGCAAACCAATGACTATATATTTCCATTGACGATAATCACAATGTACAGTCACAAAAGGAACAGTGCTGCATGAGAACTTATTCGAGTTTGACTTAAGGAGAGTTATTTTGCATCTTTTCACATGTGATGTTGACAATTTGTGTTTTAATGGTTATAAAGCTT